>NC_086175.1:1255500-1567500 GCF_023053635.1 Elgaria multicarinata webbii
CTCCCACATGATGCGAAGCATGTGTTTCTACAGCAGGGGTGTGCAATTGCTGAGCAAAGCATTATGATAACCAATCCTCACTGCTTTCAGTATTTTCCTACTCTGAGGCTGCATTGGATATTTTTGTTTAGAGAATGTTCCATGGACTAGTTTTAAGACAGCAGCAACTCTTGTCTCCTCATGTAGACTTTTTGTCATCCTCACAATATGAGTTCAAGCTTTGGAACACCTGAAATAACAAGAAAGAATGCCTTTTGAGAACAGGCAGAAGGCTTTTCATTACTCACTGAGGGCCCTCTTTGTACAATACACCAGCATATATGACAACTATTTTATCACAAGTACATGTGGCAGGAAACCATAGGCCCTTATGGCATGAACGTGTGTGGAATTATCATTAATGGATGGAATCACTGCAGAAGACATCGCCCATGTAGGGTATGCAGAAGGCAGATTTATGTAGAGCGCAGTCATCTTTAGTGTCATGAATACGAGCGATCAACCCTCACATGTGGAATTAGCTAGGAAAGTTGTACATTGATGGTGCTATATAAATAAATAATAATAATAATAATGATGATTCAACTGCATTTACATCCAAGTCATACTAAAATCCAATGGATGCTTACCTTTGAGTAAACCCATTGCACAGAGAAAGACTTACTTCTGAGTAAACAGAAGACCTCCGCAGTAAGCATAGGGTTGCAGAGCACTTCTTTCCAGTTTGCTGTTTTAGACTTTTTAAAAAAAAAGCTTCTGAGTGACCACAGTATTAAAACTCAGTTCTACATGTGTTTGGCTGAACCAGTATGATTCAAACTTGGCATGCTGAAAGCCCTCCTTAGGAGCTATCACTGCCTCAATTTTGATATATTTGTCTTTAAAACTTATGCAGATGTAAGCATTTTTTTTACATTTCCATTAAAAAAAATCCTTAAAATCAATAGATGAACTGATCTGCTTCAAACTTGGGGTAGCTAAAGCCCTCATTAAGGGCTATTACCATACCAATTTTGATCTCTTTATCTTTAAAACTTATGCAGATGTAAGCTTTTGGTTACCTTGGAGCAAAGGAGGGGACCTGACCACCTTTACAAAAGAAATTAAAATGATTGTTCATCTGCCTACCCCTTTGAAACTAGGGAAACAAACCTTTGCTCCTCCTCCTCCTCTGTAAACCTTTCCCAAGAAACGGGGCTTGAGATTTTTTGCCAGCATAGTAGCGCTCTAGGTGAAAAGATGCATGAGCTGAAAGAGCTCAGCAATGCAGTTGTGAAAGTGCCTCAGCGCTCAATTTGCTGAGGAAACGGAGGGGGAAACCGCGGATAACAAAAGTAGGTGTGATGGAGCCCTATGTCTGGGTGTATAAAGCATCTATGGATTTTTCTGCAAAAAGCAGTGGGCATTCCCAGAGAGGGAATTGTAATCTAAAATATCTGAAGAGCACAAGTTTTGAGAATGGTGGGTTAGAATAATCCATCTGAGTTGAATTACAATCGTTTGCACGTAAGAAGTACTTAGGCCCTGTACAAGCTTACATGCATAGGCGTGCGCAGCACATTTCATTAGGTGGTTCGGCCAGGGATTTTTTTTAAAGGGTTTCACAGCACATAACTAAGACAAACCTGTTCCACATAACATCTTAATGTTAAAATCACTGAAATAAAGAACAGGAGACATTCAATGTATCTGAAATTAACACCACTGGCTATGGAAGTTAAAGAACTATGGCAATAGGGGAAAGTTACATGTATTCCGTTAGTCACCAGCAACACATCATATTTTTTAAATTCTTTTGCAGAAAACATTCAGAAATTAGGCCTACTAATTGGTTGCATGAAGGAAGGACTTCTTCACACAACACATAGTTAAGTTATGGAACTCACTACCACAGGATGTGGTGATGACCACCAATCTGGATGGCATTAAAAGGGGGTTGGATAAGTTCCTAGAGGCAAAAGCTATCAATGGCTACTAGCCCTGATGGTTGTGTGCTATCTCCAGTATTTGAGGCAATAGGCCTGCGTGCACCAGTTGCTGGAGAACATGGGAGGGAGGGTGCTGTTGCACCATGTCCTGCTTGTTCATCCCTGACCGATGGCTGATTGGCCACTGTGTGGACAGAGTGCTGGACTAGATGGACCCTTGGTCTGATCCAGCATGGCACTTCTTATGTTCTTAAAATACATCCACACCAATATCAGGAAAGCTGTCACACTTAAAACATGTTCAATAGTCAGGAAATTTCTGAATCAGTAAAAGTCAGCATGAACTGGTAAAGCCCATCATGTTCATCTAGAAAGACCACCACTCGTAAGAAAAGAGAGATGGTGATAAACCCTGTTAATTTTTTTAAAAAAATTTTTAAGAAGGATGAACAGTTATCAGCAGTTGTTTCAAAATATACAACATCCCAATTATATCAAACAAATTGGAGAGGAAGGTCTATGGGTCAAAATGCATTATTTAAAAATGAATTACTGTTTTCTAGCACCAACTAGAGTTCCACTTCTTCCTTTGCACTACTCAAGCAAGCGATCCAAACCACGTAACACAGAGGATGACTAAAAACAACTATCTATATCTATGTTGGGAAAGAATTTCTTTCATGACTCAAAATTCCTGATCCCACCCAGCAAACGTTTTGGGAAATCTCGCTCATATTGGCATAGGTTGAGATATTTTGCTGGTCAAAATTACCATCAGTAGAACTGCAATGGAAATACCTTAATGGAAATGTCTTTGTGACTTTTAACAATTTTACTTTGGGCTTTCAGTCTAGAGAAACTGCAGGAGGATAAGAAATAACTAACAATTACAGGAGAAGTGAAAAACCCTTCTCCATCCCACACCCCACCATTAGGCTGACCATATGAAAAGGAGGACAAGGCTCCTGTAAATTTAACAGTTGTATTGAAAAGGGAATTTCAGCAGGTGTCATTTGTATATATGGAGAACCTGGTGAAATTTCCTCTTCATCACAACAGTTAAAGCTGCAGATACCCCGCTCTCTTTTAAATCTGGTCACTCTAGTATAGTTCCTGCACTTTAACTGTTGTGATGAAGACGGAATTTCACCAGGTTCTCCATATATACAAATGACACATGCTGAAATTCCCTTTTCTATGCAACTGTTAAAGATACAGGAACCTTGTCCTCCTTTTCATATGGTCACCCTACCCACCATGCCTATTGGCACAAGAGCTAATAGTTAAATAAAAATAATAATCAGTGAATTTGTTGGAAAACCTTAGGAAAATTTAAAGTAGTTCTGTGATTTGTATCACTGCTTCAGTGTGCTGAACTCTTTGTCATTTTATGAAAGGGGTATGAATTTATTTATTTATAGTTTCTTCTATTTTATTTCTATGGGGAAAATAAATGTAATGAAGTCCAGAACTCAGATGCAAGGAATGGAAGGGGGGAAATCAAGTCAGGGATTTGGATTTTTAAACTGTTGAGGGGGGAATTTACAGACCTGATAGTCCCCAAACTTTTTGGCACCAGGGACAGGTTTTGTGGAAGACAATTTTTCCACGGATTTGGGGGGGGGGGTTTGAGGGGATGGTTTTGGGATGATTCATGCACATTACATTTATTGTGCACTTTATTTCTATTATTATTACATTGTAATATATAATGAAATAATTATACAACTCACCATAATGCAGAATCAGTGGGAGCCCTGAGCTTGTTTTCCTGCAACTAGGTGGGTTAGGCTGAGAGACTGTGACTCACCCAAAGTCACCCAGTGGGTTTCAATGGCCAAGTGGGCGCTAGAACCTATGCCACACTGGATTAGACAATGGCAGGGCCTGTCCCCATAGAAAATGAATGGAGAACCTCCAGCCCACAGGCTGGATGCAGCCCCTGGGGGTTTCCATCCCTGTGCAAGCAAGCTTCTTTTGCTGTTAACTCTGATCACTGATTGGGGATAAGAGGATATTTAAAAGCATTTAACCTTTAAATATCCTGCAAAGAATGGGATAATTGCAAAGATTTTGAGCAGTGCCTTTTGCAGGCAAGAGAGCTGCTGCACAGAATTAAGATGTGCATTTTACAGACCAGAGATCTGCTTACTTGTGAGTAGACATGCAGAGACTTTGAATTTGGGATGCTCTTTAAAAGTGTTGGAGTAATTCAGAAGTCTTGTCCTGCTTGCTTTTGAGTAGGGCTAGACACAGAGAGACGCGCAGGCAGGCAGCGCTGCTTGCACCTGCCCGGCGGCCAGGTAGAGCATGCTCACCCAGAGCCCCCTTCCTCCTCCCTCATCAGCAGGAAAGGACATGCTGCCCTGCCCACCACACTTGCGCACACGAGGAGGAGGAGCAGGAGAAAGAAGGCAGGGGCTCTGCGTAGCCGCCTTTGGCCCGCGTTTTCCCCACACACACACTGCAATGGGACGTTTCCTGGGCTTAAGATTCGGAGGTTACCTCGTTCCTCCTCAGTTGATTGCCCTGGAAAAGAGGCTTGCCCAAACAGAAAAGAGGCTTGTTTGAAGAGTGGGCGGGGCTTAGCAGCACATTAGGGGGTTCAGTTGAACCTGTTGTCTGCACGACAATGCTTACATGCATTTGTGGTTTATAATCAAAAGAACAGCACTTGCTGGAATCCTTCCCTTCTCCGGATTTCCAGCGTGCTCTGCCCAAGCAAGTGCATCGAAGACTGGGCGCCTCCGCTTATTTTCCTGGCGAGCGAAATCCGATGTCTTTCGGCCACTGCGAGTGAGCGGGTGGGAATGTTTTAGCACGCCCCGCCTCCGTGGGGAAAGATGGGGGGGGGGGGCAGGCGGGACTTCCCGGACTTCTGGGCCGTTTCTCTGCAAGCGGACCGGGTCCACCAAAGCTTATGCCATCATCAATGTGTTGGTCTTGAAGGCGCCGCAAGACTTGGTTCTTGTTGTTGGCGTTTCAAGGTGGCGTTGTTGTTGTTGAGGGTTGAAGGAGAAACACGACGACGTCGGCGGAGCATCGGAGGACGAGGAGCAGGGGGCGAGGGGGGAGGCGGCGCCGGCCGTGGTGGAGCGGGCAGAAGAGCCGAAACGACGACGAGGAAGAGCAGCTGCAGTGCAGCCGCCCCACCCCGCCACCCTCGAGCCGCGGGCGATGCGTCTCCTGGTCCTGACGGCGCTTCTGGCTGCAACGCCCCCGCCGGGTAAGAGCGCGCGCGCGCGCGCGCACACACACACACACACACGGAACAGGCGGGCAGCGCCCCTCCTCCCCCCTCGCCCAGGGGGGCGTGCTCTTCGTCCCCGCCCCTAATCACTTCCCCCCCCGCCCCCGTTTCGGGACCTGCACCCCCTGGCGCTTCCGTTGCGCAAGCTCTGCGAGCACTTGGACGGGCGCCGCCCTCGCTTTCGCGGCCAGCCCTTCTTCCAGGCGCCCAGACGGCGGCCGCGACGTCTGCCTGGGAAAGGAGCCGAGGGGGAGCGAGCGAGAGACCCGCGGGTTCCCCTCCTCCCGCAACTTCTGCTGGACTCCTCCCTCCCCATCCCAAGGTCTAGGAGAAGGAAGACTCGCAAACAGATTTAGTAGGGGCAGGCCACCGGCGTGGGGAAGCCCCCGCCATGAGTTAACCGTTCATCAGCTGAGACAAATCGAACAAAAGGTTCATATGGCACGAAAAGATACAGATTTACATATCGTAGCCTGAAAATGCTTCATCTTATATTACAGGGATAAATCGTCCACACAAACCATGACTCTTGAAATGGGCTAGAAATGCAATAAAAATAAGTTTTCAAAAGTTTTGGGGGAGGGGGAATTTTCCACTGCAATACTGAATCACCTGAAAAACATTAATTTCAACTCTAAGCTTCATCCCAGGTACCTGCTTCCCTCGGATTATCCCGTAGCGCTAAACTTTTGCAGTTGTTGCTGTTTTTGCTACCCGGCAACAGCGATACTTTGTATACCAGGAAGTGAGTTTAAGGGGGGAAATATAAAAAATCATAAAAAATCAACGGATGACCCAATTCAATTCAAATTTGGTATGCTTAAAGCTCTCCCTAATATCTATTTCTGTGCCAATTTTGGTGTCTTTATTTTAAAGCTTACACAGATGTACGTCTTTCTTTAAAATCCTGCTCCTGCACCCCAGCGGCGGCTTGGAAGATACGCTCAAAAAGTAGGGGCTAAATACGGTAAACCTTTTTGCTTTATAGCGCAATTAAGGCAAGATGCATGGGACTACTTCACAATCAAAGCAGATTATAAGGTGGAAAACTTCTGAGTCCTTTGCATGCAATTCACTGTGATTGCACAGTATAAGCTCTTTGAAACTGCCAAGCATGCCTAAAATGGTATTTGCCATTGAAATCCTCTCAATGTTACTGATGACTTTATGAAATGAGAAGTTTTCTGCCCCATTTCACTGATGTTGGCAAATAGTTGTTAACATCTCCCAGATCCAGGTTAGGTTTTAAAGTGGCCAGCACCACTCCGTCTGTCCTTCAAGAGTAATTTATTACCTCCTGGACCCAGAGCCGTGCTCTGTCTTCCTTTATGGCCACATTGCCCACCCCAAAAATGCTAGCCTAGTCTCTACTCGGTTATCTTTTTGACATGAGGTGAGGACCTTTTTCCCCCTCCCCCTCCCACGTTTTTTGTATTTTCCTAGAATAGTACAGTTGGAAGGGGCCTATGAGGCCATTGAGTCCAACCCCCTGCTCAATACAAGAATCCACCCTAAAGCATACCTGACTGATGGTTGTCCAGCTCACTAACCACTTTATGCAGCGTTGTTAGCGGCTCTAACCATGGCTAAAAGTGTCATCTGACACGTGTCTGTGGTTAAGGGGTTAAGGCAGAGAGATTCCAGTACAGAGTTGCCTAACTAAGAGTTAGCCACCGGGCTCTATGGCTGCTCTGGACTGCTAATTGATACACTCGCTGCAGCTGCCATTTCGTGTTTCACATTAGGTTATTTGGAGGGGTTTTAGCAGACCGTGCGAACAGTAGAGCTTTTTAAATCCCCACTTGCAATTTCCCCATACAAAGCATCAGTTTCTCCTACCTTGTTGAAGCGCCATTACACCCCTCAGATTCTAATTACTGTGGCGGCACTTCCTGGTGATGCAGCTAGCGCAGCCGTCTGGGAAATCTTCTGCCTCCCCTGTGATGATTGTAGAGGTATACCAGGCATGGCGATGCAGAAAGTAAAGGAACCGCTCCCTGAACGGGGTGATGCATACATGTAATTGCTGATTTCATTGGTGCCTACTCTAAAATGACGGCTGTAACTGCCAGGGATCCTAGAACTAGGGCTGCTGGGATACAGGGTGGATCAGTTGGAGAATCAGGTCCTCCACTAAAAACGTTGTGGTTAGCGTGTGGTTATAGTATCATAGAATAGCAGAGTTGGAAAGGGTCTATATGGCCATTGAGTAGAACCCTCTGCTCAGTGCAGGAATCCACCCTAAAGCATCCCTGACAGACGGTTGTCCAGCTGCCTCTTGAATGCCTCCAGTATGGGAGAGCCCACAACCTCCCTAGGTAACTGGTTCCATTGTCAAACTGCTCTAAAAGTCAGGAAGTGTTCCTGATGTCCAGCCAAAATCTGGCTTCCTGTAACTTGAGCACATTATTCTGTATCCTGCACGCTCAGATGATTGAGAAGAGATCCAGGCCCTTCTGTGTGTGACAACCTTTCAAGTATTATAAGAGTGCTATCATGTCTCCCCTCAATCTTCTCTTCTCCACGCTAAACATGCCCAGTTCTTTCAGTCTCTCTTCAGAGGGCTTTGTTACTAGACACCTGATCATCCTGGTTGCCCTCCTCTGAACACGCTCCAACTTGTCTGTGTCCTTGAATTGTGGAGCCCAGAACTGGACACAGTACTCTAGATGAGGCCTAACCAGGGCTGAATAGAGAGGAACCAGTACCTCACGCGATTCAAAAGCTATACTTTTATTAATGCAGCCCTAAATAGCATTTGCCTTTCTTGTAGCCATATTGCACTGTTGCCTCGTATTCAGCTTGTTATCCACAACAATTCCAAGATCCTTCTCATTTGTGGACCGCCCAGAGAGCTTTGGCTATTGGGCGGTATAAAAATGTAATAAATAAATAAATAATAAATAAATTTGTAGTATTGCTGAGCCAAGTATCCCCGATCTTGTAACTGTGCAATTGGTTGCTTTTTCCTAGATGTAGAACTTGGCATTTATCCCTATTAAATTTCATTCTGTTGTTTTCAGCCCAGCACTCCAGCCTATCAAGATCACGTTGAAGTTTGTTTCTGTCTTCCGGGGTATTAGCTATCCCATCCAATTTTGTGTCATCTGCAGATTTGATAAGCATTCCCTGCACCTCCTCATCCAAATCATTAATAAAAATGTTGAAGAGCACTGGGCCCAGGACTGAACCCTGCAGTACCCCACTTGATACCTCCCTCTAGTTTGGGAAGGTACCATTGATAAGCACTCTTTGAGTCCGATTCTGTAGCCAACTCTGAATCCATCTAATAGTTGTTCCATCTAGCCCACTTTTAGCTAGTTCATTAATCAGAGTATCATGGGGAACTTTGTCAAAAGTTTTGCTGAAGTCAAGATATATGACATCCATATGATTACCCAATCAAAAAATGAGATCAAATTAGTCTGACAGGATTTGTTCCTGACAAATCCATGCTGGCTCCTTGTAGTCACTGCATTGTTTTCAATGTGCTTAAAGATTGACTTCTTTAGAATGTGTTCCAAAATTTTCCCAGGGATGGATGTCAGACTGACTGGTCTGTAGTTCCCAGGTTCCTCCTTTTTGAAGATAGGGACAATGTTACCCCTCCTGCAGTCGTCCGGCACCTCACCAGTCTTCCATGATTTTGCAAAGATAATAGACAGTGGTTCTGAGAGTTCTTCTGCCAGCTCCTTCATTACTCTAGGATGTAGTTCATCAGGCCCTGGAGATTTGAACTCATTCAAACAAATTAGGTGTTCCTTGACCATTTGTTTATCAATCTCAAACTGCAATCCTGCCCCCTCAACTTCTGCTTCACTTTTTCCAGGGGGGAATAAGCCCACTTTTAGGAGAAGACTGAGCCAAAGTAGGAATTGAGCACTTTGGCCTTTTCTTTGTCCTCTGTTATCAATTTGTCATCCTCATTAAGCAGTTGAACCACCATTTCTTTCCTCTTTTACTTTTCATGTATCTGATGAAAGCCTTTTTGTTGCTTTTAGGATCCCTCGCTAATCTCAGCTCATTCATAGCTTTAGCCTTCCTGACTCCATTTCAGCACTTCTGTGCCACCTGTCTGTACTCTTCTTTTATAGCCTGGCCTTCCTTCCACTTCCTTTATGTATCCTTTTTTGTTTTCAGGTAATTTCTAAGCTTTTTGTGGAGCCACATTGGTTTCTTCTGTTGTTTTCTATCTTTTCTCCTTGTTGGAATTGTTTGTAATTGTGCCTTTAAAATTTCCTTTTTAAATACTCCCACCCTTCTTGGACTCCTTTTCTCATTAGGGTCGCTTGCCATGGGACCTTACTTATCATAGTTCTGAGTTTTTAAATCAGCTTTCCTAAAATCCAGAGTATGTGTATGGCTACACTCAGCTTTTGCTTCCTTTAAAAGCAAGAATTCCAGTAAGATGTGGTCACTTTCCCTCAGAGTGCTCGTAACTGCCACTTTATCCACTAAGTCATCCCTATTGGTCAATATCAAGTAAAAGAAAACTTAACTACAAAATGGTTAAAAGTGTTGTCTGCAAGCATTCTGCATGTGGTTAGCGTTAACCACAGCTAAACTTGGTTAAGCTAACGACAAAGCCCAGAGTGTTGTCTGAACAAGGCCATAATGTTGCTAGGAAAGGCAGCTACATCTACCACACACCATTATTAGCAGCAGTACCACTCTCCGCCTGGCTACATTAAAGGTGCTACTTATGTCTTATTATCAACCCACCCAGTAAAGGCATGGGTCAACTCATGCATAAAGATGTGAGTTACATCACAGAGAATAAGGCCCAAATACTTAATAAGCCAGGACAATGTGGACCATTTTTGCTGGTCACAGGCAATTCATCCTCCCAATCTGGATTTGGGACTGAAAGGTAGAGGAAAAGTGTGGGTGCATGTAAGCAAGCAGAATTTGTAACGTTACACAACATGGGGCACATCAGATAAGGCATCAGCCATAGCTTCCAATTTCCTGGCTTTGTAATGTTTGGACAATTGTGAGAAAGCCTTATCTTCTGGTCTTTTCAACCAGCAGGTTTTAGATGATTGAATTTCCTAGGTTTTTGAAAAGCAACATACTTGCTTTTAGATTTGCTACTCTCAGCACTCTATGCATACTATGTATGCATGTCCCATCTATCCATATAGTTCCCCACAAGGCCCAGCCAGGAAAGGTCAGTAAATTAAACCCAGGGGTGAAGGGTAGTGTTCCATCAAGTTCAGCTGAGAGTGGTTGTTGTTGAACATGGACCTACAAGAAGTGATCATGCTGGGTTTTTGGCAAACCCAGTCTGGCAGTTCTATGGCCTGTTAGTCCATCTGTTTTGTAGCCTGCCTCACCAAGCAAATGGGCACGTGAAAACTGTTACGGTCTGCCAGTTTGTTTGTCTTTAGTAGTCCGGGGTCCAGACCTTCAGAAGTGGGAATAGGGTTATGTGTTTGGGGTCAGGCTGAATTATCTCCAGGGGCACTTCACTCAGTGCCTCTGATCACAGAGAGAATGAGGATTTCCCCCAACTCTGTAACTCTTTCTGATGGGTAACTCTTTCCCGTGGAGCTGTGTAAGCAGTGCTCCCAATCCATTATCAAAAGCATCCGTTGTCACAATTAGAGGTTGTCCTTGCAACCTTTTTATTGTAAAAGATGTCACCCATTTTATTTTAGAATGCAAAGTCTAGTCAGACATTAGGAAAATTTATATCCTTCCTTTGCTTGTACGGATGATCATCCCTTGAAAAACTGTGTTTTTTATTGAATGATTTTAACACATTACTAAATGTGATATCTAATATTCTTGCTAAATGACTATCAGACTTTGAAAAGAGGGTATCACTGGATCAAGTTCATCAATTATGTTTAATTGAATAAACTAAAAAAATGTAATTGGATTTTGAATAAATACTCAATTAATTGTTACTGTTTTGAATTTTATTGTTATTGTCTTGCTTAGTGGGTCATTGAAAACCACTATTCTGAATAATGATTTTTATAGGGTAGGGTAGGGTAGGAGGCACTGGGCATGAGTTTGTGGAACCAAGGGGGCAGTGACCTGAAAAAGTTTGGGAACCACTGGTCTAAACTTACATTTATCTGAATTAAGCTTCAAGCCTGCTGCAGCCTAATACAGACTGCAAATTACTTTCATGTTCCTCAGGAGTATTTCCAAACACAATAATTTCATCCAGATAACATTGGACCCCCTTTTGTTTCTTAAGAATTGTTGTCATCATCTTTTGGAAAACGCTAGGTGCTGATGCGAGTCCATAAGGGACATGTTTAGAATGGAATAATCCATTATGTGTAATAAATGCTGTAATATATGCTATCTTCACGCAACATAACTTAATGGTACGCACTCTGCAAATCAAGAGTAGAAAACATCCTTGCTTCCCGTAGTTCTGCAAAAACTTCTATATTTGGGAGGGGATGACTATTAATCACTATAGCTTTATTAGGCTCTCTCAAATCTACACAAACATGAATGCTACCATTCTTCTTCTTTGTCACTACTATAGGTGACACCCATTCAGATGAATCTACTTCCTCAATAACATCTTGTTGTACCAATTTCTTAATCTCTTCAGAAACTATCTCTTACTGCAAATGGTAAATGCTGAAACTTCTGGTGTAAAGGTATCATATTTGATTTCATTTTAACTTTATGAACAAACCCATGTGCACAGCCAAGTTTTCCATCATTCTGGTCTTCCAACGCAGCTGAAACTGGTGTTTGATCTGCAAAAGTGCTTAACTGGGGAGGAACAATGTGGCTATCAACTATTCCAAGATTCAATGCAGCAAATATATCCCTCCCAAGGATAGGAGTACCACCAGGAACAATGTAAATCTCTGCAGATGCACAACATAGCCCAACAGTCACTTTTACAGGCAAACATCCACATACAGGAATTTGGCTCTACAGGTAACACACTAGCTGTATTTTTGGTTCCATAAGTGGTATGTCTCTGAAGTAATGCTGATAAAATGATTCAGGCAATATAGAGACTGATGAACCAGTTTAGAATGAATGAATGAATGAATGAATGAATTAATCCAGCATTAATTCAACATCTTTTGATACACCTGTAACAGAAACGTTAACATTACACATGATTTTTTCCACCCTATGTGTGGGACTAGTCCTTTCCACACTCAAAATAGTAAGTATTGTAACTACATGTACTTGCTAGTTATTATGATGACATACTTTAGCAAAATGTCCAATTTTTTTACAACAGTTACACTGAACCATCCTAGCCGGACATCCTGTGTGGCTTGCAAGATGCTATGAAGACTCACATCGAAAACAGCATTTAGTTAGGCTTTGTTGAAAACTTCCTTTTCATAATCCTTTTTCTGCCTTCTATTGGAACGCCCATGTTAAAGATCCACTGCTTGTACCACACCACCTTTATCCAAATGCATTGGTTTAGCTTCTGCCAGGGCTGCCTCAATTTGAGTTGCAATAGCTACAGCTTTCTCTAATGCAAGATCTGTCTCTAGGAGTAAGCATTCTCATATACGAGGTAAAGATGTTTTCTCAATTAGCTGTTCTCTAATAATTTCTTCCACCATATCTCCAAATTTACATGAGCTCATTAAGTCCCTTAAAGCAGTAATATACTGTAGTACCAACTCCCCAGGTTTCTATTCACGCTGGCAGAATTTGTAGCAATGAGCAAAAAAGTTCTTTAAAGCAATGCATGCAGTCTCATATTTATCATCAACAAGAGGAAGATTGTAGAATATGCATTGGCCTTCAACTCCCAAGCAATGAGTAAGCAATGCACATTTACTTGCTTGAGAAAGCTCCTTATCACTAACTGCCAACAAGTAGTTTTCAAACATCCAAATCCAAGTAGGGAATGCAATTGGAGGCTTACCTGGGCTTTGAAGAAAAGGTGCTGGTGGGTTCAGTGGTAAAAGAGCCCTTCTTCATCTCTAAAATGTTGTATCCAGAGAGAGAAAAACAAAGTAAGAAAATACAAATCCTTTATTTAAGAATCCCTATTGCAAGGCTAGCAGTATGCCTGACAGAACCGGCTAGTTGCTATTCCCAATTTCCTTTTATAGGCTACTACCCTTTAGCTGTGATATGTGGATGTATGTACCTTTAAGAGGCCTGTAGCAGCTAGTCTCCAGGTCCTCATCGAAGGCCTGGGCGGAGCCTCTGTTTCTTCCAGTTGGTGTTGTGGGCCTTGCTGAGGGAGTTTGGTGTGTCGCTGTTCCAGGAGGTTTCAGTAACAAAGGAATCCAGCAAGGAAAAGACTCTGAAGTTATTGCCTGGTAGTCTAGGGGCACGTGGCAGGCTGAGCAGGTAAGCTCACCCGTATGGTCCCTATGCCTGAGGGATACTACATGGTGTCAGAAGTGGGATCTCCCCTTCAGAAATCCACTTGAAGAGGGGTTTTAGTGCCCGCCGCCATATTGGAATAAAATATGGAGCATTTTAAACCTCCTTCTGAGCTAAGCTTTATTGGGAACTTAGGAGAAATTTGGAGGAAATGGGAGCAGAGACTACAAGTATACCTTACAGTTACAAAAGCGGAGAAAGAGTCAGAAGACTACAAAATTGCTGTAATGCTGCACTGCATAGGAGAAAAGGCTTTAGAAATTTACAACACCATTCCTAATATCTATGCAGATCCTGAAAGTCAGACACTAGAAGAAGCCCTTGCTGCATTCAAAACTTATTGTGAGCCCAGGAGAAACCCTGTTTTTGAACGGTACCAGTTCTGGCAGCTTCCTTATAATGAGGAAGCAGGCATAGACTGTTTTGTTACAGCCCTTAGAGAAAAATCTCAGCATTGTGAATTTGGGGCCTCCACAGACCTGATGCTTAGAGACAAAATTGTTTTCAGCATCTCAGACAGCAAGCTTAAAGAAAAGCTTCTAGAAGACCCTAAGTTGACTCTAGAGCAAGCTATTACCATCTGTAGAGCAAAGGCTCTTATCAGGGCTCAGGCAACAGCAATGACCTCAGAAACAAACATCTTAGCCATCCAACATAAAAGCAGAAGGACCATAAGCTACCAAGAAAGTAAAAGGGCCCCAAAGCAGACCTTTGCAACAGTTAAACCTACAGCGGCAAGGGGCAATTCCTGCAGTAGATGCGGTTATGTTCACAGGCCCAGGCAGTGTCCAGCTTTTGGAGAGACCTGCAATAGGTGTGCAGGAAGGAATCACTTTGCTAAAATGTGTAGGACACAATCTGAGCCTTCCAGTCTCACCAAAGATGTAAATGCCTTATTCATGGGAGTAATGACTACATGCCATCAAGCTAGGTTCATGGGAAGCCCAGAAGCCTGGTATAGCACAGTAGTTGTGGCAGGACTTCTAGTTGTTTTCAAGTTAGATTCTGGATCTGATGCTAACACAATTCCAAAAGACATTGCAGAGTGCTTGCAGGATAAAGTGCATACAGCAATGACAAATGTGACACTAGTTGCCTTTGGTGGAGCAAAGGTCAAACCAAGAAGTACCATTGTAGCTCCTTGCAAAAATGGTCTTAAGAATCGAAATCTAACCTTCTATGTCACAGAAACTGGAGATCCACCACTTCTGGGTCGGTCAGCCTGTGTAGCCCTTGACTTGATCAGACGTGTGCACGTATTAGCAGTACATTCTCCAACCAAGATGGAGGGTCTCCTAAAACACTATTCCGATGTTTTTGAAGGCCTGGGTCGTTTCCCAGGTGTGCATCATATTCATGTGGATCCCACAGTATCACCTGTGGTGCATGGATGCAGAAAGATTCCATATGCAGTCATTGCCCCTTTGAAAACAACATTGGAAGACCTAGAGTCAAAGGGAGTCATTACAAAGGTGACTAATCCAACAGCATGGGTCAACAGCATGGTGATAACACAAAAAAAGAATGGTTCACTCAGGCTGTGCCTTGATCCCAGGGATCTCAACAAGGCAGTGAAGCAACAACATTTTTCAATCCCTACAGTTGAGGATGTGCAGAGAGAACTTGCTGGCAAAAAGTTGTTTACCATCTTAGATGAGAAGGATGGCTACTGGCAAGTGGCCCTAGACAAGGAGTCATCGGAACTATGTACGTTTAACACCCCGTGGGGGAGGTATCATTTTAATAGACTGCCCTTCGGCATTAAGTCAGCAAGTGAAGTCTTCCCACAGAAAAATTATGAGTGCTTTGGGGACATTCCTGGCATCCACATCATTGCCGATGACATGATTATTGCAGCATCCAGCAAGGAAGAGCATGATAAGATACTTAAATAGGTACTTGACAGAGCGCGGAAAAAGGGTGTCAAGTTTAATATGGACAAAATTCAATTATTGGTGGATACTGTCAAGTATATGGGCCACATCTTCTCTAAGGATGGTGTACAACCAGATGACAGCAAGGTGGAAGCAATCATCCGATTACCTCCCCCTGAAGATAAGAAAGGTCTCCAAAGAATTCTGGGCACCATTCAATACTTGGCCCAATACATATCTAATGAGTCCAGCCTAACAGCTCCCCTCAGGACTCTTCTACGAAATGATATTATGTGGCAATGGGGGCCTGAACAGCAGACAGCTCTTGATGGACTAAAACAAGCCATTACAACTGCACCAGTCTTGCAGTATTTTGACCCTAAGGAGCAACTATGGGTCCAAGCTGATGCATCCAAGGATGGTTTGGGGGCATGCCTATTCCAGAAAAAGAGACCAATTGCATATGCTTCTCGTGCCCTATCCAAGGCGGAGCAAAATTATGCACAAATAGAAAAGGAACTCTTGGCAATCGTCTTTGCAATGTCAAAATTCCACCAGTATGTTTTTGGTGTCCAAGTAAAAGTCCAATCAGATCATAAGCCACTGGAGGCAATTTTTGCCAAGCCACTGGGGAAGGCCCCAGCAAGATTACAGAGAATGTTATTACAACTGCAGAAATATGATATTCAGATCCACTATACGAAAGGCAAGGACATGTTTATAGCGGACACACTTTCTAGGGTGACTACAAGTACTCTCCCCACAGATACAGAACTCCTCGCTCTCCTTTATTCCTCATATTGAGGCAGTAGCTAAATCTTGTCGATTTTTCCTGTATAATATTGCCAGGATTCGATCATTTTTGTCTGTCTCTTCCACCAAGACGCTTGTTCATGCACTGGTTATTTCACGGTTGGACTACTGCAAACTTCTTCTCTCTGGCCTTCCTTCTTCTCACATCAGTCCGTTGGTTTCTGTTCACCACTCTGCCGCAAAGATCATCTTCTTGGCTCGCCGCTCTGACCATGTTACTCCGCTTCTGAAATCTCTTCATTGGCTTCCAATTCACTTCAGAATTCAATATAAACGTCTCCTGTTAACCTTCAAAGCTTTTCACGGTCTAGCTCCTTCCTATCTCTCCTCTCTCATCTCACACTATTGCCCCGCTCGTGCTCTTCGCTCCTCTGATGCCATGTTTCTCGCCTGCCCAAGGGCCTCTACTTCCCTTGCTCGGCTCCGTCCATTTTCTTCTGCTGCCCCTTACGCCTGGAACGCTCTTCCAGAACATTTGAGAACTACAACTTCAATCGCAGCTTTTAAAGCTCAACTAAAAACTTTTCTTTTTCCTAAAGCTTTTAAAACTCTATGTTGTGCATACTTTATACTGTTAGTTTTACCCTACCCTGTGCCTGCTTACCCTACCCTGTGCCTGTTTGCATTCTCTTCCCCTCCTTATTGTTTTACTATGATTTTATTAGATTGTAAGCCTATGCGGCAGGGTCTTGCTATTTACTGTTTTACTCTGTACAGCACCATGTACATTGATGGTGCTATATAAATAAATAAATAAATAAATAATAATAATAATAATAATAATAATAATAATAATAATCTACAGTTTGTCCAGTACAGACCCGCTTAGTGATCATATGCTCAAATCATTGCAAGAACACACGTCAGCAGATACATGCCTACTGGGCTTGAAGACTCTACATATTAATGGCTGGCCCAGGAGGCGCAAGCAGATTAGACCTGAACTTTATCCCTATTGGCCTCTCAGAGACAGTATTCGAATTGAAAATGAGTTGTTGCTGGTGGGACACAAAATCATCATCCCCCAGGGCGCCAGAGACAACATGTTAAAACTGCTGCACTTACCACACCAAGGGTCAATAGATCTAAAGCACATGCTCGGGCATTGATGTATTGGCCTCGAATGAATGAAGAGATAGAACGGTGGGTCAACAATTGTCAGCCATGCCAGGAACATCAGCCAGCCAATCAGAGAGAACCAATGATCCCACACGAGATTCCAGACCTGCAATGGCTAAAGGTAGCAGCTGATATTTTCGAATTACAAGGTCACTCTTACCTGGTAGTCATGGACTACTTTTCTAAGTTTCCTGAAGTTCTCCACTTGACAGATAAAACAGCTGTGACTGTTGTTGCCAGATTGAAGGCAACATTTGCACGTCATGGTATACCTAAAGAGATAATCTGTGACCATGTACCATTTGCGAGCCAGGTTATGAGACAATTTGCAACTGAGTGGGGGATCACCTTGACACATTCGAGCCCAGCTTACCCCCAGTCCAATGGGCAAGCAGAACGTACTATACAAACCATCAAGCACATGCTATCGAAAGCTCTACAAGATGGCGCTGATCCATATCTGGCCCTGTTGAACCTGCGTAATACTCCAGTAATAGGTTTAGATTTTGCTCCTGCCCAATTGCTCATGGGACGTTTACTAAGGAGCACACTGCCAGCTATTACATCTGCCCTGAAGCCCAGGGTGCCACGTGGAGCGCACCCTAGATTACAAGATCGACAGAGGCAGCAGAAAGCATATTATGACAAGCACACAGCACCTCTTCCACCTTTGCAAGTAGGAGATAGGGTCAGGTTGAAAACAGCTTTAGGTTGGATGCCAGCATCAGTAGCTCAGAAAAGAAGAGAGCCACGCTCATATGTAGTTGAGACTCCCCAAGGTCAAACTTATAGAAGGAACAGGGGGCACCTCAGGAGGGATTGCTTTTCCCCTGTGGGTGCAACCAATGTGGATCTAGGGGTTGCAGAGGAGCTGGCATCCCCTGAGGCAGTGGTCTTGCCAGAAGGACCTCAAGGTGAGCTGGAGCTATCGTCAGATGGAACAGCAGATGGAATCAAATGGACACGGAGCGGGCGAGAAGTGAGACTACCAGCAAAGTTTAAGGACTATGTTATGGGATAGTGGTGAAGAGCTGAGATTAACGAGTTAAGATTTAATTGAACAAAAGATATTGTTTTTATGGAGAAGGGGGGATGTGATATGTGGATGTATGTACCTTTAAGAGGCCTGTAGCAGCTAGTCTCCAGGTCCTCATCGAAGGCCTGGGCGGAGCCTCTGTTTCTTCCAGTTGGTGTTGTGGGCCTTGCTGAGGGAGTTTGGTGTGTTGCTGTTCCAGGAGGTTTCAGTAATAAAGGAATCCAGCAAGGAAAAGACTCTGAAGTTATTGCCTGGTAGTCTAGGGGCATGTGGTAGGCTGAGCAGGTAAGCTCACCCGTATGGGTCTAATCCCAGCTCTCTTAAAGATACAATGCCTATACGTTCACCACAACGCTATGCAAAATACACTACAGTTTAACTGTTGCTGCTAAGTTGTATTAGAAAAACAATGTATGTCCAAACAATGTGAGTAGGCTCAAGTAGGCCCAGAAGCACTTGGAAAGTTTTCTTTTTTTCTTTTTTTCAATTTTCTTTTTTTATTATTATTATTTTAAACAACACAAAAACACAATCTTTGCACCATATATATGTACAAATAAAGGTATACACAAAACAATTACACTAAAATACTATTAAAAATGTTTAAGGATAAGGTTAAAGTATATTTTTGGCCCTCTACATGCCAGAAATGCTAACTAACTTCTTAATTACTATTATATATTAATCAAATTCAGTTCTTTCTTATGACTTATCTGAATCTCATACATTGGGTTCACAGAATCATGCTCCATTTCTCTCTAATTCTTTAATTACAATTGATACATCAATCAAATTTACTTCTTTTTTTCTTTTCTTTCCCCTTCTTAAACAAATACATCATATTTCTCTGTCTCTTGCAAATATTCTATCAAAGATTTCCATTCCAACATAAACATAGTTGTTGATCTTTTTCTCATTATCCCTGTGAGTTTTGCCATCTCAGCCAATTCCAGCATCTTCAACATCCATTCATCCATTGTTGGTGTTGTTTCATTTTTCCAGTTTTGTGCGTATAACAGTCTCGCTGCCGCTATCATGTACAAAAATAAAGTCCCCCTTTCTCTTTTAGTTGTTTGTCGATTAATCCGAGTAAGAAAGCTTCCAGTTTCAGTTCTATATTTGTCTTTAATATTTTTGAATTGAAGAATGTATTTGGGTCCAAAATGTTTTGGCTTTTTTACAAGTTCACCAAAGATGATAAAAAGTTCCTTCTTTTCCCTTGCATCTGCACTTGGAAAGTTTTCTAAGTTGTACTTAAACTTCCACCACTCAAAATTACATAATTGAACTGTTTGAAGCTTTCAACTTTATAGCAGTATGGTCCAAATTTTTAGATTAAAGGAAGGGAGTAGTGTGTGTGTGTGGGGGGGGGGGGGGGAATTAAAAGGAATGTATAGCTACCTATCCCAAGGAGAGATCTGAAGATCAGGTTTTCATCGGTCCAAGAGGAATGTTGAAATCGATCTCTTCTAGAATCCAGGGTGTAGAACTTAGCGAAGTCCAGGTAGGGAAAAATAATCCAGGTAGAAAGTGAAGTAAATATTTTTAAATGAGAAGTGCTATGAAGCCCAACCTTCACCAGTCAGCAAAATCAAATAGAGGGCAAAAACCAGGCCTGTGCATCACTTTGGATCTGAATCACTGCCAAGTTTGAAGCATATTGGTTCATCCACTGATTTTTAGAATTTTTTTAAAGAAGATTGAGGCTTTAAAATTAAGTTTTGGAAATATGCTATCATTTTTAAAGATAAAAAGATGAAACCCAGCTCCATGATATGTCCTAAGTAGGACTTTAGGCAAACTAAGTTTAAATCATATCAAGTCATCCCCTGATTTTTAGGATTTTTTAAAAAGTTTGAGGTATTAAAATTATTTTTTTAAAGAATACACTGTCATTTTTAAAGATAAAGAGAGTAAACTTAGCACCATGATAGCTCCTAAATAGGGCTTTAGGCATGCCAAGGTTGAAGCATATCAGTTCATCCCTTGTTATTTGGGGGGAATGTTTAAAGTTCAAACTCAAACCTCTTTGAGGTATAGCACCTTGAGAAGTAACCAAGTTTCACACACACACAAAAAAATGAAATTACTGATACAGACATGAAAATTACAGATACAGACATTCCAAGTTTGAAGCAGATCGGTTCAACCCTTGATTTTTTATGGAATTTTATAAATGTGTGCTTTATTGTGTACTGCTTGTGCATAACACACAGCAGAGACACTCACACACAAAGTAGAAGTCAGTGAGAGACTCAACAAGACAGAACTCAGATTATTATTATTATTATTATTATTAGCTGTGCTTACATTTTATGATGTAGTTCAGTAACTCAATTCTGAAAGAAGGAACCAAAATGGATGCTCTTCCTAACCTCTTTGATTAAGGGGATGTTTTGCGATCTCTTTTTCCTATTAGAGACAGGTAGGCTCTATTATTATTATTATTATTATTATTATTATTATTATTATTATTATTATCTCTTTCTCGCTCATGGAGTTTTTTCTAGACGGACATGACGGGCATTGCCAGTCTTTTACAGATTCAGAAATTTCCTGACAATT
This sequence comes from Elgaria multicarinata webbii, assembly GCF_023053635.1. NCBI lineage: Eukaryota > Metazoa > Chordata > Lepidosauria > Squamata > Anguidae > Elgaria > Elgaria multicarinata. The sequence goes on from NC_086175.1 coordinate 1,276,435, forward strand.
GAGCGTCTTTTAGTATGACTGCTTTCTGGATGTTGGTGTGGATGTATTTTGGTAGGCTTAATTTCTGAAGGTTTTCTGTATAGTTTTTTGATGTAATGCCAGTGACTGATATGACTAATGGAATAATTGTGACCCTTTCCTGTTTCCATAATTCTTTGACTTCTCTCTTTTCCTCTTCCTTTTCAACAACATTTTTGTCATTCGGTATTGCTGTGTCGTTGAGGTATGCATGTTTGTTTGTTTTTGTCTATGACCATTATGTCTGTTTGGTCAGTATGAATTGTTCTGTCCCAGTATATTTTATGATCTGCATTTTCCAAGATTTATTCGGGTGAGTATGTATAGTATGGTGTAGGTTGTTTAATAAGGTTGAATTTGATGGCCACTTTTTTGAATTATTTTTGCAGCTATATTGTTTCTGTCTGTATAGTCCATTCCAGCCAGAATTTCACATCCTCCTGTTACATGGTTTATTGTTTCTTGGAATTGATAGCATTTCTTGCATAGGTCTGTTGTTACCTTGTTATCTTTTATGATAGCACTCTTCAAATACTTAAAACATTGTTACACAGAGGAGGGCCAGGATCTCCTCTCGATCCTCCCAGAGTGCAGGACACAGAATAACAGGCCTCATTTAGTCCTGCAGATAAGACACCGGTATATTTACAGCAGCTCACATACCTTAAACATAGAACAGCCTATTCATAGAACAGCACATTCAAGAGCACGCCTCAATGTGCTTCCTTCTGCAGTTCTAGAAAGCTCTTTAGGAGAACTCCATTCCATAATCGAGTATGTATCTGTGGAGATGGTAACATTGAAACCATTGCCCACGTGCTTCTATTTTGCTCTCTGTACAGAAATACTCGTGAAGAGTTAACAACCCCCTTATTATCCCCTTATCTAGGGCGTTCAACTGATTATTATGTGAACTTTCTTCTTGAGGATTCCAACAGGATGGTTACAGCAAAAACTGCAATTTTTTTAGCAATTGCTATTAAAATGAGGGCTGTAACCCTGAGTTTTCAATTATATAATTTTAGCCTTGACTGTATTTAATGTTTTATTTGCTTGGAGATACTGTGTTTTATATATTAAGGACTTTGTTTTTTTTCTTCAACTCAGGACATTTATTGTCTGTTTTATGCCTTATGTTCAGTTAATTGTTCTAAATTGCAATGGCCAATGGCTTGGTGCAAATAAAAATTGATTTGATTTGATAAGCAATTCCAGGGCATCTGTAAAGTTACCAAAATACATGTTTGTCTCATGAAAAATGAAAAAGTTTGCTTTGACTGGTTTGGCTGAAAAACCACATTTCTAGCAGTGGATTATAGGACAACCACTGCACAGACGTGTCTGAAATTTGGCACACATGAGCAGCTCCAGGGCATCTGTAAGGTGACTTACTTTCATATTTCTATGCTGAAAAACAAAAAAGGCATAGGCATTTATTTTTTCCAATGCAAGTCTATGGGAAAATGAAAAAACCGAATGATTCGGACATCTGAATCTTAATTCGGATTTGGATCCGAGGAGAGGCAGACTGGGTCTGAATCGATCCAAAGCAAATCTGGCTCATTTCAGAAGGTCTGAATCAGGATCCCAGGCAAATTGGGGGGCGTGCACAGCCCTAGCCAAAAACTACACCAAGCTGCTCAGGAGCCAGGCAACTGGCTCAGAGGGAAACTGGCCTTGCGGAAAGATAGCCCAAAATAGTCTCAAAGCCAAAGGAAAACATGTTCCAAAAAAGAAAATAAGACTCTTCTTCTCCCCAAAGGGAGGCAAGAACCAGGCTGAGCCTGCTACTCAAACTTCAGGCAGCAAAACTCTCTGCCCTCAAGGAAAGCCAGGCCTGCTTATGAACTAAAGTTTCACTCCCATTCGATTCCATAGCTTTCTTCTAAGTCTTCTATTCTCAGCACTTGAATCCAAAAAGGGACCTTAGTAACACAAATGATTAAGGGAAAATTGGGGAGCAGAGGAAGAAGGAGAACAGGTAGGAGCTAGAGATGTGAAGGCCCGGAATTTTTTTTGAAAATTTGGGGGTGGGTTTTTACTGATTTTTCCCTACGCCTTGTTGTTGACATCCATCACAATCAATGGACTGTACTTCTGGTGTACTTCTGTACTTCTGGTGTACTTCTAGTGTAGGATTGCACTAATGATCATGTTTTTAATTTAAAATCCATACTTCATAGAATCATAGAGTTGGAATCGTAGAGTTGGAAGGGGCCTAGAAGGCCATCGAGTCCAATCGCCTGCTCATTGCAGGAATCTTAAGTAGAATACTCTACTTAAATAGAGTAAGAGTAATAAGAGAACACCCTTCCTACACACACACACACACCAAGCACAGTAGTTCTATTTTAACCTGTAGAATTGTTTTACTTGAAAGCAAATGCTTTTCCTCCACACTGCTGTTATTCCCCTCTCCCTCTCAAAATTCTAAATCAGCTTTGGGGTGGGGTGGGGGGGAGAGACTCGACTGAGCATGCATGTAGTTATGTGAGCTTCATAGATTCATTGTGCAAGAAAAAATAATTTAAAAAAAATAAGTGAATGGAATTTTAAAAAAAGAAATCCCATCCACCAATTACAATAAGGGAGCAACAAAGGATCACTGATGTTTGAAGAAAACAAGGTATAATTATTTCAGAAATCTTGAGACAATATCCTTGTCAGACCTGGATTTCAGTTTAATTTTGAGATTTTTTTTTTTCACTTTAAAATGCCCTCCCTCCCTAAATCTTTTACCAATCTTATTTATTTCTGATTTTTATATATCACTCCCCATTCAACATTTCAGAGTGGTGTATAAGATAAAATAAAGTAGAATAAAAACATATCAGAAGTATATTTTTTAAGAGAAACAAATTGTAAAATAAACCACGGCTGGTCATTAAGGAAAGTCTTCCTGGAACAAAGATGTTTTCAGGAGGTGCCAGAAGGAATACAAAGTTGGCACTTGCCTGACCTCCAGAGGCAGGGAATTCCATAGGAGGGGGGCCACCACAATGGCTCTTCCCCAGGTGGACTCCAATCGGATGATAGGTCTATGAGGAACCATCAGGAGCTTGCCCTGGGATGACCTCAGTGACTGGGGCAAGTTGATAGGGGAGAAGGCACTCTCTCAGGTATCCTGGTCTCAAGTTGTTTAGGGCTTTGTACACAAGTACAAGAACCTAGTTATGTAAAACTGACATTTCTTTCTGGCACACGTAAATTTCAGAAAGATTGGTAAACTATGTATGCTAGAACAACACCCCTTACCCCTTTAAAATGGTTATTTTACTGACAGAGCTTTAACTACCGGCCATGACTGTGGCTGGTAAATAACACATCTGTTAAGGGTGTGGCCCTTAACAACTGCAATTTTTCAGCATTTTGGAACTTGAGTGGACATAGCCTTCAACAAAACACGTTAAAGCAGAAAGTTTTTTGTTTATTGCAGTGGATCGTGATAATTGTTTTTCCCTTTGTTGCTGGTAGTTGATTAGTTGAAGGAGTGCTAGGAAAATAGGATACCTTAGGATACCCTAGCAACAAAAGAAGAAAACACTAACAAATATACTATACATTTATTGCACACATCTCAATATTATGGATGTGTTTGTCTTTCCTCCCCTTTGCAGATATCTGTGGAGCTCTGAATGTCACTGTCTCTCCAGGACCCAAAGTACAATATGTGGTTGGAGACAATGCTACCCTATTTTGCCATGTTTCTCAAAAAAGACGACTAGAGAATCTGCTAGCTGTCCGCTGGATCTTCGCCCTTCCACCTACCCAGGAGTATCTCATGATCAAAATGACTAAATATGGAGTAGTCCAGTACTATGGAAATTACACACATCAGTTCTATAAACAAAGGCTTCATCTTCTTAAGGAGAGACATAGAACAATATACACATTTTTGATCCTGAATCTCCAACAAGCTGATCAGGGGAACTATATTTGCAAAGTTCAGGAGATTGGCAGGCATAGGAACAAGTGGACGTCATGGTCTAATGGCAGTGCATCGACTGAAATCCAAGGTGAGAAAATATCCGCTCTTATTGTAATCTGCTCTTCATGTGTGATGGATTAAATCACAAAGAGCTCAAAAGTTATCCAAAATATCCAGGATTTGTTCAAAATTGCTGAGAATTTATTTATTTATTACAGTTTTATCCCACCTTTTTTCCCTCCAAGGAACCCAAGGCGGCGTACATAATCCTCCTCCTCCTCTCCATTTTATCCTCACAACAACAACCCTGTGAGGTAGGTTGGGCTGAGAGTCTGTGACTGGCCCAAAGTCACCCAGTGGGTTTCCATGGCCGAGTGGGGATTAGAACTTGGATCTCCCAACTCCCAGTCCAACACCTTAGCCACGACCTTCACCTCAGTGTTCCAACCAGCCCTGTATTTCTGCTAGACGGGTGATTCCGTCCATCTAGCAGCGGTGCCTTGGAGAGGGGTGGAATGTTCCCTGGCTCCCAGCTTGGAGCCTTGTCTATTAGCCCAGAGTCAGGAAATTGAACAATCCCACGTCTCCCTCCCACTAGATGCTGCCTCAACATAGACTTGCTCCCTTACTCCAATTTTCAGGATTGCTTATCATTTATTTATTTATTGGTAAAACCGATTGATTATTCAGGCTTTTCAAGGAGGTGGGTCTTTCATTGGTTTGGTGTAATTCTGAGCACTAGTCCAATGGTTTTTAATTTTTTCTGCCCCATTAAAGTCTATGGCAACAGCTGCTAGTAAAGTTATGTCATGCATGTGCAACTTCAGTACTATAATGTTTCCAAAAGATTTTGCAGAGGACAACAATCCTATTCGACGTTCAATACTTATTTCTTTAGTTATGGAATATGACCTCACAATGTCAGGCTACACGTTACTATATAGATTGTGACCTTAGGTATGTTGGGGGTGGGGAGGAAGCTTGGAGGAAGTTTAACCCTTTGCCTACCAGCTGTGGTCTCTGGATCAGTTCCCCCATGCCTCAAAGTTACATTGCCAAAAAGCCATCCAGTTGTAATGTAAAATCCAGGCATAGGGCAAAGGATTAAAAAAACACACCCACTCTCCACTCTATGCTCCTGATCTGTAATAGTAATATTGAATATGTTTGAGTAAAATAGGAAGAAACTAACTTTAAAGTAAAATGTAGTATCATCCTCAGGGAATTTTTGGGGCGGGAGGGGGGGGATGGAATGCACAAGTAGGGGAAGCAGAGGGATCAGGGCCTCACACTATCTTTCTGCAACCAGAAATGCAGTACAAGGGATCCAATTCCTGATCATCCTTTCTACATGGTAAGTAAAGGAAGCATGGGGATTGAGATCCAATTACTAGGTCTTTGCTATTTTCTTTGTGGTAGGGAAAGGACAAGCCAGGATTGTCCATCACACTAGAGTATTTATTTATTTATTTATTACATGTTTATACCGCCCAATAGCCGAAGCTCTTGATGTAGAGTTATTCACACATTACATCAAATTTGCATTCACATTATAGGAGTGTTCATTAAGATGGTTGTGAGAATCTAGCCCTATTCTGCTCACACGTAAACTCTGCACGCATGGGGATGGGAGAACAGGAATGGGTCCACTAGCTCCGGTCCTCTCCTTCACTCTTCATGTTGACCTATACATGTGTAGGGTGACTGTATGCAAAGGAGTTCCTTATCTATCCATGGGAACTCTCCCAGGGATTTTAGAATTCCGATCTTGACCTAGGTCAGGCATGCCTGGTGCAGTTCTCCTATCCACATTCTCACAGTGAGGAAGGGGTTGCAGGAATATGTCAAGAGTGAAGGTATTTTGAAGACAGAGGGAACATTTCTGAAGAGAGGGAGAGAAAAGGCTCACTTGTACACATCTATCCAAGTAATGACTTGTTTGTGTTTTGCTTTTCAGTTGTTGTTTATTTTATAACACTGTAATGCTAAATTTCCTTTTCAAAAACCACGGAAATTCAATTATTTTAAAATCTGCCAGTCGTTGAAATTAATAAACTTGCATTTGTCTGCCACAAGTCTCTATATGCCACAATCCTCTTAACAGAATCGTCTTATACATTTTTACTTAGACTCCCACTGAGTTCATCTGAAACTATTCCCATATATGTGCATCATAATGCAGACATTTTTGCTCATTTTGGTCCAGCCAAAAACTTCTGGACAAGCAGAAGTGATACAATGTCATTGTTGTGTCTAGGGATGGAGTAAGTATTTAAGGCAGGGGGTTCTGAAACAGAACAGGCAGGAGCCCCCTACCTCAAAGTGAACCACCCACCTTGATTCTGCTGGGACTGGGCTTTGGAAAATTCATGAGGGGGTGGGCTGCCCCATGAGCTTGCCGAGCCCTGCTCATGTGGCCTTGCTTCGAGGAGCTGGGCAGCGCAAGCCTTTTCTGAACACTTGGGAGGCTGCGTGACCCTCCTTGAGCCCTTAGCAAAGCTCATTTTCCAGGGCCTCCAGAAAATCTGCCATTCCGCTGGCCACAGCATTGGCACGGCCAGGACAGTTGTGCCCTTTCCTGAGGCCCTAGCAAGCGCACTTTGCTGTCCCGTCCTGCCCCCACACCGGTCAGGGCCCTTAAAGGCCCTCCTATACAAGGCTACTTTATTGCTGCGAAAGACGCACCAAAAGCCAAAAATAAAGTTAAATCTAAAATGGTTAGGGGAACAATTTTCTGTACCTGGTTCATCTACTTCAACGGGAAGTGGCAGTACTGCTGGCAAAAAAAAAGTGCTTAATAGCAGTGACAGATATAGTCAGAGATCCAAGAAGGAGGTACACCTATATTAAAAGGAAATTGGGGGGAAATGCAGCTCACATTGGGATCACTCAATAATCAGTAATCCCCACAAAGGGCAGGGCATTTTTATGAAAGAAGCACCTAGAATATTAGAAGAGTATTCAGACAATGCATGGCCATAGTAGGAAGAGACTTCAATGACATGTTAGATGTCTTATTAGATAGAAGTGGGAAAGTAGTAAGAAGTGGGAGAAGCCCAAATACTTTAGAAGAGATGCTTAACAGTCAAGGTTTTATAGATATTTGGAGAAGGATTAATGCAAACATCAAAAATTATACTTTTTATTCTATACGACATTACACCTACTCAAGGATTGGTTGCCTTTTAACTCTCCAGGATGCAAGGACTAAATGCTAGAAACTCAGATAGGGACAGGCTCTGATCTTGCCCCAATAAGTTCAACTCAGGGATATACGTTTGGCAGCTCAATCCAGATTTAATAGCTAAGCAAGAAATATCAGTCAGTTTAAAAAGGAAATCAAAACTGACTTTACCATAAATTCACTTCCTGATATGAAGAAAGAAATAGTGTGGGATGCAATGAAAGCAGTAATAAGGGGATTGTGTATTCAAGAAGTAGCACTTAAAAAAATACAGCTCCTAGAAAAAAAACTTGATGATATATCTAAACTATAACCTAAACTGGAATCAGAACTCAAAAAGACCCGAAAACATAAAAACTTACTAGGGGTGGGGTGGGGGATGAATTAAAGACTTTAAAATTGGGTAAGTACATGACAGTGAAATATCTCAATATATTCATGTTATGAATTCATGTTATGAATTCGGGAACCACAGTTTTAAATTACTTTCAAGAACTCTAACAAAGAAACAGACAAGAAATTGTATTTGGGCAGTTAAGGACAAAGAATTTACCATAAAGCATCTGAAATAAACCGTGTAGTTGCTAAATTTTATCAGAATTTATATACTTCTGGCAATCCAGACCCCAATCAAGTAGAAATATATCTAACAAAAGTTAATTTAAAACCACTTAGCCAAGATCATTCCAGATATTTAAAACAACCAATTTCAGAGCAAGAAATTAAGGAGGTGATAAAGAGGTCGAACAAAGGGGAAACCGCAGGACTAGATGGACTCAGTGGGGAATTCTATCAGGCAATGGGAGCTGGTGCAACTCTTTAACAACATCTTGGAGTGGGGTGAGATACTAGGGACATGGAAACAGACCCACTTAATAGTGAAATTAAAGCAGAGGAAAGACCGCCATGTCCCCGGGATCCCATAGCATTACTAAACCAAGATGCAAACATATTATCTTCTGGTCTTCGTTAATTGAATTAACACATTTATTACAAACTATACTGCAGAAGACAAGACAGGATTCATGACCCAGAGACAATTAGCTGATGCAATAAGAAGGGGAAATGGTTTGGGAATGAAAATATCAGAAGCAAACTGGGAGTCAATATGGTCAAATCAACCATTAAGAACCACAGTAGCCCAGATTAAAAAATCAGTGCTTAAACTTGTATAGATGGCACCTCATCCCAGTCAGATAACACCACATAAACCAAGAGCTAACTCTATCATCATCATCATCATCATCATCTAGTTATTTCTTACCACCTCTACCTTTAGATGGAGGTGGGGAACAACATTAATAGAAAAATACTAGATAGATAGATAGCATAAAACTAATTAAAAGAGCATATAAAAACAATAAAATATTAAAATAACAGTCAGGACATCTTAAAATTCTTAGGTTTAAAATTCATCTGGGTAGCCCTGCCAGAAGAGATTAGTCTTTATAGCTATCTTAAACTCAGAAAGAGTGTTAAGTTGACATGAAATTACCCATATGCTATGCTCAACATCTAAGGTCCTCCTCAAGGTGCCTACTTGGAGGATGGCAACAAGGCAGAGGGACTTCTCATTGGTGCCCCCCTCCCAATTATGGGACTATCTCCCCAATGAGGCCCACCTGGCATCAACATAGTTATCTTTTCAGTGCCAGGTCAAGACTTTTCTTTTCTCCCAGGCATTTGGCAGCATATTTATGTTTTTAATTGATCCCAGATCTATCTTTAGGTTTGGTTGAGAGCTCAAAGTTGATTTTAAATGTATGTTGTCTTTGTATGGTGTCTGTTTTACATTTTTATGGTTTAAAATTTTGTATATTGATTTTTAATGCTTAATGTTTAAATTTTCTGTAAACTGCCCAGAGACCTTTGGCTATGGGGCGGTATAGTAGTAGTAGTAGTAGTAATAATAATAATAATAATAATAATAATAATAATAATAATATGAAGTAGGGATCGAAGAACAGTAGATCAAAGAGCCAGCAGTGTAGGGGAACACATTTCAGGTGGGATGTCTTCATGTGCAACTATTTTGTCTAAAGATCTTTAAAGAAATATCAGACATGACCGAACAACAAATAGATAGCACTACTATCTACTTGTGATAATGCAATGACCCTGTAATCCACGAAGTGTTAGTCTCTCTGTTATTGACAGCAGCATGTTTGGAGGTAGCAAAACAGCAGAAAACAAAGTCAGACTATACAGTCCAAGGATGGCATAGCAGGATTTGGCAAGTAGCACTTGCCAAGAAGCTCACTCACACAGTAGAAGGCACAGGGGGCTGACAAAACAAGATTGTTTCATAAACATATGGTTTCCATTTTTGGTTTCCATCTTCTTTTGTAAACAAAGATGAAAATGACTTCAGAGCTCCAGTCACAAAGAGATTATTTTAAAGAGATGTGGTATCTTAAGACTTGAATATAATCATGTGCATCTAGAAAAACTATGCATTGATTAATAAGAGCTAACATGGGTTTGTTAAGAATAATAGGGGTGTGCACGGACCCCCCCACTCCGCTTCATTTCCAGATCCGCCATTTTCAGAGCGGCCCGCTTCGCCCCGCCCCCGCCCCGCCCACTTCCGCTCCGCTCCGCTCGGCGCTCCGGATCCGGATCGGAGCTCCGTTTTTTCCCTCCCATAGGGTTGCATTGAAAGCTAAAAAAGTATACAACTTTTTTTCTGTTCAAGTTAGAAACCTCATGTTTGGCACCATGACACCTCATGGGGGTATACACACACACGCCAAGTTTCAAGGCAATCCCATCATCCCCTGATTTTTGGTGAATTTTTGAAAATCGGGCACCCCATTCATACCCCTTGGGATAGCTCTGTCAATTTGCATGTTAGAAACCTCAAACTCGGCACCAGGACAGTTTATCCATGTGTCCACATGGACGCCCAGACTCAAGGCAATCCCATCATCCCCTGATTTTTGGCGCGGCTCTAACCTCTAACGCACCACCCATCACACCCCTTTCGATAGCTCCGTCAATTTGCACATTAGAAACCTCAAACTCTGCACCATGATAGCTTATCCATGTGTCCACATGGACGCCAAATTTCAAGGCAATCCCATCATCCCCTGATTTTTGGGGAATTTTTGAAAATGGGGCACCCCATTCAGACCCCTTGGGATAGCTCCGTCAATTTGCATGTTAGAAACCTCAAACTCGGCACCATGACAGCTTATCCACGTGTCCACATGGACGCCCAGACTCAAGGCAATCCCATCATCCCCTGATTTTTGGGGAATTTTTGAAAATGGGGCACCCCATTCAGACCCCTTGGGATAGCTCCGTCAATTTGCATGTTAGAAACCTCAAACTCGGCACCATGATAGCTTATCCATGTGTCCACATGGACGCCCAGACTCAAGGCAATCCCATCATCCCCTGATTTTTGGCGCGGCTTAAACTTTTTAACTCACCCCAAATCAAGTCCCATTCTACAACTACGTCAATTTGCACGTTAGAAACCTATCCTTTGGTCCCATGACAGCTTACCCATGTGTCCCCATGGACACCAAGTTTCAAGGCAATCCCATCATCCCCTGATGTTACGGGAAGTTTTGAAAATCGGGCACTCCAGTATGTCAGGGATTTAAAGTTGCAATGCAGACAGCTCAATGGGGCCAGTTCCAAGGAAATCCCAACATGCCACGAGATAACCCTAAATCTTCTTGCACATTTGAAAAATGGATTATTGAACTTGATAAAGTCTAAGTGAGCGCAAGAAGGACTTCTCCCCTGAGTCAAAGCAAGACACATACACCATCCCTGCAAGGCGGGAAGGGGAGAAGGGAGGGAAGGCAGGCAGGCAGGCAGGCAGGCAGCATGCATTGTAGTGCCGCAAGGATGGCTTGAGCACTAACGCATAGCAAACCAACCCGTAAGCGGGCGCAAGGAGCAAGTGAGGCAAAGATGGCTGGTTGTTTCTTTCTAAGCCAGCAGTTACGCATTGAGGGGCACAGAGGAGGACGACTGGGAGCAACCGTGCCAGAGGGTGCTGGGCACGAAACGCAAAGCCCATCTCCCAGGCACCAGGCGGGCAGAGAGGCAGGCAGAGCAGGCGAGGAGTCAGTCCTGGCAGATGCCCCACCACAGCAGCACCCCGGGGGAGGCGGGCAGGCAGGCAGGCAGGCTGCGGGCATTTCTTGGGGCACAAGGAAGTGAGGCAAGGATGGTTGGTTTCTAAGCCAGCACTGCAGTTAGTCACGCATTGCAAACGCAAACCATCCCAGCGAGTCGGTCACCGAGGAGGACAGGCTAGCAGAGGGGCAGGCAGAGTGACATGTCATAGATCTAGTATTGGGGAGGAGTCAGTCCCGGCAGATGCCCCACCACAGTAGCACCCTGGGTGGGCATTGGAAAACGCCGTCTTGTGGGTCCATACTTCCCCCACCCCATTTCCGGCAGGGTTGCCTGCCTAACCCTTGTGGGGATGGGAGATGGAGAGCTGAGAGTGGCAGTGCCAGCAGCAGCCTTCGGCTTTCCCCTGGAACCAGTCGCCTTGCCCGCCTCTTTCCCCAGCAAGACCGACTGGTGCTGCCTGTGAAGATGCATCTTCATGCTGCTGGTTCCATAATGCCCTGTCGATGAACCCCTGCTTAGGCTGAGTTTGCAGTGGCGACAGACAGCAAAGCGGGGATCCGCTCCCAACTCAAAGTGGTCCCACACGATGCTTGTCTTTCGCTTCCGTGGTGACACCACCAATTGCCCGCCTGAGCTCTCTGGTGTTGCCACAGAAACAGGGGTTGCAGCGGAAGAGGGGTGGGATGAGACTGGGGAGAGAGCCTCGGCCTGCTGCTGCTCCTCCTCAGCCCCCACATCCTGGAGGACCACTGCCTCCTCCTCCTCCCCCTCCCCCTCCACTGTGCTGAGGACCTCGTCTAGGTCCATCAGCGGGCTCGTGGGCTCAAAGGATAATGAAGGAGTTGGGGATACTCCTACTCCTCCTCTAATGGCACTGCTGCCACGTGCCTCTTGCAAAGGGGCACTTTTCCCATTCCCACCCTCAAAAAGAGAACGCCGGGCACAAGTTGCAGAAGAGAGTGGCTCTGCCTGCTGTTTGTCCTGCTTCTGTTGTGGAGCAGCCAGCCAAGGAGTTGCCCGTTTGATTTTCACAGCAGGAGAGGCAGCCTGCTTACTGGTGCCAGCCTGAGCCTTGCTGCTTTCAGCACGCCTGCTCCCTCTTCTCATGATGACTAATAAAATATTAATACTACTAAGAATATGTATAAGAATATAATATGTTTAAATGTAGGGAAATGGGACAAGAAGTGTGTGTATGCTTTCCACAAAATGCTCAATCTGTGGCTGTTGCACTTCACAAAAGCAGCACATTCACAGTCCAAGTTACACAGAGAAGAAAAAGAGAATATTTTTTTTTTTTTGGTATTTTTTGGTATTTTTTGGTATATAGATAGAAGGAAACACAATCAGGATTTAAGAGAGGGGAGGGGGGAAAAGAACCAACCAAACACTACTACTAATATGTATAATAAGAATAAAATATTAATACTACTAATAATATGTATGAGAATATACTAATATACTACTAAGAATATGTAAAAGAATATAATAATATGTTTAAGAATATTACTAATAAATGTAGGGAAATGGGACAAGAAGTGTGTGTATGCTTTCAAAAGAAAGCTTTCACAAAAGCAGAAGGAACACAGTCAGGCTTTAAGAAAGGGAAGGGGTGGGAGACAACCAACCAAACAAACAAACACACACTCCAAAATTTAAAAGTAAAGTTTATATTAAATCAAAGTAAGGGAAAAACACAAGGCAAACTAAGCTAAAAGTCAGAAAGAAGCAAACAAACACACACGCCAAGCTAAAATCCTAATCTATCTCCAAAGTACACAGCAGCAGCTCGCTAAGTAGACCCTCTCCCAACGAACGCTAAACCCACAAGAGGCTGAGAGCTCTCTGACTGTGAGGGTGACTCTGGCTTAGTCCCCGCCTCAAACGCTGGGATTGGAGGATGATGCTTCATGAGGTGATCAATTCTCATCAGGATTGGGAGTTGAATGTGCCTGTCATCGCTTCAATAAACCCCGCCGCGCCGCAGCCGGTTTACCCTATCGTTTGTATGTAAATGTACCCGATTTTTTAAAAAAATATTGCACGTGAACCACAGGACGCAGAAAGTTGAGAGTAGTCTCAAAATGACCCTCATCCACGACTGTCTGAGCACAAGAATTTTCAGAACGATAGCTTAAAAAAAACCCCAGTTATCCCCGATTCTTTCCCGCAATGCAATCCTATGGGCGAAAAGCCGAAAACCGCCGTTTGAGCCGCGCTGTCCCTGTTTGTTGACCCGATTTTTTAAAAAATATAGCATGCGACCCGCATGTCGCAGAGAGGTGAGAGTAGTCTCAAAATGACCCCCATCCACGACTCTCTGTGCACAAGAATTTCCAGAACGATAGCTTCAAAAAGAACGTAGTTATCCGCGATTATTTCCCGCAATGCAGTCCTATGGCGAAATGTTTTCAAGATGGCGACCGGAGCGCTCCGCCTGAACTAGGAGCTCCGAAAAATGGTCGCTTCTCTTCGCCTTGCTTCTAGGGGTCCGCGGCCCGCTTCTACTCCGCCTCTGGGTAAGGCGGAGCAGGCCAATCCGCTACTGCTTCTCCGCTCCTAATCGGAGCGGAGCACATGCCTAAAGAATAAGTCTTGGCAGATTAAACATAGCTCTTTTTTTATAGATTTGCTAGTTATTTGATTGTGGGAATGCTGTGGACATAGTATAACTTGATTGGAGCAAAGCATTTGAAAATGTTTCCCATAATATCCATGTTGACAAGATGGTAAAATGTTAGTTGGAAGCTACTACTGTTAGGTGGATCAGCAGCTGGTTCAGCATCTGTACTCAGTCCTGGAGAGTTCCAAGAGTTCTATCTGAGGGTGAAATATTTTTATTAGTGACCTGGATGAGTTTGGTAGAGGGATTGATTATGTAATTTGCAGATGACCCAAAGCTACAATCACTATAGAAGATAAAGTCAAGATTCAAAATGATCATGGCAGGCTGGAAGACCGGACTGAAGCTAACAAGATGAAATTCAACAGAGATAGATGTAAAGTCTTGCACTTCAGAACAAAAAGTCAAAGAGATTGTTATAGAATGTGGGGGGACTTGCCTTGGCAGCAGTACATTTTTAAGGAGCTTAAGGTGTCTTAGTGAGCAATCCACTAATATATATATATATATATATATATATATATATATATATATATTTAAAGACCTTTAGACAAAATAGTTGCACATGAACACAAAGCATGTTTAGATGGGGGAGGGGCGGTCTATGCTGGCTTGGGCATACTGAGAGTTGTAGGACTTTTTTTCTGTCTAAACATGCATAGGATTGCACTCTTAGTGAATCACAAGCTGAATATGGGCCAGTAGTGTGATGTAGTTGCAAAAAAGGAGGGAATAATAAATTTTAAGATACATTAACAGAACCATAATATCCAAGTCATGGGAAGTAATCTGTTATTGTATTTAAAATTTCTGCATTGCTACTAGGTTTTATTCTGGTTTTACTTTTTTACTATACTTTTAAACTTTTAAATTTTATATTGTATTTTGTGCTGTATTTTTAAAATTGTAATTGTTGTGAACTCCCAGAGAGCTTTAACTATGGAGACATACAGAAATGTATTCAATCATTCAATAAAATAATTCCTCTCTATTGGACCACATTTTGAGTACTGCATCAATTTCTGGTCACCACATTTTAAGAAGGACTTTGATAAATTAGAGTCGCATACAGAGAAGAGCAATGAGGATGGTAAGGGGTCTGAAGCCAAGTCCTACAAGGAATGGTTGAAAGAGCTGAGTATGTTTGGAATGGAGAAGAAAAGATTAAGGGGAGGCATGATAGCGGTCTTCAAATATCTGAAGGGCTGTAATGCAGAAGATGGAGCAGAGTTGTTCTCCATTGCTCCGGAAGGCAGGACTAGAACCAATGGTTGGAAGTTAAGCAGAGGCTGGATGGCCATCTCTTAGGGATGCTGTACCTACATCCTGCATTGCATAGCCTGCACTGAGCAGGGGGTTGGACTAGATGATCTCTAATGTACCTTCCAACATATCTGATTCTCTCAGATATAATGAAATATTATAAAAGAGCACTGCTAAACTGTCTTTTTAAAAATCATGTCAGTACACCCATTTAATTTATTTATTTATTTATTTATTACATTTTTATTCCGCCCAATAGCCGAAGCTCTCTGGGCGGTTCACAAAAATCTGGGCGGTTCACAAAAAATTAATCATAAATGGTCCTCCTAAATAAAAATATTCTCAAAGCATCTGTAAATGTGTAAAGTGATGGGAGGTGTTACTGAATTTCCTCAAGGAGAAATTTCCACAGTCTGGATGTAACTGCAGAAAAGGCCCTGTCTCTGGTACTCTCCAAATGAATTTGATTCGGTGGAAGAGAACAGGATGATCAGGGGTCTGGAAACAAAGCCCTATGAAGAGATACTGAAAGAACTGGGCATGTTTAGCCTGGAGAAGAGAAGATTGAGGGGAGACATGATAGCACTCTTCAAATACTTAAAAGGTTGTCACACAGAGGAGGGCTGGGATCTCTTCTCAATCCTCCCAGAGTGCAGGACACAGAATAACGGGCTCAAGTTAAAGGAAGCCAGATTCCAGCTGGAAATCAGGAAAAACTTCCTGACTGTTAGAGCAGTACAATAGAATCAGTTACCTAGGGAGGTTGTGGGCTCTCCCACACTAGAGGCATTCAAGAGGCAGCTGGACAACCATCTGTCAGGAATGCTTTAGGGTGGATTCCTGCATTGAGCAGGGGGTTGGACTCGATGGCCTTGTAGGCCCCTTCCAACTCTGCTATTCTATGATTATATGATTCTAGGGCCAGGGTTGAAGTTCTTAAAACTTGGGTATATTCATATGAGTGGAGATGGTTCTTCAGATCAGGGATGGTGAACCTCCAGCCTGTGGGAGTGCCACGTCCAGCCTGACAGCTTCATCACCTAGTCCTGCCCCCTCTGCCATGAAGGGAAAAAACACTGATCTCTGATCAGTAGCTGTGCTTTCCCCTGATTAGCACTAAAAAGGATATGTAATCATGATGAGATCATCTACATATGAAAGAATCAAAGTTAAATCTCCATTTTTGTTTCCAGACATGGATCTACCTCACGTTATTTGAAACCTTGCTCTGTGAGCATTTTATTTAATTTCTCATTCCAGGCTCTTGCCATCTATTTAAGTCCATAATGTCCTTTCTTGACAAAATTTGCTGGCTTGGGTTTTGTAAAACCTGGAAATTGTTCCATATACTGCTCCTTGTTATCTCTCCATGTAGAAATGCAGTCTTTACGGCTGGGTGCCTTACCTGCATCTTTCTGGAGGCTGCTACTCTCAGGAGTCTTCTAATGGTGCTGCATTTCACAACAGCGGTGAAAGTCTTCTCCATATGTCTGCAGAAAACATTTTGCCTCTAGTCTCGCTTTGTTGAATTCCACTCTGCCTTCTGCACTTTGCTTTATCTTGAAAATCCACTTGCATTCTATGGTTTTCTTGCCTGGTGGTAGTTTGGTTAAGATCCACATCTTGATCTTGTGCAGTGCTTCTATTTCCTCCTGGGCTGCTTCCCTCCAGTGGCTGGCCTCCACCTTTGGCATTTGTTCAATTTCCTCCCAACTGGATGGTACCAACCTTGCAAGGTAGGACATGTGTTGAGCTGGTATGCTTTTGCTGGGTCATGATGAGCATCTGAGAGCTGGTTCTGGCATCTGATCCACTGTCACCGTATCTTCCAGCACATCTGTCTCGACATTTCTACCTCCATCCCCTGCTACAGCTATACTGCCCTTGGTGTCTGATTTGCCTCTTGCATCATCTACCTCATCTTCCTGCTCCATATCTGGTTCAGGATATGTTTCTGGTAGTGAGGGCTCTGTTGTTCCATTTCTGTACTCCAGCACACTTGTGAGGGACTTGTATCTGTCAGCACACTTTTCTGAACTGTCGCATACAGTTCCTCTCTTGTCAGCTCTATTTTGTTCATCAAAATAGACCATGTACTTTGTGCTGACTGTACCATTTTTAAATTCATCCCTCTATACCCTTTGGTTGCTGGAGCACAGCCAATTAACACAGCCTCTTCTGCTTTGGCGTCTAAACATCTGCCTCTTTTGCACTGGTATGTAAGCATAGGCTTAGCTGCCAAACACTCTAAGGTGTTCCATGTTTGGGGCTTATTGTGCCGTAGCTGAAATGGTGTCTGCGTGGTGTTTTTGGTTGGCAAACTGTTCTGGAGATAAGTTGCTGTCATGATGGCATCTCCCCATAATCGATCAGGTAAATCTGTAACTGTCAGCATACATTTTGACATCTCCAGGGGAGATCTCGGCTTCCTTTCAGCAGTGCCATTCTGCTCAGGAGTGTAAGCCACATTCCCCTGTGTGGTATGCCCTGTTCATCCAGGAATGCTTGAGTGTGGTGTGAAATGTGCCCATTGTCTGATCGCAGCACCTGAGGTCTTTTACCAAAATTGTTGCTGACCATGGGGATGTATTTCTTCAGCAAGTTGTGGGTTTCACTCTTTTCCTTCAGTAGGTATGTTACACAGTAACTTGAAAACTTATGGACACCTCCACTTTCAAATTCTTGTGCATATAAAACAGTGTTTTTGGTTACTGTGCACTTTTTGCCTTTAAAATCTATTGCAAAATCTATTTTATCTCATGCACACTTGGAGCATCTCTATACCAATGATATGTGGGCATGTTCCTGACTGGAAGACAGTGTGAATGGGAGGGAAAGAAGCACCAATTAGCAGGTGACAGACAGGCTCAAGTGCTATGAGATTTGTTAAAAGCTTTTATTGGTATCTAAGAATCTCAATGTTTTGGATTGTTAAATCTTTCATTAGGAGCTGGAATGAGTTGTTAAGTTGCCCAAGGCTATTGTTGTCTACAGAGTTCAAAGTTTCTTGCCAGCGTTCTGCATAGGAGCTGAGCTTGTCCATAATGATTGTCCATCCTAGCGGTTTTGAACCTCTGGATATCCCAACTCTTCTGAAACATTGTGGGATTCCCTAACTTGTGCAGCCAAAGTCGTGCTTCAAAGTACCCACTAGAGGGCGCTGTCTCATTCAGAGCTATGAGCACCAAAAGGAGGGAAAATTTTCAAATACAATCCATATGGTTGGATATTCAAACCACATGGACACCCCTGTCTGCCCATGTAATGGGGCCCCTAATGTAGAGACACTTTTAGTATGTTACACTTCAACTCAGGAATGAACAATACATCAAAACACATGGTCTTCAATGCCTATATACTAATGCTCAGAGTATAGGAAACAAACAAAACAAACTTGAACTTTTATTACATGAAGGCAAATACGACTTGATAGATATAACTGAAACTTGGTGGGATGACTCCCATGACTGGAATATAGCAATTGAAGGATATAACTTGTTGAAAAATAACAGAAGAAATAGAAAGGGAGGCGGAGTTGCACTATATGTTAAAAAATACCTATCCCTGCACAGAAATACAGGCGGATGAGACTGGGAGCCCCATCAAGAGCATCTGGATTAAAATAAATGACACAAGGAATAAACAGAACATGATAATCGGAGTCTACTAACGACCACCCAATCAAGGAGAAGACGAGGATGAAACTTTTAAGAAACAAATTGCCAGAGTTTCAAGGAAGTCTGATGTAGTAGTGATGGGGGATTTCAATTACCCTGATATCTGTTGGGAGACAAATACTGCCAAAAGAAGCCCTTCCAAAAAATTCCTGACTTGTATAAATAATAATAACAATAATAATAATAATAATAATATATTTCTTACCCACCTTTCCACTTGGATTGAGGTGGGGAACAACAATGAATAAAACCACATTAAAAACTGATTAAAATGTAGCATACATGATTAAAACATCCTTAAAACATTCTAAAAACATTCTATTAATTTTCTGGGTAGGCCTTCCTCCACTTTCTCCTACAGAAAGTGGAGGAAGGAACTAGAGGATCGGCAATCCTTGACTTGATATTGACCAATAGGGCTTAGTGGATAAAGTGGCAGTTATGGGAACTCTGGGGGAAAGTGACCACGTCATACCTGAATTCTTGATCATAACGGAGGCAAAAGTTTAGTGTAGCCATACACGTACTGTGGATTTTAGGAAAGCTAATTTTAATAAACTCAGGACCATGATAAGTAAGGTCCTATGGCAAGTGAACCTACTGAGAAAAGGAGTGCAAGTTGGGTGAGAGTACTTCAAAAAAGAAATTTTAAAGGCACAATTACAAACAATTCCAACAAGGAGAAAAGATAGAAGACAACAGAGGAAACCAATGTGGCTCCACAAAAAGCTTAGAGATGACCTGAAAACGAAAAAGGATACATATAGGAATTGGAAGGAAGGCCAGGCTACAAAAGAAGAGTACAGACAGGTGGCACAGAAGTGCCGAAATGGCATCAGGAAGGCTAAAGCCGAGAATGAGCTGAGGTTAGCGAGGGATGCTAAAAGAAATAAAAAGGCTTTCTTCAGATACGTGAGTAGTAAAAGACAGTGGAAAGAAATGGTGGTTCAACTGTTTAATGAGGATGGCAAATTGATAACAGACGACAAAGAAAAGGCCAAAGTGCTCAATTCCTACTTTGGCTCAGTCTTCTCCCAAAACCAGGTCTATGACACAAGTTGAGGGGGCAGGATTGCAGTTTGAGATTGATAAACAAATGGTCAAGGAACACCTAATTTCTTTGAATGAGTTCAAATCTCCAAGGCCCAATGGACTGCATCCTAGAGTAATGAAGGAGCTAGCGGAAGAACTCTCAGAACCGCTGTCTATTTTCTTTGCAAAATCATGGAAGACGGGTGAGCTGACGGATGACTGGAGGAGGGCTAACGTTGTCCCTATCTTCAAAAAGGGCAAAAAGGTGGAACCTGGGAACTACAGACCAGTCAGTCTGACATCCATCCCTGGGGGAATTCTGAAGCAGATTATAAAGAAGTCAATCTGTAAACACCTTGAAAACAATGCAGTGATTACTAGAAGCCAACATGGATTTGTCAGGAACAAATCCTGTCAGACTAATTTGATCTCATTTTTTGATCGGGTAACCTCTCTTGTGGACTGTGGGAATGCTGTGGACGTCATATATCTTGACTTCAGCAAAGCTTTTGACAAAGTACCACATGACATAAACTAGCTAAAAGTGGACTAGATGGATCAACTATTAGGTGGATCCACAGTTGGCTACAGAATTCGACTCAAAGAGTGCTTATCAATGGTACCTTCTCAAACTGGGAGGAGGTAACGACTGGGGTACCGCAGGGCTCAGGGCTCTTCAATGTTTTTATTAATGATTTGGACGAGGAGGTGCAGGGAACACTGATCAAATTTGCAGATGACACCAAATTGGGTGGGATAGCTAATACCCTGGAAGTCAGAAACAAACTTCAAAGTGATCTTGATAGGCTGGAGTGCCGGGCTGAAAAGAACAGAATGAAATTTAATAGAGATAAATGTCAAGTTCTACATCTAGGAAATAGAAACCAAATACACAGTTGCAAGATGGGGGATACTTGGCTCAGCAATATTACAAACAAGAAAGATCTTGGAGGAGTTGTAGATTGCAAGCTGAATATGGAGTTTCAACCTGCATAGGTTCTACTGTAGCTAAGTTTTTAATTAAGTTCATGAACATATGTGGAAGACTTTCTGAATCAGTTGTATTTCATGTGTAGTCTCAGATGGCTTGCAGGTTTTATTAAGAAAGCATGAAAAAATGTACAGAGGGGTGGTTGTTATAGTCATCTTAGATAAATGATAAACTATACAAGCCAGAAGAGTATAGAGGCAAAACCTCGATTTTGAATACATGATACATACACGTATACTATTTTCATACTTGATGTGTAACATATTTGCTTAAAATTTCTGTCACCACTACGGAATGGTTAGATGAAGACAAATGGAACATTCCAGGCATGGTGGAAGTTGCTGGAACACATGTTCAATGCTATATTTTTCCAAGGAAAATGTTCCAATTTTAGAAATGCATTGTTTCATAAAACCATTTAGTAACACATTGACGTGGTTCACATGATCAAAACAGTCCACCGTGGATTGTTTAGGATATGGCAAGTGGTGATATGTGCTTGCACATGCCAGCCAACATTTTGCATATTCAGCTCCCAATTGGGGGATTGTCATTACATCCAAACCCGCCCACTGTGGGTTATGTGAGGGTTAAACAACCATGGGTTATTGTGAGGTTTGTTTAACTCTTGCATGCCCATGGTAGCTAAGTGGCTGGGTTCGGACACAACAACAAGCCCCAGTTGAGGGTTGAATATGCAAAATGCCAGCCACCATGCAATGAGACACGTTGCAGCTCTCCATGGCGTAAACAACCCATGGTGCCCTGTTTGATCGTGCCGACCAGCCCAAAATTCATAGAATCATAGAATAGCAGAGTTGGAAGGGGCCTACAAGGCCATCGAGTCCAACCCCCTGCTCAATGCAGGAATCTACCCTAAAGCATCCCTGATGGATGGTTGTCCAGCTGCCTCTTGAATGACTCTAGTGTGGGAGAGCCCACAACCTCCCTAGGTAACTGATTCCATTGTCGTACTGCTCTAACAGTCAGGAAGTTTTTCCTGATGTCCAGCTGGAATCTGGCTTCCTTTAACTTGAGCCCGTTATTCCGTGTCTTGCACTCTGGGAGGATCGAGAAGAGATCCTGGCCTTCCTCTGTGTGACAACCTTTTAAGTATTTGAAGAGTGCTATCATGTTCCTTTCTTTCCAGACCCCTGATCATCCTGGTTGCCCTCCTCTGAACACGCTCCAGCTTGTCTGCATCCTTCTTGAATTGTGGAGCCCAGAACTGGACGCAATACTCTAGATGAGGCCTAACCAGGGCCGAATAGAGAGGAACCAGTACCTTGCGTGATTTGGAAGCTATACTTCTATTAATACAGCCCAAAATAGCATTTGCCTTTCTTGCAGCCATATCACACTGTTGGCTCATATTCAGCTTGCGATCTACAACAATTCCAAGATCCTTCTCGTTTGTAGTATTGCTGAGCCAAGTATCCCCCATCTTGTAACTGTGCATTTAGTTTCTATTTCTTAAATGTAGAACTTGGCATTTATCTTTATTAAATTTCATTCTGTTGCTTTTAGCCCAGCACTCCAGCTGGGCTGAAATGTAAATCAAATTGTGAGTTAATAAAGGCAGGTTAGTAAAGATAGGCCAGGTCCTTCTCACTGTCAGTTTGATTATGTAATGAGTGAGCTAAGGCATTTATATTTGCAAGTTAGCAGTAAGATAATAAGAGTAAGATAAGCTAATAACTTTGCCTCTTTTTTCAATGCTAAAATCCAAACTATTCGCTCTGATCTGGCCAGCTCTGCTCCTCTTCCAGTTCCTGTTCCTCATCTGTCGGTTTCTCCTGCAAATTTCTCTGCATTTCCTTCGGTCTCAGCTGATGAACTGTCTACAATACTGCGCTCTT
This sequence comes from Elgaria multicarinata webbii, assembly GCF_023053635.1. Taxonomy (NCBI): domain Eukaryota; kingdom Metazoa; phylum Chordata; class Lepidosauria; order Squamata; family Anguidae; genus Elgaria; species Elgaria multicarinata. The sequence continues at coordinate 1,299,108 of NC_086175.1, forward strand.
CGAAGCCTTCCACTTGTTCTCGTGATCCGATTCCTTCTCGCGTCTTTATTAATCTTATCCCTGCTATCCTCCCTTCCTTGCTTCATATTATTAATTTTTCTCTGTCCTCTGGTTCATTTCCTTCTGCTTTTAAACATGCTACAGTCTCTCCTATTCTCAAGAAACCTACTCTTGATATGCTATCTCTGTCTAACTACCGACCTGTCTCTTTGTTGCCTTTTGTTTCAAAGATCCTGGAGCGTGTGGTCTACTCTCGTTGTCTTGATTTTCTTTCTAGTAACTCTGCTCTGGATCCTTTTCAATCTGGATTCCATCCTTTGCATTCCACTGAAACAGCCCTTACTAAGATTACCAATGATCTTCTTATGGCTAAGTCTAAAGGCCTTTATTCCGTTCTTATTCTCCTTGATCTAACTGCAGCCTTTCACACGGTTGATCACGATCTTCTTTAAGATTCCCTTCATGACCTCGGATTTTGTGGCTCTGTCTATAACTGGTTTGCCTCCTATCTAGCGGGTCGCTCTTTCAGCGTGTTGGCTAATGGCAGCTCGTCTTCTTCTTTTTCCCTTTCAGTAGGGGTTCCGCAAGGCTCGGTGCTTGGTCCGTTGTTGTTTTCTTTATACATGTTGCCCTTGGGTAATCTTATTCAATCTCATGGCCTCCAATATCATCTGTATGCCGATGATACACAGTTATATCTTTCATCTCCGGATCTTTCTCCTGATGTTCACGATCGTATCTCAGCATGTCTTTCAGATATCTCAGCTTGGTTGCTTCATCGTTGTTTGAAACTTAATATGGCAAAGACTGAATTGCTTGTTTTTCCTCCTAAACCTTCTCCTCATCTCCCATTCTCTCTTACTGTCAATAATGTTACGCTTACTCCGGTCAAGGAAGCTCGTAGTCTTGGCTTTATATTTGATTCCTCGCTCTCCTTTATTCCTCATATCAAGTCAGTAGCTAAATCCTGTTGCTTTTTCCTGTATTATATTGCCAGGATTCGATCATTTTTGTCTGTCTCTTCTGCCAAGACTCTTGTTCATGCATTGGTTATTTCTCGGTTGGACTACTGCAACCTTCTTCTCACTGGCCTTCCTTCTTCTCACATCAGTCCGTTGGTTTCTGTTCACCACTCTGCTGCTAAGATCATCTTCTTGGCTCGCCACTCTGACCATGTTACTCCACTTCTGAAATCTCTTCATTGGCTTCCAATTCACTTCAGAATCCAATATAAACTTCTCCTGTTGACCTACAAAGCTTTTCACTGTCTAGCTCCTTCCTATCTCTCCTCTCTCATCTCACACTATTGCCCCGCTCGTGCTCTTCACTCCTCTGATGCCATGTTTCTCACCTGCCCAAGGGTCTCTACTTCCCTTGCTCAGCTTCGTCCATTTTCTTCTGCTGCCCCTTACGCCTGGAACGCTCTTCCAGAACATTTGAGAACTACAAGTTCAATCGCAGCTTTTAAAGCTCAGCTAAAAACTTTTCTTTTCCCTAAAGCTTTTAAAACTTGATTTTGTTCTGACTTTATACTGCTAGTTTTACCCTACCCTGTGCCTGTTTGGTGCATTCTCTTCCCCTCCTTATTGTTTTATTATGATTTTATTAGATTGTAAGCCTATGCGGCAGGGTCTTGCTATTTACTGTTTTACTCTGTACAGCACCATGTACATTGATGGTGCTATATAAATAATAATAATAATAATAATAATAATAATAAGATGGGTTTGAAAGTGAGTGTTCTTATTTTTTGGAAGCATTAGTTTAGGGGTGGGCAACTTGCAGCCCTCCAACTGTTTCGGCCTACAACTCAGTTACTACCTCTAGCTCTATTGGCTAGAACTGATGGGAGTTGTAGGCCAAAATATCTGGAGGGGAACATGATGCCCACTCCTGTTTTAATAAGTTGTTTCTGATAGTTTCGTGTGAGTTTAATTTAATTTTCATGAGAATGGTTTATAACGAAAGAAGCATTGTGCTTAATTGAAAAAGGTATAGTATGTGTCATAGAAATATCTGAAAAATAAATAAATAATCAGATATCAATTGAGTTTTCCAAATTACTGCTTCTGAGTCAATTGTTTCATGGCAGTTCAACACACTTCTGCCACACTGATAATGATAAGCTTCACCCAGGAATCTGAAATTTAGTCTAGTCTTCACTGCCGGCCTCTACCACATATTAAGTACAAGGCAGGATTTAATTTAGTGGAGGGCTCAGCCCCTGACCCTCTCTTCAATGCCAGAGTGTTTCAGTGTCCGAATAGTTTACCAATACTATTTTGTGTGCTTTTTTACAGTGATTTCATCCCAAGTTTCAGATGACTCCACTGCTGAGAGAAACTACAAGGCCTGGAAGATTTTTGAAGGTTAAGTATATGTTTTCCCTTTGTTCATCTTCACAAAGATACTAGAATCTACTAAAAGTTCTGCTGTAAACCTTTGATTCAAAAGTCATAGAAGGCTGTTCCCCACATCTAGTGATTTCTCTATATGTGTGAATTCTGAGAGCAAGAGCTTTGACATTAACGTTTACTTTAACTGAGAGACTAGAAGATTTGCCTCAGGATTCAACACAGTATCACATTTCTGCTCTCTAAATGCTGGTCAGAATTCAAACCTAGTTCTGCACCTTCAATTCAAATCCCAGAGAGAGTGGTGAGTCTGCCCAAACAACCACTCACTTTCTGGGGCCATTTCTGTCATACTCCTAAACCTGTTGTATCATTCATCCCTCCTTGCAGCTAAGCTGCAAATAAATTTGATGTTTTTATCTTAAATGTAGTTGGCTTGCCCTTGGCTTCTTGGCTTCATTTGAGCTGGCCTCGCTGTTTTTAAGCAGATCCAGGTTCTTTTTTTTTAAGAAGCTAAGGAACTCGGCACACGTCATGTTAATGTTTAGTTGCAATTGCAACTCGGCCTTCACAACACTATCACTAAGCCAGTTTGTATCCTTGGTCCACAGTTGTAGTACTAAACTGAAAATTCTCTCACAGTGGGCATTAAATACAGAAATAGAACATGTGAAAGAGGGCAGTTTCTTCATTTGGTTGCTCTGGCATTCCTCTGAAAACCTCCACACATCTCTGATCCATTTTATGCTCCTAAGAGACAATCTCTTCCCTTGTTTATTGTAAAACACAGTAGTCATCATACATTTTCTCAATCTCAATGCAGAGTGCTATAGCAAGAGTCTCTAAATCTGCCCATTTGTCATGCCTTCCCCTGATGCTGTGATCTCAGAGGAAGAATCCGATTCAGAGATATAAGAATAAGATTTACGGAATGTTAGGATTCTAGGAATCCATCTTTGACTTCACAGACGAATGCAGTCAAGGAGAGGCAGTTCCTCCTCAACTACAGGCAGAGCTTGCCTGGGAAAAGTGCCCAAGTCACCACAGCCTAAAGAACATTCTTTGATAATTGGTCAAGAGGCAGACTTGGCTGAGGAAAAGGCTGACTCCTAGGCAATGTTGATGGCTGAAAAGGTGCACATTTGCTGGTAATTGCAAAAAGGGAAGGCAAATGGATTCTCCTGACCCCTCTGCTCATACTCAGTAGAGTGCATTGCAGGGAATGAGTTACTTCAGGGAATTGCAGGGAACAGGTGTCTTCCATGTAGACATGTGTTGGAGGACCTGTTGCTGCTTTGCGTTTACCTGCATGATACCAGAAACCAGAGGAAAGGAAAATGGGAAGTGGAATCTGCCCTCAGAGTACACCTACTGTCCTCAGCTGCATTCACCCCATCAGTGAAACATCACAGAGAATCATGGCAACGGTGGAGGAAATTTAAAATACGCAGTAAAATGGCACCATGAAAATGTGCATCTTTGGGACAGGAACCATGTTGTGGCCATGGATTGGCAGCTGCAACATGTAAACGAAGGGGCACAAATTCGCAGCCATGATGGAGGAAATACCCTGTGTCGACATGCCCCTATAGACTATTGGAGATCTGTGTCGGAATTGCCTCACTCGTCTCATCATTGCCATTGTAAAAATCAAGCAAGCCTTGCTTAATTCTAGAGCTGTGCACGGACCCCCCTGATCCGCTCCAGATCCCAATCCGCAACTTTCAGATCGGGTACACTCTGCTTTTGGCTGATCCGCCTACGGTCTGCCCATAGACTTGCATTGAAATGTCAAATGACTATAACTTTTTTAGTTTTCAAGTTAGAAACATCAAAATGGGCACCTTGAGAGCTTATAAATGTATCCAGATTCATGCCCATTTTGAAGGAAATCCAAGCATGCTCTGATTTTTGGGAAATATTTGAAAAAATCCCCCAATTTTCAGAAAGGCAGCTATCTCCGTCATTTTTCCAGATTCAGACCTGCAACTGGGCGCTGTCACAGCTTCCACCTAGATCCTTATTCATGCCCATTTTGGAGGAAATCCGAGCACGCCCTGATTTGGGGGGATTTTGAAAGTTTTTACCCTCAACCCTAACCTCATTTAACAAAAGTGCATACATCTCTGTCACTTTTAAAGTTAGAAACATCAAAATGGGCACCATGACAGCTTATAAATGTATCCAAATACATGCCCATTTTGGAGGATATCCGAGCATGCCCTGATTTTGGGGGAATATTTAAAGTTAAACCTAAATCAGAATCTTCCTCTCAGGTAACCACATCAAAAATGAACACAGGGAACTTCAAGATAAACAGGGTGAGCATACAGGCCTTGCGTTGCCACACTTGGGTCACAATACTTCTCAAAACATAATTTCTTTCATGCCATGCACTCATTTCAAAGTGCTATTACATGTTGGTTTTTCAAGATGCACCCACACCCACACACTTCCATCACAGTTCACACACTCCAGGGTATGCCCCAGCCAATAACCAATATAACAATAAAAATACTAATAATCACAACAACAAGAAGAATTAGAACAAAAACTCTGTCTAAGGGAAAAGTGGACGTGCCCAGTGGGACAGTGGGGACTGTGCCACCAGTCATTTGACTGGTCCTGTCTAAGTACCTGCCTTTGAGAAGCCACATCACACCTCAACTCGTGCAACTCATTGGCTTATCTTTCCACTGTTACCCCTTCGGAGGGTTCTGATGACCCCCAAGGGCAGTGGGCCCTGGGCACATCCACATGCCGTACAACACATCATCCACTTGCACCACATCTATTCAGTTGTTCACCAAGGTTATGGTGGGTACCTTGCAGTGCTGTTTCCTATCTGTTGTTTTACTTTGTATATTATTTAAGGTTTTGTGTGTGAGTTTGTTGGGGCTACTGCTTCACCAATGCACTCAAAAAGTGACAAAAAGTCCTATAAAAGACAAAGAAAGAGAAGTTACTAAGTATCCTGTTTTGCTTATTCTCCCCCACCCTCCAACATTGGGATTGGAGGATGCTTCACATCAGGTGATCACGATTGGGAGTTGAATCTGTCAATCAAGGGTGAAAAAAAGAGCTTCCCCCCTCCCGATTTACCCATTCTATAAAAATTAATAGCAAGCAAACTGCACGACAAAAAATTATGAAAATTGACACAAATGACCCCCAATCATCACTCTATAAGCACAGTAAGTTTCAGGGATGTAGCTTTAAAAACAAAAAAGTTATATGTGCTTTTTTTGCCCAATGCAGTCCTATGGGGAAAAAGTTCCAAAATGGCTGGTGGAGCCTCGTGAGTAAGCGGATCGCTCCACAAATGGGCAGTCTGCTTCATGATGCTTTGCTACCCCCTGACTTGTTTTGACTCCACCTTTAATGGAGGCGAAGCACCCTGCTCCGCTACCACTTTCGATACCATCGACCACGGTATCCCTTCTGGGATGACTGTCCGAGTTGGGAATGGGAGGTACTGCATTATAGTGATTCCGCTCCTACTTGACAGGTCAGCTCCAGAAGGTGGTGCTTGGGAGACACTGCTCGGCCCTGTGGAATCTCCAGTATGGGGTTCCACAGGGGTCAGTCTTGTCCCCCATGCTGTTCAACATCTACATGAAACCATTGAGTGTGGTCATCCGGAGTTTTGGAGTGTGTTGTCATCAGTACACTGATGACAAACAGCTCTACTTCTCCTTTTCACCTTCATCAGGTGAGGCTGTAGATGTGCTGAACCAGTGCCTGGCTCAGACCGGATGAGGGCTAACAAACTCAATCCAGTCTTGAAACTCAAGACTGAGGTGCTGCTAGTGGGTTATTCTTCTGACCAGATAGTGGGCCTTCAACCTGTTCTGGATGGGGTTGCACTCCCCCTGAAGGAGCAGGTTTGTAGCTTGGGTGTTCTCCTAGAACCACCTCTGTCCCTTGAGGCTCAGATGGCCTCATTGGCATGGAGTGCCTTCTACCAACTCCGGTTGGTGGCCCAGCAACACCTGTATCTGGACAGGGATAACCTGGCTTCAGTTGTCTGTTCTCTAGTAACCTCCAAATTAGACTACTGCAATGCGCTCTATGTGGGGCTGCCTTTGAAGATGGTTTGGAAGCTGCAGCTCGTGAAAAATGCAGCAGCCAGATTGATAACCAGGGCCAGAAAGTTCGAACATAGAAGACCCACTCTGGCCCACTTTCATTGCCTGCCTGTATATTTATTTCTGAGCCCAATTCAAGGTAAAGCCTTACATGGCTTGGGACCACAATACCTGATGGAACGCCTCTCCCAACATGAACCTACCTGTATACTGCACTCAACTTCCAAGGTCCTCCTCCGGGTGCCTACTCCGAGGGGAGCTCGGAGGATGGCAACAAGAGAGAGGGCCTTTTCTGTGGTGCCCCCCAATTGTGGAAGAATCTCCGTGATGAGGCCCGTCTGGCACCAATGTTGTTATCTTTTCAGCACCAGGTCAAGACTTTTCTCATCTCCCAGGCATTTAGCAATATGTAATAAACCAGGGTTTGTTTTTGTATTTTTTTGTGGTTTAAAATGTTTTGTTTTAGTGATTTTAAATTTTTGTATATTGTTTTTAAGTGTTTTTATCCCATGTAAACCACCCAGAGAGCTTCAGCTATCAAATGATAATAACAATAATAATAATAATAATAATAATAATACATTTGACCTTCGATCCAGCGGTCCCTTTGACATATGGCACTGAAGTCCCCATTTCACAAATGTGTGAAATATGGGAATAAACTACCTCCGACGTGATGAGAAGGTACATAATAATACAAGGAATAATGGGACAAGAAGAATATTCATTGGTCAATATATATGCTCCAAATGAGAATCAAGCATTTTTTTAATGGTAAAGTGTTTAAAGAAATGGAAGAAATTCGAAAGGGTTTCATAGTGATGGCAGGGGATTTTAATTTGGTGTTGGATAAACAGAAAGATAAATCTAATCCTATTGTAGATGAAAGAAGAAATAACATTATGAGTTTAAACAAAATTATGAATAGAAATGATATGAAAGATGTTTGGAGAATGATGAAATGAAATGAAAAGAAATATACCTTCTACTCATCAGTGCATAAGTCATACTCAAGAATAGATTACATATTTGTATCCAAGAATTTAATATCAAAAGTATTAGACACCGAAATAGGGATTATTAAAATAACTGATCATGCATTAGTTAATATGGATATTAAAATAAGGAAAGATTATAGGGAAGCCAAAAGATGGAGTTCGGATACAAGGGTGTTTCATCATAAAAATGTAGTGGAAAAAATTGAAAAAGAAATGAAAGATATATGGGAAATTAATGATACGGGACAATGCAATCAAGTGGTGCTGTGGGACACGATGAAAGCAGTAATGAGATGGGATTTGTATTAGAGAGTCATGCAAATTGAGAAGACAACAAGAAGGAAATATGAAAAAATTGGAGGAAGAAATTAGGGAATTGGAAGGGAGGTATGTAAAAAATAGAGATAAGCAAATTTTATGCACGTTTACAAGTGAAAAGGAAGGAATGGGAGAAGGGGGATATGGAAAAAGTGCAAAGGAATCTGATATATTTGAAAAGAGAATTTTTTAAATATAGTAATAATGCTAAAATGCTGGCTAGATCCACGCAATCTAAAAAACCCTGAAGAATATAATTGGGGTGATTAAGGATAAAGCAGGGAAAAGTTGTAATTTGATGAAAGAGAATTTGGAAATATTTCAAGAATTCTACCAAAAATTGTACTCGTCAGAGGATAGTCCCCAGGAAAGGATCAAGGAATACATTAGAAAGCTTTGAAAGATAAGGCTGCAAGATATGGATAGGGAGGTGATGGAACAACCAGTTTCAGAGATAGAAATTGAAAGAGTTATTGATATACATTGATGGTGCTATATAAATAAATAATAATAATATACTAAAAGGGGGGAAATCCCCAGGAGTAGATGGGTTGGGACTGGAATATTATAAAATATTTTTTAAAATGATAATACCTAAATTGAAAGTTTTGTATAACAAAGTATTAAAGGGGGATAGGATCCCACCATCATGGGAACAGTCTCTAATTATACTAATTTCAAAATTAAATAAAGACTTGACAGATCCAGGACTCCCATGACTGGAATATAAGCAATTGAAGGATATAACTTGTTCAAAAAGAACAGAAGAAATAGAAAGGGAGGTGGAGTTGCACTATATGTTAAAAATACCTATCCCTGCACAGAAATACAGGCGGATGAGACTGGGAGCCCCATCGAGAGCATCTGGATTAAAATAAATGGGGCGAGGAATAAAAAGAACATGATAATCGGAGTCTACTACCGACCACCCAATCAAGGAGAAGACGAGGATGAAACTTTTGAGAAACAAATTGCCAGTGTTTCAAAGAAGTGTGATGTAGTAGTGATGGGGGACTTCAATTAGCCTGATATCTGTTGGGAGACCAATACTTCCAAAAGTGGCCCCTCCAAGAAATTCCTGACATGTGTGGGTGATAACTTTCTCCTACAGAAAGTGGAGGAAGGAACTTGAAGATTGGCAATCCTTGACTTGATATTGACCAATAGGGATGACTTAGTGGATAAAGTGGCAGTTACGGTAACTCTGGGGGAAAGTGACCACATCATACTTGAATTCTTGATTAGGAAGGAGACAAAAGTTGAGTGTAGGCATACACGTACTCTGGATTTTAGGAAAGCTGATTTTAATAAACTCAGAACTATGATAAGTAAGGTCCCATGGCAAATGAGCCTAATGAGAAAAGGAGTGCAGGATGGGTGGGAGTGTTTAAAAAACGAAATTTTAAAGGCACAGTTACAAACAATTCCAACAAGGAGAAAAGATAGAAGACAACAGAGGAAACCAATGTGGCTCCACAAAAAGCTTAGAGATGACCTTAAAACAAAAAGGGATACATATAGGAAGTGGAAGGAAGGCCAGGCTACAAAGGAAGAGTACAGACAAGTGGCGCAGAAGTGCTGAAACGGCATCAGGAAGGCTAAAGCTCAGAATGAGCTGAGATTAGCGAGGGATGCTAAAAGCAATAAAAAGGCTTTCTTTAGATATGTGAGTAGTAAAAGACAGAGGAAAGAAATAGTGGTTCAACTGCTTAATGAGGATGGCAAATTGATAACAGATGACAAAGAAAAGGCTGAAGTGCTCAATTCCTACTTTGCCTCAGTCTTCTCCCAAAAGTGGGTCTATGACCTCCCTGGAAAAAGTGAAGCAGACGTTGAGGGGGCAGGATTACAGTTTGAGATTGATAAACAAATGGTCAAAGAACACCTAATTTCCTTGAATGAGTTCAAATCTCCAGGGCCCGATGAACTGCATCCTAGAGTAATGAAGGAGCTAGCGGAAGAACTCTCAGAACCTTTGTCTTTTATCTTTGCAAAATCATGGAAGACGGGTGAGGTGCCGGACGACTGGAGGAGGGCTAACGTTGTCCCTATCTTCAAAAAGGGCAAAAAGGAAGAACCTGGGAACTACAGACCAGTCAGTCTGACATCCATCCCTGGGAAAATTCTGGAGCAGATTATAAAGAAGTCAATCTGTAAACACCTTGAAATCAATGCGGTGATCACTAGAAGCCAACATGGATTTGTCAAGAACAAATCCTTTCAGACAAATTTGATCTCATTTTTTGATAAGGTAACCTCCCTTGTGGACCGTGGGAACGCTGTGGACGTCATATATCTTGACTTCAGCAAAGCTTTTGACAAAGTACCACATGACATTCTGATTAACAAACTAGCTAAAAGTGGGCTAGATGGAACAACTATTAGGTGGATTCACAGTTGGCTACAGAATCGGACTCAAAGAGTACTTATCAATGGAACCTTCTCAAACTGGGGAGAGGCAACGAGTGGGGTGCCGCAGGGCTCAGTCCTGGGCCCAGTGCTCTTCAACATTTTTATTAATGAATTGGACGAGGTGGTGCAGGGAACGCTGATCAAATTTGCAGATGACACAAAATTGGGTGGGATAGCTAATACCCTGGAAGACAGAAACAAACTTCAAAGTGATCTTGATAGGCTAGAGTGCTGGGCTGAAAACAACAGAATGAAATTTAATAGGGATAAATGCCAAGTTCTACATTTAGGAAATAGAAACCTAAGGCACAGTTACAAGATAGGGGATACTTGGCTCAGCAATACTACAAACGAGAAAGATCTTGGAATTGTTGTAGATCGCAAGCTGAATATGAGCCAACAGTGCGATATGGCTGCAAGAAAGGCCAATGCTATTTTGGGCTGGATTAATAGAAGTATAGCTTCCAAATCACGTGAGGTACTGGTTCCTCTCTATGCGGCCCTGGTTAGGTCTCATCTAGAGTATTGCGTCCGGGGAAAATGGCATTGGAGGCTGCAGTGCTGTGTGAGTCTCCGTGACTCACATAATTTATTTTAGAAGTTTTACTGTTTTATTGACCTATTTTAAGCAGTTTTACTCTTTTACTTGTTTTTATTGCTCTTACTGCCCTCTGCATTTCCAGCTTGCAGTTTTGTAGCTCTTCGATGTGCTGCCTCCTTCTTTGAACTGTAAACTGCAGTCCGCTTTCTATTAATTTTATTAACACCCGGTAGCTCTCGAGTATTAGTTGCCACTCCCTGAAAGGAGTTTTAATTTTTTTTAGTAGTGTGGACTTTTCTAGTTTGCTTATCTCTAGGTCATTTGGCTGACTATGAGAAGGAAAAGAGTTTTATCACCTCCACAACATGCGAGTAATGCAAACAGTGCAGGCTCGACAGTTTTATTGTTCGGCAGCCTCCTCATGCCGTCTGTGCTGCTTTTCTGGCAGATGAAATCACTTTGTCTAACAGATATGCTCCTCTGGCCGAGGGAGGCGAAGTTACTGGTGAGTCTATCTTAGGAGACGCTGGCGTTCCTCAAACAAACCGTCCAACTGGCAAATCCACGGAAAACTCCCAAAGTGAAGCTTTTCCCCCTGAATTACTGGCTGAGCAATGTTTCCTAACAGCGAGGACACTCCAATTGATTAGTTCTAACTTAGAAATTGTGCTTAGCTCTTTAAATAAACTGCTGACATGGCTCCCAGAAAAGCTTCTCAGAAGGCATCCAGGCTCAACCTCCACCACGCCCTCCCCGTTTAGACCCGGTAATCGAACCTCACTGCAATAATGGAGGCCGTTTATCTTCAGCCCTCAATTGTGGTTCAGATATTGGAATAATAGAGCGAAATAATGGTGGTCTGGTTCTTCAGCCTTGCTTGATGGTTATTGATGTACATCCCCATGGAGGCCAGCATCCATTCTGGAGATCGGTTCAAAGTGCTAACTTAAACCTCAAACGGCTGCTAAATATTCAACCATCATATTTGTTGGCTGTGGAACCTCTTTTTTCTTCCCCTGTTTATAAGAGGTACCGATTGAAGTTTACTAAACCTACCATTCCAAATTTACTAATGAAGGAAAAACTTTTCCTGAATACTGTGGGGATCTACCCGTCACGGCTTTTTAAAGATCTCCAGGTTAAACCATTGATATCCATCAAAAGCCATTCTAATTCTATTCTCCAGCTGCAGTTTAATGCCCCTAAACTGAGTAGCAGCAAATCCATTGTTTTTTCAACTGCGGCGACTGAAGAAGCAGATCTACCACACAAAAGCTTTATATCTTCTTCCTGCCCACTGTGTGAAGACCAGCCTCAAATCATCCAGCAATCTCCGAGCAGGCCCTCCGACTCCTTTATGTTGGAACAGGTTCTGTCTCCCGATTCACTTCATTCGGGGGTGGAGGTCGATTTCTTTTGCGCTCAGCCCTTGGCCGAAGGGCAACATACCATCACCACCTTGCAAGATCTGATAACTTTTGGTCAAGACACTCCTGTGAAAGTTGACAACACTTGTCCAACGTCGTGCCTCTATCCAGGAGCGTTGCATACATCGGTGGGGAGCAAGTCATCGTCCATCCCATCCTGCCAACTGCCACAGCCGTCTGAAGGGCCGCCCAATGCTAATCAAGTAGGGCCGACATCAGAGTTAATATCGCCCAGTATCATCGATTCCGACCCACAGCTTCCATTGAACCACATGACAGCAAAGGGGAATGGCTGTATTCAGAGGGACATGGATGGATCATTGGTTGGGATTACCCCACTGGATTGATGCCAGTGGCCCCAGGGTGATTCCTATCTCAGGATCATATCCTGGAATATTGCGGCCTGGGCAAACAAGCTGCTTTTGTCAATATATCTCTTCCTTTGATGTGATCCTGCTTCAGGAAACTTGGGCCATGGACACTGTTGTTGTTAACGGATTTGCCTCCTACTCTTTGAATGCTCACCGGGCAAATAAGAAAGGTCGCTCAAGGGGTGGCCTTGCCATCTTGGTGTCCTCTTCACTGATAGCTAAGGTAACTGAATTAGAAAATTGTGAACAACTGGCATTTGGAATTTGTTTGGAAATTGATGCTAGTCATTTTATTTTTGTGACTGTTTATATCCCTCCTGCTAAATCCAATGAGCAGATCAAGAAATTCTGGCATAAAGTAGAGAGCTATTTATCCACTCAAATTATTAGGCTCCCTGATGCATATTTATATATTCTGGGTGACTTTAATGCCAGGATTGGCTCCAATAACAACGATCTAGAAGCAAGATACCATATCTTGAGTGAACTTAGGGAAAATCGAAATTTTCCACACAGAAACTCAAAAGATCAGTTTCTGAATTACGCCGGTTTTTGCCTGGCTCAACTTCAGCTCAGTCTGGATTTAATTATTTTAAATGGGGTGGACCTTTGGGAAGGCTCAGATGAATTTACCTTCTCAAATTCATTTGGTTCGAGCACAATAGACTATGGCTGGCATCTAGAAATGCCTTCCAGTTAGTATACCATTTTTATATAGGTACAAGAACCTGTAGCGATCACCAGCCCCTAACCCTTACTTTATGTGCTCCAACTCTAATCTACGACTACCCCATACCCACTTAACTGATGTCCTGCTCGAGTGCCCACACAGAATAAGGATAAAATGGTCTGATAAATTAAGCAGTCTTCTAGAGGAAAGATTAAACTCTGATTCGGTAATTCGATTAAGATCAGCAATTTTGTCGAAGGAATCAGTTGCATCCTCTATAAAAGCTTATGATGATCTAATCGGCTCTTTCCAAGATGCTTTAACTCATGCAGGCAGGTCAGGGCCAGATAATACTGCCCCTACAATCTATAAGGGTCCTATTTGGTTTGACAGAGAATGTTACCTGAAGAAAAATGAGATAAGGGAGTCTTATATAACCTACAGAAAATCGGGCTACAATTATCTCCCTTCGACCTATTTTCAGCTAAAAAAGCAATACAAGTCCCTCATAGCCCAAAAAAGACGCCAAGCTGAACGAAACTCCTGGTCCTTGCCGTTAAATGCCTCCTTGAATAATGATTCAAAAATGTTTTGGCAGATTGTGTCGGGCGCCTTACGATCCAACTGCCAAGCACCTAGTTGCACAATTCCAGCTCAGGTCTGGGAGGATCATTTCAGAGCCATTTTTACCGACCCAGACACTATACAATCAGCTCAGGCTGATATGCAGGATGTCACTTTCTCCTCCCTCCCCCCCTGGAATTCGGTTTCTAAGGAGGAAGTGATTGAATTAATCCAACAAAGGGGGTAAGGCACCTGGCATAGATTTTATCCCTGCTGAATTTATTAAAATCAATCAGGATTGGTGGGCCCCTCTGTTAGCCACCCTTTTTACCGTTATAAATCAATCTGGCAAAATCCCTGACAGTTGGAGACACGCAATTGTGGTTCCGATATACCAAAAGGGACACCCAAAGGACCCTGGGAATTTTAGACCTATTAGCCTGCTCTCAATAATAGGCAAGATCTATGCTCGATTTCTATCTAATAGACTAACTGACATCATCGAGGCCAATAATGTTGTCACGGAGGCCCAAGCTGCCTTTAGAAAGAATCACTCCACCTCTGATCATGGTCTGATTCTTTTTCACTTAGCGGAGAAACATCTTAAATTTCTACGTAGCAAACTGTTTGTTGCCTTCATGGATCTGAAGTCCGCTTTCGACTCCATCCCTAGAACTAAACTATGGGAGAAATTAGATAAGATCCTGGTGGACAAAAGACTTCTTAATCTTATAATGGTTTTATACAGCGACAGCAGGATGCGAGTTAGATGTGGCACACAGGGACAGCTTTCAAATGAAATTCTTATGTCTAGAGGAGTAAGACAGGGCTGTATCCTTGCACCTACGCTATTTAACTTATACATAAACAATATTGAGGAGGCCCTGTCTGACCATGAAGGACACTTGCCCAAACTTGGTGCAAGGAAAATTCCTATTTTACTTTACGCAGACGATGCTGTTATTCTCTCCCGCTCTAGACCTGGTTTGAAACATCTTTTAATGAAATTTTCCAACTTCTGTTTGACCAATGATCTGAAAATTAATTTTGAGAAATCTAAAGTCATGGTCTTTGAAAATAGATTTTCTCAACGTCGGTGGTCCCTTGATGGGCATATCCTGGAACAGGTGAAAAATTTCTCCTACTTGGGGCTGTTATTCCATCATACCCTGTCCTGTAGTGCCCATAGATCGGCCACCCTTAACAAAGCTTTTAAAACTTGATTTTGTTCTGACTTTATACTGTTAGTTTTACCCTACCCAGTGCCTGTTTACCCTACCCTGTGCCTGTTTGCATTCTCTTCCCCTCCTTATTGTTTTATTATGATTTTATTAGAATGTAAGCCTATGCGGCAGGGTCTTGCTATTTACTGTTTTACTCTGTACAGCACCATGTACATTGATGTACCGAGGGGACAGGAGCAGGCAGAAGTAACATCGGGGCCTGCTCCTGCTGGACTCTTCCCCCCCCCCCACAGGGCAAACTGCCATCTTGGCCCTGTGGGGAAGAAGAAGGACCGAGGGGACAGGAGCAGGCCAAGGAAACATCGGGGCCTGCTCCTGCTGGACTCTTCCCCCCCCCCACAGGGCAAACTGCCATCTTGGCCCTGTGGGGAAGAAGAAGGACCGAGGGGACAGGAGCAGGCAGAAGTAACATCGGGGCCTGCTCCTGCTGGACTCTCTCTCTCTCTCTCTCTCTCTCTCTCTCTCTCTCTTTCTCTTTCTCTCTCCTCCCTCCCTCCCTCCTTGACTCCTTTTCCTTGTGTGTCATGTCTTTATTAGACTGTAAGCCTGAGGGCAGGGACTGTCTTTTTTGCTAAATGTAAGCCGCCCCGAGAGCCTTTTTTGGCTGAGGAGCGGGGTATAAGTATGATAAATAATAATAATAATAATAATATAAATAAATAATAATAATAATAATAAAGCTTCAGTCAGTTCAGCCACAATAACACGCTTTTTCTTTTCTAAAGGAGGAATGTTTATACCGTCTGCCATCAAAGTGTTTAATGCCAAGTCTGCAGCCCAGCTTTTATATGCCTCCAACATCTGGATAGGGGGATTAACATCTGAGATAGATAGGCTACAGACAAGGTTTTTGAGGACCCTTCTTCAACTCCCAAAGTGTGTCCCTAATTCGGTACTTTTGTTGGAAACCGGGGAAAGCTCTCTCTCACTTAGGGCTTGGTGGTCTGCCTTAAAATTTTGGATGGAAGTTAGTCTTTTTGGGAGGGGCTCAGGTCTGCTTCCCTGTCTGGCTCAGGACAACTATGTGAACAGCTGGTTCAAGCTTCTTGCCAGGAAGGCAGCTTCAATCGGTCTCTCCTCTTCCCTCCTCCTTAATCTGGGCTTGAATTTTGCTATGAAATCTGTTAAACAAAGACTGTGGGATATAGCCTTCTGTGACTTATGCGCTCGCTCTTATGTTTCCTGCTCTCCCAGTGCATTGCATGTTCATTATGTTGGGCCTCTTCAGCTGGCTGACTTATCTAAAGAACCTGTCGGTGGCTAAAAATCGTATTGCTTTCTCCAAGGCCAGATGCAATGTTTATTCTATTGAATTACTTCAGGGCAGATATGCTGGTGTCCCCTATCAGGAACGACGGTGCCCCTGTAGGAGCATGGAAGTGGAGACGATGGAGCATATCCTTCTGTCCTGTAGCTTTTATAATCAGGCCCGCCATCTTATGATCACCCCATTGTTGAGCAAACTGTCCAGAAGTTCAGACAAATTTTATGTTAAGTTTCTGTTGGAAGATACGTCCTCAAGAATAACTTTGGCTGTTGCTAAATTTCTTACAGTGGCAGCCAGGATTAGAGCTCTCTATGTATTAGACATAAGTTGATAATAGCTCCAACTGTATGATTTCATGTTTGATTCTTGTTCTTTGTTTTTTTCATGGATCTATGGATCGTAATAAAGAAGTATGTATGTATGTATTGCGTCCAGTTCTGGGCTCCACAATTCAAGAAGGACGCAGACAAGCTGGAGCGTGTTCAGAGGAGGACAACCAGGATGATCAGGGGTCTGGAAACAAAGCCCCATGAGGAAAGACTGAAAGAACTGGGCATGTTTAGCCTGGAGAAAAGATTGAGGGGAGACATGATAGCACTCTTCACATACTTGAAAGTTTGTCACACCAGGATGTGTGTCATCCTGGTGAGGGCCAGGATCTCTTCTCGATCCTCCCAGAGTGCAGGACACGGAATAACGGGCTCAAGTTAAAGGAAGCCAGATTCTAGCTGGACATCAGGAAAAACTTCCTGACTGTTAGAGCAGTGCGACAATGGAATCAGTTACCTAGGGAGGTTGTGGGCTCTCCCACACTTGAGTCCTTCAAGAGGCAGCTGGACAAGCATCTGTCGGGGATGCTTTAGGGTGGATTCCTGCATTGAGCAGGGGGTTGGACTCGATGGCCTTGTAGGCCCCTTCCAACTCTGCTATTCTATGATTCTATATAGACCTAGCTCATTGATAAATCAAGATGCCAAAATAGTGACAGCAATAATGACAAAAAGGATGAATAAATTTATGTTTAGATATATTAAAAGTGATCAGTGTAGTTTTGTAGCAGGGAGACGGATGTCGAATTTAATTGGAAGAGTGATAAATATAATAGATATAATAGGGAAGAGCAAGCTGAAAGCGGGATTAACGGCCCTGGATATTTTTTTAAACCTTTGATTGCATGGAATGGCCAGTATTAAAAATGATAATAGAAAAATTTGGATTTGGTGAAAGATTTAAGGGTTTGATAAATAAATTATATTCAAAAAACATTGCAGTGGTTGTGGTAAATAATGGTATGACAGAACAGATTTCCCTAGCCCAAGGTACAAGACAGGGATGTCCAGTTTCCCCGATTTTATTTGCTTTAGTCATAGAAATTTTAGCTAATGTGATTAGAGAGGGTGAAAGTATTAATGGGATTGGGAATAAAGAGAAGATTGAGTTAAGCTTGTTTGTGGGTGACACCTTACTAACGATTGAAAACCCTTTCGAGAAAATACATGGAATAGAACAGTATTTGAAGGAGTTTGGGCAAATGACAGGGTTGCAAATAAATTGTCCCAAGTAAGAGATGATGTTTTTTAATCATAGTAAGGAGGGAGAGCAAAGTTGGATTAGAAAAAAAAATATTAAGGTGAAAGATTCAATTAAATATTTAGAAGTATATATAACAAAAAAATTAGATAGCTTAGAGGATAAAAAAATTAATAAGTTAAAGCAAGAGGTTAAGAAAAAATAGAGGATTATAGGAAAACAAGATTATCATGGTTTGGTAGAATAGCAATTATTAAAATGAAGATTCTGCCTAAGATTAATTTTTTATTTAGGGTGTTACCAATTAATGTATCAGAAGTAGAATTGAAGTATTAGCAAACTATGATTAATAATTTTTGTAATGGAGATAAGAAAGCAGGGATTAACAAGAAAATATGGTGTAAACCTCAAAAAATAGGAGGATTGGGACTTCCTAATATAAAGTTATATAGCTAACCAGTTAAAATATATAATCGAAGTTATCGCAGGATCAGAAGAGTTAAATTGGTTAAGGTTGGAAGCACAACAATATTTAAGCTGGAAAATATTTTTTTTCAGTAAGTTTACTAAGAAAGGGTTGGGAAAAATTGAGAACCCTCTTTTAAAGAATATTTTAGAGGTTTGGACAAGGTTTAAAGATAAATTGATACCAACCATTTCCACTTTAACTCCAGTTGTAATTATGGGAAATTTTCCAGTAAATTTAAAGAAGGAATTGGAAAAGGAATTAAGGGAACAGAAAATAATTAAATTAAAAGACTGGATGGAAAAGATGGACAGCAAAGTACGAATAAGAGAGGTGGTAAGAAGGAGAAAGTTATTTTTGCTGAATGAGGTACAATTAGAACAACGGACAAGGAAATGGATAAATGAAAACAAAGACTGTAGAGAGTGTACAAGGTTTGAAAAGATGATTATACAAAGAGAGGATAAAGGACAAAATATAGTTATAAAAGGTATAACGAGTGGAATATATAAAATATTGCAAACAACAGAATGAAATTTAATAGGGATAAATGCCAAGTTCTACATTTGGTGAATAGAAACCAAATGCACAGTTACAAGATGGGGGACACTTGGCTCAGCAATACTACAAACGAGAAAGATCTTGGAATTGTTGTAGATCGCAAGCTGAATATGAGCCAACAGTGCGATATGGCTGCAAGAAAGGCCAATGCTATTTTGGGCTGGATTAATAGAAGTATAGCTTCCAAATCACGTGAGGTACTGGTTCCTCTCTATTCGGCCCTGGTTAGGCCTCATCTAGAGTATTGTGTGCAGTTCTGGGCTCCACAATTCAAGAAGGATGCAGAGAAGCTGGAGCGTGTTCAGAAGAGGGCAACCAGGATGATCAGGGGTCTAGAAACAAAGCCCTATGAAGAGAGACTGAAAGAACTGGGCATGTTTAGCCTGGAGAAGAGAAGATTGAGGGGAGACATGATAGCACTCTTCAAATACTTAAAAGGTTGTCACACAGAGGAGGGCCAGGATCTCTTCTCGATCCTCCCAGAGTGCAGGACACGGAATAAAGGGCTCAAGTTAAAGGAAGCCAGATTCCGACTGGACATCAGGAAAAACTTCCTGACTGTTAGAGCAGTGCGACGGTGGAATCAGTTACCTAGGGAGGTTGTGGGCCTTCAAGAGGCAGCTGGACAACCATCTGTCAGGGATGCTTTAGGGTGGATTCCTGCATTGAGCAGGGGGTTGGACTCGATGGCCTTGTAGGCCTCTTCCAACTCTGCTATTCTATGATTTTATGATTCTATGATAGGATACATTACAATTTTGGAAAGGAGAATAAGGGTCCTGGGGGATGGGGATGCTCGAGATATTACTATATTATTTATTTATTTATTTATTTATTTATTTATTTATTACTCTTATATACCGCTCCCATAGCTAGGGCTCTCTGGGCGGTTTACAGAAATTCTAAAATTGAGATTAAAAACAAGTATACAAAATTTAAAACTCTAAAACACAGAACATACACACATAAAGCATTAAAACCCGATTAAAAACTAAACATGTGGGTGATTAGGATGTGCCGCCATATGCCTGGGCAAGGGGAAAGTCTTAACCTGGCGCAGGAATGATAGCGTTGGTGCCAGGAAGCCTCGTCAGGGAGATCATTCCATAGTCTGGGGGTCACCACTGAAAAGGCCCTATCCCTCGTTGCCACATTCCGAGCCTCTCTCGGAGTAGGCACCCGGAGGAGGACCTTAGATGTTGAACGTAGTGTCTGGGTATATTCATGTCGGGAGAGGCGTTCCGTCAGGTATTGTGGTCCCAAGCCGTGTAAGGCTTTATAGGTCAAAACCAGCACCTTGAATTGGGCTCGGAAACATACAAGCAGCCAGTGCAAGCGGACCAGAGCAGGTGTTATAAGGTCAAACCTTCTGGTTCCCGAAATCAGTCTGGCCGCTGCATTTTGCACGAGCTGCAGCTTCCAAACCACGCATTTCTGAGATGTGTGGTTTAAGGCCCGCCCATGCTTCCATCCAAGGAGAGTCCTATGTGTGTTAGCTCTGTGTGTGTGTGTGTGTGCTGGCAGTGTGTGTGTGCTGGCAGTGTGTGTGAGGGGAGGGCTGCAGTTTTCTGTGTGTTGGGATGGTTTGGAAGTGATATTCTTATTAAATAATGCATTTTGACCCATACACATTCCTATGCAATTTGTTTGATATAATTGGAATGATGTATATTTTATAAAAATTGCTGATAATTGGCCATCCTTCTTAAAAAATCTTTTTAAAAATTAACAGGGTTGCCATCATCATCATCATCATCAATCTCTCTTTTCTTTCTTGTGGTGGTTTTCCTAGGTGAACGTGATTGGCTTTGCCAAGTGATGGTGTCTTTTACTGATTCAGAAATTCCCTGACTATTGAACATGTTTTATGTATGACCGCTTTCTGGATGTTGGCGTGCATGTATTTTGGTAGGCCTAATTTCTGAAGGTTTTCTTTAAAAATAAAATGATGTGATGCTGGTGACTGATGTGACTAATGGAATAATTGTAACTTTTTCCTGTTGCCATAGTTCTTTAACTTCCATAGCCAGTGGTGTATATTTTTCTCTCGTGTCCTCTTCCTTTTCTGCAACATTTTTGTCATTAGGTATTGCTATGTCAATGAGGTAGTTGTGTTTTTCTTGGTTGTTTTTGACTGTTATGTCTGGTTGAAGTTTAAGCAAGCTAAGAGGTGCTAGCTTTTAGTCCATTTTGTTCCATGGCTAATGTTTGCAAACTAATAGTAGTTTATACTCTTTCTGAATGCTTGGTTGCTTGTTTGTTGTACTAGATTTTTCTGTACTTGTCAACTGCTTCATTTGTTCAGTGGTAGCAGTATGCTGAATCTGTGAGTATGGATATGAGAACGGTGATGGGGAAAGATTGTTAAATGTTAGGAAAGGTTAGACTATGGTCACCCAGTGAAGGATTTGCAGTCAGAAAAGATATTTGAGGGAAAGGGAGACTGTATCACACAGAGTATAGCAAAAGCTTCAAAGTACAACAAAAGCTACAGAAGTAGGAATGAGTGAAGTTAATTTCAGATACATTGAATGTCTCACTTGTTCTTTATTCCGGTGATTTTAACATTAAGATGTTATGTAGAACAACTTTGTCTTAATTGTGTGCTGTGAAATCAGACATGTGACCAAGGCCATGTTTGGGTAGGCATGACCCCTTGGGGGCTGGGCATGTTGGTGGGCATGCCCCCTTGGGGCAGCCATGTTGTCCTCCTTTTTGGTTTCCAAAATATGGTCACCCTAAATTAAAACTGTGTGTAATGTGTGAATGCACTTGAAGAACCATGGTTACAGGTAAGGCAACCTGCATTTTAAAAACAACAACAACTGAGATCAAACAGTAGATTTGATCTAAGAGGCTTTAACTCATTGATTACTACTAGTGTCTCAAAATTAAATGTTTTTCTTAATGGACCATTCTTGCTAAGTTTATTGTTTTAGTGTGTCCCTGTGCAACCAGGAAGATCCACATGTAGCAGCAGGATTCTGTTCACACAGCTCATGCAGTCTGAAGTTTGCATCAGGATCCAAATCCCATTGCAATGCTCTTTCACGTCCTATAATCTTCATGTATATTTGGGAAACTTTACTGAATATAATACAATTAATAGACTAGAAAGTGTTGGATATTCAGTGTTCCTTGTGGCAGGATACCGCTGAGGCTTGTCCTACTCACCGTCGGGAGGCCGGCCCAGGTTTGCTGTGTGTGTGCGCGGGTGGGGCAGCGGTAGCGAGATTAGCAACGGCAGTGGAGGAAGCTGAAGGGGTGAGAGCAACAAGCCGCGGACCTGGAAGTGGAGCCAGGGAGGGTGCGCTTCGGGGGCTCAGATTCTAGTGAAAGATGGTGGATCGCTTGGCAAACAGTGAAGCAAACACTAGAAGAGTCAGCATAGTGGAAAACTGTTTTGGAGCTGCTGGTCAGCCTCTGACTATTCCTGGCCGTGTCCTGATTGGTGAAGGAGTACTAACAAAGCTGTGTAGGAAGAAACCAAAAGCAAGGCAGTTCTTCTTATTCAATGATATTCTTGTGTATGGCAACATAGTCATCCAGAAGAAGAAATATAACAAACAGCACATTGTTCCATTGAAAAATGTAACTATTGAGTCCATTCAGGGTGAGGGAGATTTACAGAATAGATGGCTTATCAAGACCCCAACTAAATCTTTTGCAGAGTATGCTGCTACTGCAACAGAAAAATCGGAATGGATGAACCACATAAATAAATGTGTTTCTGATTTGCTGTCCCAAAGTGGGAAGACCCCCAGTAACGAACCCCCATGCAGCTGTCTGGATACCTGATTCTGAAGCCACTGTATGTATGTGCTGCCAGAAAGCAAAATTTACCCCTGTCAATCGTCGACACCACTGCTGGAAATGTGGGTTTGTGGGCCCTGTTCTGAAAAGAGGTTTCTTATTCCCAGTCAGGCCATAGCTAGACCTAAGGTTTATCCCTGGATCGTCCAGGGGTCAAACCTGTTCATCTAGGTGCCACACAGGGGATCCAGTGCTCAGGCAGGGGTGAACCCTGGATGATCCCAGGATAAACCTTAGGTCTAGCTGTGGCCTCAGTCTTCCAAGCCTGTGTGAATCTGCGACTTCTGCTATGACCTCCTGGCTTGTTTCAACAAAATATAACTAAGATTAACCAGCTTGTCTGAGATTGGATGACATGGCAGCTGCAATTAATCTAAACTGCATGTTTCTTCTACTGAAAGGATAATATGAAGATCTTCTGTCCATAGTGCAGATACTAACTATAAGGTACATCTTGAAATGGAAATTAACATTTGTTTTTAAGAAATTAACTTTTGTTCTTACCCTATGTTGTGCAAAAGACTGGGTATTTGAATGTCACACTTATATTTGCTCAATTGTCTTTGTATGTTGCACATAAAATTTATCCTCCATTTGGCAACATGCTCTGTGTAGCAACCCCTAACCACATTGTTATTTGTGAATGAAATTCACTCTATGCTGCAATTGATCCCTGAAGCTGTTACCAAATGTTCCTTGTCAATATGGAAGATGCAGCTCAAAGAGCAGATGTTTATATTAACTTGGACAAAGATCTGGGAACTTTTAAGAGATGGGAAGGATAAAAGATGCATAGATATAAAAGGTGATGGATCGAAAAGCGCGTCTTTGTTTGACAGATATTTGTTCTTGAAATGTGACTGACAGTGTAATCCTACGTTTGTCTACTCAGAAATAATCCCATTGATTTCAATAAGGTTTACTTTGAGGTAAGTGTGTATAGGATTGCCATTTAAATTTCATGAAGATATAATGTATGACTTAAAATATGTTGGACTTTCAGGACACACTTAGGGCACAGAAATAAGGGTTCAAACAGACACCCAGCATTTCATGCTCCAAGCCCAGAATTCTAAGCAGTTGCAAGACAAAGCAGAAAGCTCTGAATTCAGTACTGAGGCTTAAATGGATTATAAAGCACACACACATTTTGAAATAGATGTGAAATTTATTAACAATAAGGAAAGGAAACGAATAAAAAAAGGTATATCAATATCGGAGGATCTAGCCTGGCCTATACTTTACTGAAGTAAGGGTCTTCCTATAGCACAGGATGCAAAAGTTCCCAGGCCCAAAAGCCAGTTGACAAACAAAGACTGAAGATCAAAACAAGGACTGGATTGAAGAACAAATTCAAAGATGGAGACCAACAGGAAGACCCAATGTGAAGCTACCCCCCCCCCAAGCTTTATAGCCCCTGGACCTTGAGATGTGTGAGGTGAGCTTCCATAGCCAATCACTGTTGGGCTGAATCCAGTAGGGGAGTGCAAAAGCTCTTACTGCAACCCAGCTGAAATCACTCTGTCTAATTTTGGCATAAATTCAGCTCTGATCTTGAAGGCCTGAAGACTGGAAAACTTTATGATAACTCATGCAGGTAGTTTTAATGAGTGTGTGCCACACCTCCACACAAAATGGAGCTTGTTACCAGAAGCTAAATCTCAAAAAGAAAGTGGTTTTCTTGACAAATGTTGTACCACATTTTTCTATTACGAATTTGACTGTGGAACTCTATTCAAAATTCAAACATTAATTTTATATATTTATTAAGCATATTTGTATCTTGTCTTCCTAGTTGAAAACTGAATCACTGAATGTGGCTAACAATGTGATGCTATTACACATCTACTCAGAAATAGATTCCATTGGAGTTCTATTTGACTTACTCACAGTTAAGGGGGGATATAAGTGCAGTTTAAGAAATACAGAGATCTAAAAACTATCACAAAAGCAACTTAAAAACTAACATAATAGTAGCAAGTAAAATATCAAGTAAGACCACAAACCCAGAGGTGAATCAGATAAATTTACTAACATGAAGGGCAAAAGCCTGCCTAAATATAAAATGTTTCAGGAGATGGCAAGATTCCACCAGAGAAAGAATATTGAAAACCTGAAAGTTTCTGAATGTATGCAAAGTGTAATTTCATCCCCAGAATTAAATATTAGTGTTTTAAACACTGTATAGCCAATCATTTCCTTAAGTAACTGTATTTGATATCTATTAGGGACTAGATTCTTTGTGGAATTTTTGGTCTGACAAAATGCAGCTGTTGCTAATATTCTTATCTGCGCACCTTTCTTGCTGATGTTTTTGACCAAGGGCTCTTTGCCCTTGATCTTCCTTTTTGGGCCATTTCAAGGCACATGATTGATTCTCATTTCCCTTTTGCCTTCCAGATCTGTATGTCTGTGCTGTATTTGTGTGCTCTGTGGGCATTGTCAGTATTTTGCTGTTCACTCTTGTCATCTTCTGCCAAACCTTGATCAACAAAAAACAATCCCATGGTGAGTGATGAAAAAATGTTGAGACACATAAATGCTGCTTTTGTGGGGCCAAATTCAAACCATGAGAAAGCATGATTGGCAGTAGTACTGAGGGGGATATTGTATCAATGTTTTCCATGTTCTTTAAAAATGTAACTGCATTTCAGTAATGAAAGAACACTGGAAGTGAGGAACGCTTGCTGTTGAGTGGCTATCCCAGAAAGAGGGAGAAAGGGGATTGCAGGACTGTTGAAGGTACCTGGATGAATGCTCATTTGGGCATACTGAAAGGAGACTAGTGGGGAAAGAGGTCCCTACTTCAGATTCCAGTGGTGACAATGGGGAGATATGAAGTACTAGCAAAACATTTTGAAGTTCAGTTAAATACATTTCACCCACATTCCTCATGAACATGAAGTATTATGTGAATTCCAACAGGTTATTCAATCCAGTTCTATTTATTACTAGCTGATATACCCAGCGTTGCTCCCCCTCCCCCCGCAAAATATATGTCTGCGAGGTAATCATCTTGAAGTAGTAGGACGGTGCTAGGCCTGTGAGTTAAATGAATTCAATTTGTTTATTTTTTTCCCTCTCTCACCCCCACAATAACCTCACAAGGTAGGCCGGTGCTAGGCCTGTGAGGTAACTTTACAACTCCCAGCATGCCTTGGGCAGGATGGAAGATTTACTGAGCTTTGGCAGCCATCATCTGGAGGTGGCTTGCCATCCTGGACCTGAAGGGAGAGTGCCTGAGGCCAGATGCCTTGGTTGCTAGGCACCATCAGGAGCAGGAAGGTGCAGCTCCGGCCCTGTCACAAACATCAACTACTGAACTAACTGTCAGTCAGTCAGACGGCTGGCTCCCTTATGGCCTACCTACGGGCACTGATTGCACAGTGCAGCAGCATGGACTATCTTGGCCAGACTTGCCAGCCCCAACGTTTGGTGGGTGAGAAGCGCAGGCTGAGGCAGGCACAGGCCTTCAACCCAGCCACCCTCGGAGGCCTCCCAGCACCTGCCAAGAGCCCTGAGCAGAAGGTGGTTGAGCGGACCATGGAATAGCTGTGGCTTTAAGCTGTGGCCTGCATTGGGGGTGAGCAAGAGAGAGAGAAAGAAAAGAATTTAATTTATTTTAAAGTTACCTCACAGGCCTAGCACCAGCCTACCTTGCAGGGTTGTTGTGAGGGTCAGAGAGGGAAAAAATACAAATTTAATTCGTTGAAAAGTTAACTGACTGGCCTAGCACTGGCCTACTACTTTAAGATGATTACCTAGCAGACATATATCTTAGGGGGCCAAGCAACACCAGGTATATCAGCTTGTTACTGAATAAAGTTTATGATTTTTATGTAAAAGCCTGACTATACCATTGAAACAGAAGAGTGAATGGAGGAATGACTGATAGCTGAGGCTAGAATGGAATGTTGAGTGGGGCTAGTGGCAGTTGGAGAAAGTCAAAGACAGTAATAGGTCAGGGAATTCATGCGGAGTTAGGATTGAGAGATAGTGATCTGGTTTGCTAACCCATGCTTTATTTAAAATAAGCCACTCTACATGCCAGTACTACACCTCCCAGCATGCTTTTGGTGGCCGCAGGTGCCCACATCCTCTGAGAGGCGCTTCCCTCCTCTCATTGCTGATGCTGCTCTTCAATAGAGGATTGAGGAGTAATATTGCAAAGGAGAAGAAGTAAGTGGGTGTTAGTGGACACGCCAAACTCTGGCCAAGTCCTGCCTAGACTGCCCTGACCTGCACTTCTTGTCCACCAAGCGAAGGGTCAGGACCAGCCTACCTACTTGCTCCCCTTCATTGAGCCTATGTCTGGGCATGCGCAAAGTGCCTCCCCTTCCTCCCTCCCTTGTAAAACAGTGATATAAGGACGGGTACCTTTTAGCATGCTCAGAGTTCGTCCTCTCAAAGTCATGCTGTTGCATTTGGTTATGATTTAAAAACCATGGATGGCAGGTGGGAGGAGGCAGCACAAATGGACACAGCCCATTTATGTGGTTTGTTTCCTTTTACATGGAATTGGGTTGACTGCTCAGGACCGATCTTAGGGGTATGGGTTGTGAATGGCACGCAGCGGCCACCCACCTGTGTACTCACAATGGCCACCAAAGTCCAGTAAGTCTGGCCTCCTACCCATGGCATTCTGGGAGTTCCACCAAAGTCATGCTGGGCATTGTAGGCTTTTTATTAAATTATTTTAAAATACTTAAAATTTCATGTTTTTAGATTTTTCTGGTACATTGTACAGCCAGACCTTTCAGCTTGCCAAATTTCAAGTTTCTAACTCATCTGGAAGTGGGTAAACATTTACGGACATACATCCCACACACATACTTTCAACTTTATAGGTAGAGATTTATTTATTATTAACATTTATATACTGTTATCTGCTAAAACGTGATCAAGGCTGAGTACAATTTAAAACAATAAAAACAAGAACATTAAAATAATTAAAACATTAAAACTACACATTTTGAAAGGCTACATTGAAAAGATGTGTTTTACGATGTTTCTAAAGGCCAAGAGAGTAGAGGCCAATCGTAGTTCTTGAGGGAGCAGATTCCAAAGTTTAGGGGAAACATTGGAGAAAGCCCTTTCACACATGCCCAACAAATGGGCCTCTGCACGTAATGGCACCCTCCAAGGGGCTCTTTTGCAGATCTTAATACTTAAGCAGGTTTGTAGATAGACAGTACTAAGTCATTTGGGGCTTTAAAGATGAAAGGTTAACCAATGCCTTGATCTTATATTACAAGCCATAGCTGATTTCAAGACCATTCGGCAACGCTGGCTGGGCATCATGTGGTCATGCGTGCTGCCCAGGTTCACATGGCGATCAGGCTGCACCATCAAAGCGATGGAACGGGCGTGGCAAAACGTGAACAGCGAGATATTCAGAGATTTACTCAAACATGGAGGCTTTAGCATCCAGCACCCTGCTATCACATTAACCCGGAGGGAGCTTTACAGACAGGATGGCATACACCTGTCTGACTTAGGCAATGATCTATTCCTACATGATCTGCAAAGGGCCCTGAGAGGCATATTCCTAGGCGTGGGGGGGGGGGAGCGACTAAGCAAGTGGCTTGACACCCCCCGTGGCAGGTAGGAACGGGCATCCACAGGGAACCAAATGGCGGGCATTCATAGGCACTGTTACAGTGATAGGTGATTCCCGAGGGCTCCCAGTGTTGAGCCTTGTGGCCGGGCTGGGGGATAAGGACCACCTATGAGGCCGACCTCTCTCACCCACCTTGAGCCAAGGGGGCATGGGTTGGGGGTGACAAGGGAAGGTCTCCCTACCCCATCAGGGGATGGACAGCAGGGTGGCGAGAAACAGAGCGCCACCCGCTGGGCCGTGAAAGCTCGCCCCTCCGCATAGAAGGCCTGCTTGCAGGCTTGACTGGATGCCCGACAGGAACCCTTTGCAGATCTTGAATAAAAGTGGCCCAGTTTAAATCCAATCTGTGGTGTCGTCTCTCATTTCTTGCGTCCGCCCCACAATGGCTGATGAAGGAACTCCTATGAGGAAAGGTTAAAGTAGCTTGCCTTGTTTAACTTAGGAAAAAGGCAAGTAAAGGGGGATGTGATAGCATACCCACCAACATGTCCAGCCCCTAAAGGAGTGTGCCCACCCAAACATGACCATGGTCACATGTCTGATTTCACAGCACACAATTAAGACAAACCTTTTCTATATAACATCTTAATGTTAAAATCACTGGAATAAAGAACAAGTGAGACATTCAATGTATCTGAAATGAACTTCACTCATTCCTACTTTTGTTGTTTTAGCTGTACTTTAAAGCTCTGTGTGATACAGTCTCCCCTTCCCTCAAATATCTTTTCTGACTGCAAATCCTTCACTGGATGACCACAGTCTAACCTTTCCTAACATTTAACAATCTTTCCCCATCACCTTTCTCATATCCATACTCACAGATTCAGCATACTGCTACCACTGAACAAATGAAGCAGTTGACACGTACAGAATTATGTAGTACAACAAAAAAGCAACCAAGCATTCAGAAAGAGTATAAACTACTATTACCCTGAAAACATTAGCCATGGAACAAAATGCACTAAAGGCTAGCACCTCTTAGTTTGTTTCAACTTTAACTGGACATAACAGTCAAAAATAACAAAAAAATCCCAACTACCTCATTGACATAGCAATACCTAATGACAAAAATGTTGCAGAAAGGAAGAGGATAATAGAGAAAAATATACACCACTTGCTATGGAAGTTAAAGAACTATGGCAACAAGAAAAAGTTACAATTATTCCATTAGTCAAATCAGTCACCAGCACACCAGCATAACATCATCAGTATTTTTTACAGAAAACCTTCAGAAATTAGGCCTACCAAAATGCATGCATGCCAACATCCAGAAAGCAGTCATACTTAAAATATGTTCAATAGTCAGGAAATTTCTGAATCAGTAAAAGACAGCAGCGTGCTTCAAACAACATGCTAAACCATGCTGCTTAACCACAAAATGTTTAATGCATTCCCTTAACCATTTTGTGGTTAAGCAGCATGGTTTAGCGTGTTGTCTGAACGAAGCCATTGTGACTTGGCAAAGCCCATCATGTTCATCTAGAAAAACCACCACGAGCAAGAAAAGAGAGATAAATGATGATGGTGGTGATGATGATGAATAGTAAAGGCAACCCTGTTAATTTTTGAAAGATTTTTTTTAAGAAGGATGAACAATTATCAGCAATTTTAACAAAATATACATCATGCCAATTATATCAAACACACTGGAGAGGAAGGTCTATGGGTCAAATGCATTATTAAAAAATGAATTACTATCTTCTACTACCAGCTAGAGACCCACTTCTTCCTTTGCACTACTGAGCAAGTAGATACAAATAACTCAAGCAAGCGAGCCAAACCACATATTTATTTATTTATTTATTACATTTTTATACCGCCCAATAGCCGAAGCTCTCTGGGCGGTTCACAAAAATTAAAACCACAGTAAAACACCCAACAGGTTAAAACACAATTACGAAATACAGTATAAAAAGCGCAACCAGGATAAAACCACACAGCAAAGTTGATATAAGATTAAAATACAGAGTTAAAATAGTAAAATTTAAATTTAAGTTAAAATTAAGTGTTAAAATACTGAGTGAATAAAAAGGTCTTCAGCTGGCGACGAAAGCAGTACAGTGTAGGCGCCAGGCGGACCTCTCTGGGGAGCTCGTTCCACAACCGGGGTGCCACAGCAGAGAAAGCCCTCCTCCTAGTAGCCACCTGCCTCACTTCCTTTGGCAGGGGCTCACGGAGAAGGGCCCCTGTAGATGATCTTAAGGTCCGGGTAGGTACATATGGGAGGAGGCGTTCCTTCAGATAACCTGGCCCCAAACCGTTTAGGGCTTTAAATGTCAATACCAGCACTTTGAATTGGGCCCGGACCTGGACTGGCAGCCAATGAAGCTGGAAAAGGACTGGCGTGATGTGATCTCGTTGGCCAGTCCCTGTTAATAACCGTGCTGCCCTGTTTTGCACCAGTTGAAGCTTCCGGACCGTTTTCAAAGGCAGCCCCACGTATAACGCATTGCAGTAATCCAAGCGAGAGGTTATCAGAGCATGGATAACTGTAGCTAGGCTATCTCTGTCCAGATAAGGGCGTAGTTGGTATATCAACCTAAGCTGATAAAAGGTGCTCTTTGCCACTGAGTTCACCTGTGCCTCAAGTGACAGTTCTGGATCCAAGAGCACCCCCAAACTACGGACCCGATCCTTTAGGGAGAGTGCAACCCCGTCCAGGACAGGGCAAACATCACCTCGCCGGACAGATGAACCACCCGCTAACAGTACCTCCGTCTTGTCTGGATTGAGTCTCAGTTTGTTAGCCTTCATCCAGTCCATTACTGTGCCCAGGCACTGGTTCAGAACAGTCACTGCCTCACCTGGGTTTGATGAAAAGGAAAGGTAGAGCTGGGTATCATCCGCATATTGATGACACCTCAGTCCACATCTCCGGATAACCTCCCCCAGTGGCTTCATGTAAATGTTAAACAGCATAGGGGATAAAATAGAGCCCTGTGGAACCCCATGGCTTCGGAGCCACGGCACAGAGCACAGGCCGGCACCACTCCCTCTCTCAAGGAGGCATTTACAACCTCCTGGACCCAGCCGGCGATCCCCTCCTTATTTGATGTAATGAGCCACGAGGGGCAAGGGGCAAGCACACAGGTGGTCGACCGGACTTGGCCAAGCCACAGAAGATGGCAAAAAACATACCACAGAAGATGGCAAAAAACAACTATCTATATGTTGGGAGAGAATTTCCTTCATGACTCAAAATTCCTGATCCCAAGTAAGATGACCCAGCAAAGGTTTTAGGAAATCTCGCTCATATTGGCATAGGTTGAGATTTTTTGCTGCTCAGAATTTTCATCAGTAGAACTGCAATGGAAATACCTTAATGGATATGTCTTTTTGACTTTAAACAATTTTACTTTGGGCTTTCAGTCTCCAGAAGTTGCAGGTGGATGATATGAAATAACTAACAGAGGAGAAGTGAAAAACCCTTCTCCGCCCCCCACCATTCCTATCAGCATGAGAGCTAATAAATAGAACCAAAATTTCAGTGAATTTATTGGAAAAACTTAGGAAAATTCAAAGCGGTCCTGTGATCACTGCTTCAGTATGCTGAACTATCCTTGTCATTTTATGAGAGGGATATGAATTAATGAATTAATCCTTCAAAATGCCATATGGTGTGCCATTCTATGCTTTACAGCTGCTTAAAGTAACATAAATCATAATACCATCATGAATTAAGGATACAATAACACAAAACAGAAGACTGGAGGAGGGCTAACGTTGTCCATATCTTCAAAAAGCGCAAAAAGGAGGCACCAGGGAACTATAGACCAGTCAGTCTGACATTGGAGCAGACTGTAAAGAAGTCAATCTGTAAGCACCTTGAAAATGATGCAATGGTTACTAGAAGCCAACATGGATTTGTCAGGAACAAGTCCTGTCAGACTAATCTGATCTCATTTTTTGATCGGGTAACCTCCCTTGTGGACTGTGGGAATGCTGTGGACGTCATATATCTTGACTTCAGCAAAGCTTTTGACAAAGTGCCCCATGATATTCTGACTAACAAACTAGCTAAAAGTGGGCTAGATGGAACAACTATTAGGTGGATTCACAGTTGGCTACAGAATCGGACTCAAAGAGTACTTATCAATGGAACCTTCTCAAACTGGGGGGAGGTAACGAGTGGGCCCAGTGCTCTTCAACATTTTTATTAATGATTTGGATGAGCAGGTGCAAGGAACGCTTATCAAATTTGCAGATGACACAAAATTGGGCGGGATAGCTAATACCCTGGAAGACAGCAACACACTTCAAAGTGATCTTGATAGGCTGGCGTGCTGGGTTAAAAACAACAGAATGAAATTTAATAGGGATAAATGCCAAGTTCAACACCTAGGAAGAAACCAAATGCACAGTTACAGTACAAGATGGGGGATACTTGGTTCAGCAATACTACAAACGAGAAGGGACTTGGAATTGTTGTAGATCACAGTGTGATCCAGAGCAGTGTGATGTGGCTGCAAATAAAGCAAATGCTATTTTGGGCTGCATAAATAGAAGTATTCAAATAGAAGTAGATCAAATCATGCGAGGTACTGGTCCCTGAAGCAAAACATTTTTTTCTCTACACACCCCTATTTAAAAACAAACAAACATATTTTTAATCAATGTAGTGCAACTTACATTGAATCAGGAAGTGAGCTCCCACAGAGCTTACAAACAGGGAGCCCAAACAAGAGTTTGTCAGGGAGTATAGTCAAAGAGGAGACCAAGGCAAAGGAGAGAGGCCTTGAGTAAACCCAGGAGACTACCTATTCAAAGTTGCCATATATTCACCATGTGCTCCTGAGAGCTGTGATTGAAGGGGCATGTCCAGAGAGCTGCTGCTGGGCCTGAAGGGGCATGGCCTGATTGCTCTCAGCAGCTGAGTGGGTGGGGACTTTCATTCTGTTTCGTGACTCCTAGCTGAGCAGAGCAGAGCAGAAGAAGCTGTTCTAGAAGGTACATAAGGAAGCGAGCTCCCAGACGGAGAGAGTGAACAGGGAGAGCAAACAGGAGTTTCTCAGGGGGAGTTTGACAGGGGAGGTCCCTAACAAAAAATGTGGTCTTCTAACACACTCCTATAGCAAGGACTCTATTGTTAACCTTTAAGGGGTTCAGGACAAAGCACAGGCTATTCCAATAAAATCGGAAAGGGAGAAACTAAAAGGTAATAGAGATTATGGATGGAAAGGATTCCCATACTTAAAAGGCTGTCACACAGAGGAGGGCCAGGATCTCTTCTTGATCCTCCCAAGGTGCAGGACACGGAATAATGGGCTCAATCAGGAAGCCAGATTCTGGCTGGACATCAGAAAAAACATCCTGACTGTTAGAGCAGTATGACAATGGAACCAGTTGTGGGCTCTCCCACACCAGAGACATTCAAGATACAGCTGGACAGTCAGAGGTCAGGTTTACTTTAAGGTATATTCGTGCATTGAGTAGGGGGTTGGACTCAATGGCCTTCTCGGCCCCTTCCAACTCTACAGTTCTATGATTCTAGTCCCCAAATCCATATCCAATAATACCTTAATTAGGCCAATTCAAAGATGGTAAAAAAATCAAACTTTTGATCTATCTAGATCTCTCCATCGGTAATATGTTACACATTGCAGGTTGGCTAGTGGGTGGGGTTGCGAAGAAGAGTGGATATTGTAGTTAAGATGGTCAAATTTTTAAGATTTTATTTATTTATTGTATTTCTATACCAGCCATTATCCAAAGCTCTCTGAATGTTTGACCAAACAATGATACTGAGGAGGTGGGTATGCAGACATTTATAGAACATAAGTGCCATGCTGAATCAAACTGAGGGTCCTTCTAGTCCAGCAGTCTGTTCACACAGTGGCCCCTTCAAAAAAAATCTGCAGGTGATGTTAGGGTTTCACACTTCAGTGCACCACTGCATCACTTGAAGAGCACAATTTGAATGTCTGCAAACCCTCCTCCTCTTCCATATCATCTTAGGACTCTGACCATGCAGACATCTTCACTACAACCTCAGCCTTTCCCCCACTCCTGCCAACCTGCTTTTTGTAACATTTTGCCTGATGAAGAGATCTTGAAATTGCAAACACTTGCACATTATTTTATTTATTTATTTATTTATTTATTTATTTATTACATTTCTATACCGCCCAATAGCTGGAGCTCTCTGGGCGGTTCACAAAAAAACCCCACATTATTTATTTTTGAAATGGTCTTATTACAGGGAAACACAGGAGTGTTTCCCTGTGTTATATGTGATCAGTGAAAAGAGCGCTCCACCATGTTAAGGCCAAAATTGGGGGTGGGTCATTCTGACGTTCATAAAATGGAAAATGTTTCACCAATTTTTGGTCAACCAAACTCCAAAAAGCAGGGAAATTGGGAGTTAAGGCTCACAGGCCTATAACACCGCATCCTCCCTAAGGAGGCAGGAAGTGCCAGTGAAATTCTCATTCTCCCAAAGCAGATATAAACCATGAGGACAGGATAGAGAATAGGATATGCAGAGGTGACTGTGGGGTTGTGGAAAACTGATGAACAACTTAGGGCCACCTACTTCTCTTTTTTGTTTAGAGCAGCCCTTCCCCAACCTGGTGCCCTCCAAAGGTGTTGGACTACAACTCCCATCATTGCAAGTCAGTATGTCCCATGGTCAGGAAAGCTGGGACAGCAGGATAGGGAACGCTGTTCTATATCCTTACCAAATACAGGGGCTGCACAATATTTTTTTTCTCACACACATCTTGCATAGAGCAGCACGATTGATAACAGAAGGGGCACTATTTGTTGGATATGTAGAACCAGAGCAAGGGCTGGCACTTTCAGCTTTTGGTAAATACCCTGCCCTTCAAAGAACCAATGTTTTTCCTTAAAATGTGTTCATACAAAATATACTGTTCACTCCCCACAATCCCTCCACAATACATCATCTCATCAGAGTGACAGAGGAACAGAAAAGGATTAGTTTGGGTGTCTTGAACTAGCCAAAGCTAGCCAAAGCAGATATCTGCTTTGGCTAGCTTTGGCTAGTTGTGGAAAACTGATGACGAACAACTTAGGGCAACCTACTTATCTTTTTTTGTTTATTTATTTATTTATTGCATTTCTATACCGCCCAATAGCTGGAGCTCTCTGGGCAGTTTAGAGCAGCCCTTCCCCAACCTGGTGCCCTCTAAAGGTGTTGGACTACAACTCCCATCATTACAAGTCAGTATGTCCCATGGACAGGAATGCTGCAACTTGTACTCTCAAACTGGGGAGGTTCTGGAAAACTGATCGGGGAATGCTGTTCTAGAGCAAGGGCAGGTAAAATGTACATTTCTAGATGTTTTGGCATTCAACTTATAAAAGTCTCTGTCAGCATGGACAGTGATCAAGAATGCTGCGAATGCTGTGACCACAGAGAATTTAAGAATTGATGCATATTAATACGTATTGTGTACCCCTTATTCATATTAGTAGTTGTGTGCCTTGGCACAATTGGTGTTGGGGTTTTTTTTTAAAAAAAGAACATCTTTTTTCTTTCTACCTTTGCCACTTTATTTGTATTAGATTTATTTTAAAAGTGTAGAGTTCTTCCAGTCAGAATGGAAACCAGCAATTTTTCCTACGTGTTCAGCAGTGTGAGATCAAAGGCAGAACTACCACCTAATAGATTCATGTGTAAGGAAGGATTATTTTAAAAACTATTGATGAAAATGATTTTTGTCCTCACCATAATATGGGTGTTGCAGCGCAGCACATCTGGAGAGTACTAGGCTGGAGAAGGATGGTTTATACTTGGATCCTATACATGTCTTCTCAGAAGCCAGTGCCACTGAGTTTACTAGGGCTTCCCCCCAAGGGGTATAGGATTGCAAACTAATCTCATCTGAAAGGAGTTCAAGACACCCAAACTAATCCTTTTCTGTTTCACTGGCACTTTCTGCCTCCTAAGGGAGGATGTGGCGTTATAGACCTGTGAGCCTTAACTCCCAATTTCCCTGCTTTTTGGAGTTTGGTTGAAAACTGTAGAGCCTTTAACGTTGTTTTGTAAACCGTAGGTTTTTTGTTTATTGAATCTATATAAGAAGAACGCTCTTCCAGAACACTTGAGAACTACAAACTCAATCACTGCTTTTAAAACTCAGCTAAAAACTTTTCTTTTCCCTATAGCCTTCAAATATTGAGTTTGTTCTGACTCTATACTGTTAGCTTCACCCTACCCAGTGCCTGTTTACACTTCCCTGTGCCTGTTTGCATTCTCCTTCTCTCTTTATTGTTTACTACAACTTATTAGATTGTAAGCCTATGCGGCAGGGTCTTGCTATTTACTGTGTTATCTGTACAGCACCTTTTCCCCTGTGGTGCTATATAAATAAATAAATAAATAATAATAATAATAATAATAATAATAATAATAATAATAGTGATGTACTGGACCAATTTTGCTTATTTTGTTTTAAATTGAAGCTTGAGCAGTGTAACCTTGCTGAAATTTTTGAAACTGTTAAAAAGTTCAAAGCTCAAGCATTAATAGCAAAACATGATGTTTCTTAGCTCTGGGCCAAACAGTCTCCTATTCCACTGGCAATGGAAATCTTGTGATACCCTTCAAGATCACTCAAAGTCCCAGCCAAACTAATGAAGGAAGAGTTTACCACATTTGAGGCATCATTCGTTTGGCCAGGACTTTGAGTGATTTCCATATGGAGTGGGGGAATTTCTCCTTCCTATCATCCATGGCAATTGCAGGCAATTGCCGTGTGGTTGGCTTACTGATGCAGCTATTTGCGAAACACGTGGAAATATACTGGATACCTGTTTAACATTGAAGATATCTATGTAACTTTGGAATCTGTTTAGTACCAGGGGGGATCCGCACGTCGTACCCAGAGCGCTTCTATGCGACCCCAGTGCACCCCGAAAACGATTGTCTAACTTGCCTGTAAAAGAAACGAGAAAGAGGCATCCTTGCCGGCGAGGAGAGCTCGGTGGAGAGGAAAGGAAAGAAAAAGGAAAGCGTGCGCTGGCGAGAGAGCGAAGAGGGCACAGAAGAGCGGCTGATTTCCCACTTGTTTCCCTTCCTCAAAGGACCAAAAGCTGCCAGTTCTCTTCCCCACCCCAACCCGCCGCCGCCGCCCCACCAAAGGCTGAGGGGGAAGGGATGACGGCAGTGGCTCGGGTTAGAAAAGAGACGCGTCTCTCAAGGTGGAGACCCACACACCAACACACCGCTCGCCTCTCCCTTTCCTATTCCTTCTTCCTGTCTCCCGGAGCTGGCACCTTCCCCTCCGAAAGGGGCGCCGGAGCCAGCAGCGGAGTCGTGCCCCCTCCGTCAAGCTCTCCTCGCCAGCCGGCCAGGAGGGAGGTGGGTGGCGCCGGCAGCACCGGCGCTGGCAAGGACTCGTCTTCCTCGTTTCTTTTACAGGCAAGTTAGACAATCGTTTTTGGGGTGCACTGGGGTCACATAGAAGCGCTCTGGGTACGACGTGCGGATCCCCCCCTAAAGATACCTATTTTACCTTGAAATCTGTTTACTGTTTCATTAACACTGATGATATCTAATTAACCTTGTACTCTGTTTAATGTTTCATATATAGTTTACTTAGCTGTTTCAGCATTGTAATAAAAATTGTAATACTTTTTCTCACTGTCATAGTGACAATATTGTGTATATATATGAAAACTGTAATTTAAGAATTGATGCATATTAATACGTATTGTGTACCCCTTATTCATATTAGTAGTTGTGTGCCTTGGCACAATTGGTGTTGGGTTTTTTTTTAAAAAAAAAAAACATCTTTTTTCTTTCTACCTTTGCCACTTTATTTGTATTAGATTTATTTTAAAAGTGTAGAGTTCTTCCAGTCAGAATGGAAACCAGCAAACATATTTTTACCCAACCATTCTCATGCTACTAGCCCTCATAGCAACACAGGGTTTACATTAGTAAAGGTAAATTACACTATATTAGGGATGTGCTCCGGAGAAGCAGGAGCGGAGCGGGGGGCTTCGCCTACCCTTAAGGCGGAGGCGAAGAGGATTGGGGGACCCGCGGAGCGTTGCGGATCGGATCGAGGTGAAGGCAGATCCTTTGCCTCCATCTGGAGCTCCGCCAAAAAGGTAAGTGGGGTTTACTTGGCCCTGCCGCTGATGCTGCCGCCCATGTGGAGACAGCAGCAGGGCCAGGTAAACCCCCTTCCTCCTCTCCCTTACCTGTGTCCATCCACGGTCCTGTGGCTGCTTCAACTGAGCCCAAAGACTCAAACAGGAAGACTAGGCCGCAACTGAAATGAATCTCTAGTGAAACTGAAATTCTTTTTTTCCCCCCATGTGAATCTGGGAGAAATCGGAACTGATAGGCCTTCAGCTTTTGGATGATATAGACATGTAATAAATAAATACATATCCATCCAGGCTTTGAGTGTTTTGCTCTTCAAAACCTGGGTAGAATCCCTAAAGGTTCAATCATGATAGTTTTTTTAATTAGGCTTCCCACTTTTTTATTTTCTTTTTTATGGCACACTCTTCAACTTTAACATCTACATAGAAGGCAGGTACATTCTGGTAGGGATGTAGGGATTTTTTTTATTCCATCCCATGTGTGCTTTGTGGATTGTCAGGCATCTCTCATTTTGTGGTCCACTCATGGAAAGAACTGGATTTTTATTTTTTTTTACCCATTTGGAAAAGTCCAGAAAAAACTCCACCACAATTCCTGTAACTTTTTGAACATCATTTTTTGCATGTTTTTCCCCCTTAGCTCAGCATACAATTAATGAGCAGAGCAGATATATAAAAAGAGATTGAAGAGAGATCAGAAATGTATAAAATGTTGTGTGCTTTAAAAAAAGGGGGGGGGCCTATTTCCCAGTATCTTTTGCATTTTCACATGACTAAATTTGCACACAATTCCAGAAATGTTTTGGGGGGGTTTCCCCCTTAATACACAGTCTGCATGTCCATGGAATCCGTGTGACTCACAAGATGCCAATGCACTGTGGGTTGGATTTATAAAAAAAACAAAAACACTAAAGTCATTTGAGCAAGGACTCCTTCAATGCCTCAAGTGATATGGCCAACTGGAAGGAGTTAGGTCATACCAGTGGTGGTTGGTGTCCCCAATTTCAGTAGGGCAGTTTATCCACTCCAGGTTTCAGTCAAAACTCTACAGGAGCTATCCAAGGTGCAAAGAATTGTGACTGGTTCTGACTAAAACCTGGAGCAGATTCATCACCCTAATGACATGGCGACTTGGAGAATTCCACTGGTTCATACACTGTCTCCTACACATGGCCAGGTATGGTTCACCCTAATATGAGCCAGGAATAACTGCAAGGCAACTCTCACATTCTTGGTATCCTGTCATGATTAGGGATGGAACAACCAGGGATGCTCAAACTCAACTAAATTCTCCAAATTTCACTTCAATGCTTGGTTTGGCTCACTCCCATTCTCACATGTGTCCTGTTTTTATGATCCATGCAAATGGGGAAAGTGCACAATTTTCACAAGTGTTCACTTTTTCCTCATTGACTTCTGCACCTCTACTCAAAGCCATACAAGAAATGGACAGGGTGCTGGCGCACCGGAGGCAGCTGCTCCCTCCCCTCCTGTCACAACCCCCTCGCTCTCTCCTTCAGCTGCCAGGCTACCTCCCCACCTCCTCCAGGGAGAGCCAGGATCAGCCCCGTCCTGCCCAGAGAACAAAGTAAAGGGGGGGACCGAGGAGGACTGCTTATCAACATTACCTTCTCAAACTGGGGGGAGGTAACAAGTGGGTTGAGTCCTCGGGCTCAGTTGAAGCAGCCGCAGGACCGCGGACGGACGCAGGTAAGGGAGAGGAGGGAGGGGGGGTTACCTGGCCCTGCCGCCGCCGCTCGTGCGATGGCGGCAGAGCCAGGTAAGGGACCAAGGGGGAGGGGGGTCTTAGCTGAGTCCATCGCGGCCCATCCCAGCTTCACTAGAGCCTGCGGCTCAACCAGGAAGTGTAGGCTGCAATCGGGGCCTACAGTTCCTGGTTGAGCCGCGAGCTCTAGTGAAGCTGGGATGGGCCACGACAGACACAGGTAAGGGGGGGAGGGAGGGGGTCCTTACCTGACGCCACTCCCCGCCACTGCGAAGCTCTGATTCAGAGCCGGAGCTCCGCAGCGGAGCGGAGTGGCCCCCAGGCAGATCGAGGCGGGGCGGAACAGGCCTGATCTGCAATTTGCGGATCAGCCGCGAAGAGGATCGGGGGGGTCCGTGCACACCCCTACACTATATAGATTTTGTAATTTTTCTTATGGCCAACACAGCTGTCTTTGTGTGTGTTTTTGAGTCAGTTGAGGACTGTTTTGCGGAGGAGTTGTTTTCCAAGACATCTCTAAAAATACTCAAATTGGTTCCCCATTTCCTAAGAGGGTGCATGTATTACTGTTTTTCTCTCTGCTTAAATTAAAAGCTTCCTATTTTTTTGCTAAGGAAATATAGGAGGGGGCTGTGCTGTGCTTGTCTTAATTGACAGTTGTGCTCTTGTGGTTTGACATAACAAGCTCTGCTTCCTAGGGTCACCCAGTTAGCCACTGCCTGACTAAAGACCTCTCTAGATGTGATTGCAGCATGGCTCACTTTCTTTGGGCCACCTTGTGGACAGGTGCATGTGGTTCTAACTTCCAGGTCTTTAACTTTAAAGAATAAGATGGCAATTTCTCAACTAGAAATGAGCATGGGTGAAGGGTAATACTTGAAATACTATATTTTAAAACATTTCTTCCTTTTTCCTGTTTTTCTTATTTCTTTGCTACTTATCACAGTGAAACATTACTTGGTGAAGTGTTCCCAGAACAGGTAGGAAAAGGTGTTTCACTTATGAACCATAATATTTAATTTTGTTTAACTTAAAATAGGGATTGTTTTATCTATTTTAAGAAAAATTATGATATAACTGAAAAACTTTGACTGTGGCAGAACAGCCGGACAAACCGGGATTAACTCTTCTTCCAAATGGCCTACCAAACTTGTATCCCCCATTAGAGAGGTCCCTGCTAGTTCTTTGTCTTTTCACCACAAGAGTGGTGAAAACCGCAGCTGCCGCTCACCTCTGGCCAGCAGATCTCGTGTTTCCATTATTTGCCCAGCAACTGATTGCGCTTGCAGACCAACCTTGCCTAACCCTTTCCCCACCAGTGCACTCCACAACCTCCCCAAGTGTCAAACACCATCTCCGTTGGGTGGCGGCAGGTGTGCAGGGTTGCCATTTTGCCTTGTGTGCATCCCTGCTAGGGGAGCCTGTGTATGAAGTTTTCTCCCCCTCCTGCAAACTTCCATGGAGTTATAGCCCCACCCCTCTTTTTTGCAAAAAGGTGCTTTTGCTCACATGGCTTTGTTAAGTGCTCAGGGTTTTCAATGGGCCTCGTGTGCATCCCTGCTAGGGGAGCCTGTGTATGATCCTGCAAACTTCCAAGGTTTTATTTGTGCCACCCCAGTTTTGGTACACTTGGGGGTTTTTTGGGGTTTTTTTTGCTTCATTGTGTGTAATCAAACAGGTTTTTGTGGTGCATCTGGTATCTCCTCACTAAGGGAGGCTGTGTATGCAGTTTGGTCCTGATCCTGCTTACCTGCAGTGCTTCAGTGCCACCACCCGCTTGTCAGGGTGATGCAGGAAGCACTAAATTAAGCTCCTGCTTTTTACCCCACACCTCTCCCCTCACTTTGGGATATTGTGGGAGGTTAAAACAGGCAGCTTCAGGACAGGGGGTAAGAGAGATGAATCCGATGATGCACGGTAGCTTTATAACTTACGCACAGTAAGTTGTTTGTCTCGTCATGAGGGGGATAACGGTAGATTATTAACCCATTATTAGAGTGACCCTATGAAAAGGAGGATAGGGCTTCTGTATGTTTAACAGTTGTATTGAAAAGAGAATTTCAGCAGGTATCATTTGTATGCATGGAGCAAAGGTAACAGT
This sequence comes from Elgaria multicarinata webbii, assembly GCF_023053635.1. Lineage (NCBI taxonomy): Eukaryota > Metazoa > Chordata > Lepidosauria > Squamata > Anguidae > Elgaria > Elgaria multicarinata. The sequence goes on from NC_086175.1 coordinate 1,341,259, forward strand.
AAAGAAAAGAGTCCCTGCTCTTTCTAATTCAGTTCTCAGTTAGTGCAGAACATTTTAAAAACAGTCCCATGGGGCCTGTCTTGACGAGGGGTTTGCCCCAGGGTGGATCCACAGTGGCGTCAGGTCATTTCTTTGATGCAGCTGCCATCATGGAGCCCTCTCGAGGCATTCCCCCAAAGCCACGCTTTAAAAAGATTGGGCACTCGACCTGACTTCTTCAACTCAGCGAGGGGCAGACCCACATCTTACAGCTATCCCCCTCCTCTGGCTTTGTGCTGGAGCTGTGTCCCCAGCCACTGGCAAACCCTGATTGGGTGACCATCAGCGCAATGGGGGAGGGGGCGGTGCAGCAAGCCAAATGGCCCCTGGGCCAGCTATGCACCTCTGTGGGCCTGCGGAGAAGCACAATTAAACAAAAACAAAGTGCAGCCAATCGCAGCAGGCCGGGACAGGTGGGAGGGGACAGCCAAGCCAGTTGACTGACCGTTGAGCTACTTCTGCACCTCTACTCAAAGCCATACAAGAAATGGACAGGGTGCTGGCGCACCGGAGGCAGCTGCTCCCTCCCCTCCTGTCACAACCCCCTCGCTCTCTCCTTCGGCTGCCAAGCTACCTCCCCACCTCCTCCAGGGAGAGCCAGGATCAGCCCCGTCCTCCCCAGAGAGCAAAGTAAAGCAGGGGACCGAGGAGGACTGCTTATCAACGTTACCTTCTCAAACTGGGGGGAGGTAACAAGTGGGGTACCGCAGGGCTCAGTCCTGGGCCCAGTGCTCTTCAACATTTTTATTAATGATTTGGATGAGGAGGTGCAGGGAACGCTGATCAAATTTGCAGATGACACAAAATTGGGTGGGATAGCTAATACCCTGGAAGACAGAAGCAAAGGGATCTTGATAGGCTGGAGTGCTGGGCTGAAAACAACAGAATGAAATTTAATAGGGATAAAAGCCAAGTTCTGCACCTAGGAAAAAGAAACCAAGTGCACAGTTACAAGATGGGGGATACTTGGCTCAGCAATACCCATTATTCCATGTCCTGCACTCTGGGAAAATTGGGAAGAGTGACAACCTTTCAAGTTTTTGAAGAGTGCTATCATGTCTCCCCTCAAATCATCTCTTATCCAGGCTAAACATGCCCAGTTCTTTCAGTCTCTCCTCATAGGGCTTTGTTTCCAGAGCCCTGACCATCCTCATTGCCCTCCTCTGAACCCGCTCCAGCTTTTCTGCGTCCTTCTTGAATTGTGGAGCCCAAAACTGGACACAGTACTGAAGATGAGGCCTAAACACGTCCGAATAGAGAGGAACCAGTACCTCACGCAATTTGGAAGCTATACTTCAATTAATGAAGCCCAAAATAACATTTGCTTTTTTTACAGACACATCACACTGTTGGCTCCTATTCAGCTTGTGATCTACCACAATTCCAAGATCCTTCTCGTTTGGAGTAATGCTGCGCCAAATGTCACCCATCTTTTAATTGTGTATTTGGTTTCTTTTTCCTAGGTGTATAATTTGGCATTTATCCCTATTAAATTTCATTCTGTTGTTTTCAGCCCAGCACTCCAGCCTAGCAAGATTATTATTATTATTATTATTTATTTATATAGCACCATCAATGTACATGGTGCTGTACAGATAACACAGTAAATAGCAAGACGTTTGTTTCTGTCTTCCAGGATATTAGCTATCCCACCCAATTTTGTGTCATCTGCAAATTTGATAAACATTCCCTGCACCTCCTCATCGAAATCATTAATAAAAATGTTGAAGAGCACTGGGCCCAGGACTGAGCCCTGTGTTACCCCGCTCATTGCCTCCCCCCAGTTTGAGACGGTAACATTGCTAAGCACTCTTCTAACATTCTTAATTGCTATTAGGAACCTCCCCTGCCAAACGCCTGTTTGTTCTCCCTGTTCGCTCACTCTCTGGGAGGTTGCTCCCTTATGTAAACCGCCCAGAGAGCTTCAGCTATGTGGCGGTATATAAATGAAATAAATAAATGCATGTACCTTCTACTCCAGCTGGGGCATCTTCTTTTTCTGTGCTCTGCTCAGTTAGGAGTCAGGAAACAGAACGGAACTCCCTGCCCACTAAGTTGCTAAGAGCAATCAGGCCACACCCCTTCACACCTCTTTAATCACCTCTCTCAGGAGCACATGACAAGCACTCAGCGGCTTTGAATGGGCAGTCTCCTGGATTTACTCAAGGCCTCTCTCCTCTTTGCCTTGGTCTCCTCATCCACTTCACTCCTTCTGACAAACTCCTGTTTTCTCGCCCTGATTGCACACTCTCTGGGACTTGGCTTCCTTATGTACCTTCTAGTCCAGCTGGGGCAGCTTCTAGTTCTCTGCGCTGCTCAGCTAGGAGTCAGGAAACAGAAACTCTCTTTTCTCTCTCTCCTGCATTTCCCTTTGTTTGGAAGGTGATATTATCTGGGTAAGTTGTAACCCATTTCCTTCATTCATTTAATCCTTTATTAGTCATTGCAAGCTGCCTTGTGTCTCTTTTTTGGTAGAAAGTTGGGGTACAAATCAGAAAAATTAATAAAGTAAATAATTTCTCTTTCTAACTCTCTTGGAACAGGTATTTGCTGATATCAGGAAATACCTATTGTTGCTCCTAAGTAGATTTCCATGAGTTCAAGCAATTAAAAATGTATCTATATTAATAAAATTTTACTCACATAATTATTTTGAGTGCAACTTCCAAAATGTATAATCATATATATATTTTTATCACATGGATAGCTGCAACTCTGGAGTACAAGAGATGAATGGGCCAAACTAGATGGGAGAGTGGCAGCCATATATGATCATATATCTATATATCTATATCTATATCCCCATATGAAGTGTGTTGGGTGGGTGTGGGTGGGAGAGTCTAATATCAAAAAGAGGGTGCAGATGAAGGCATCTTCCCCTGCCTTGCCATCTAATGCTCCGTTGCCTTAGGCAGTTTTCTCTCTTATTAATATCAGAGCTGGGCTGGGCAGAGAAAGGCCTTGTGGGACCCCTCCACTACCCACTCAAAGAAGAGAAGAAAAAAAACTACAAGGGGGGGCAAGGGAAACCACAACATGTTCTAGAAATCCTTAGCTACATTTTAAAACATTCCTCTGGAGTGCTGAAGTGTCTTCCTCTTGCTGGTACTGCAGCTTGAGCCTGTAATAAGTTTAGGAATAAAGCTAGGTCACAGTCCTGCTGTGGAGTTAATTCTTCTGCTGGCTGAAGTATTCTCCTGCTTCCCCACCCCCCCACCCCCCACACACACTCTGCAGGATGATGAGAGTGGCCACTTACGCATCACCCCAAAAATAATTCATAAAACATTTGCATATGTACATTTATACGTATAGGTGTGAATTTAGAAATAATAACTATAATTTAAATTAGTGGTTCCCAATGAGCTAAGTACTGCGGACCCTTTGTTTTTCAAATGCCAAGCCATGGACCCCCTACTTTTGAAAAAAAATTGAAAAAAGCAGTTTTTTTGGAGAAAATAAGGGGTAGTGCCTAATAAGTAAAGGATTTTAGGTATACTAAAAAACAGACCATAAAATTTGTGATATTACCACGCAAAAATGACAATGATTTAGTTAGGAATATAAAGACAAATTTAATTTACAATTGAACAAATTATGACTTGTCTAGCAACTACTAAACCTAAATGTGATGGGAGAAATCATGCCTCTTTTTGTCCCCAACAATCCCTTCCACATCTGGTTCAATATTTCCTACTTTTAATCTCAAATCTGGATCAACATCAAGCCGATTTCTATGCTTGTTCTTCGTATAACAAAATGTAAAAATGTAAAAATAAATAAATGACAAAATGTCAAAAATGTTTGTTCACAAAGATATGTGGAACAAAAGGGAACTAGATGTTTCAAAGCTTTTTCAAATCAGGAAAAACCTTCACCCAGAATTGGTCCAGTCTATATTCTTTGAAAAATGATTTCAATGAACCATCACAAGTCACGTCAACAAGTGCATCTTGTTCTTCCGCAGAGAGAGTTGTTAGTTGCACATCACCACATTCAAAAGGATTCCTTATCCATGAGTTTTCAGGATTAGGTGCAGGGAAGTAATCTTTGAAGCTAGTCGCTAAATCACGCAGGTGCTCAGGGATGTTATATTTTACTTCTGGTAGGAATTTGTCATCAGTGAACTCCAGAAATGAATGGGTAATATGTGAATGGTGCCACGGACCCCCTGGGTGGGTTCCGTGGACCCCCTGGGGTCCACAGACCACCAATTGGGAACCACTGGTTTAAATGGAAATAGAATTTATCTCACCATAAGTGATCTGTGTGCCTGCTCAAGTGGATGGCCAGCTTCAAGGTCCCAGGTGCTCTCTTCCCTTTTGGTGTTTTGGCTCTAAATCAGATCTGGTCTTGGACACCTCTTCAAATGGAGGACTGTCCTCTGCCAGCTCTCCAAACAGAGAACTGTAAAGTAGGATGCCTCCACCCTCATCAAAGCAGTTTCATCAGGGTTACATATGGAGTAAAGTTCAGTAAAATTTAGGGGAGAGATAGAAATAACCTCAGGGTGGTGGAAGTGATTTCAGGGTAACTTAGATGGTCAGATTTGTTTTCAGCATTTGTTTTGATTAAAAGTGTTAGTGATAGAGAAATAGAGGCCAAGCACAAATGTATGTCCTAGTTTAAGAGGCAGGGTGGGAAAGTGGGCAACTTCTCACATACAGCCTTTATGTATGTAAAGACTCCCTTACTCTCCACGACAACTACAATGACACATATGCACCTGATGATATAAATACCTTATGAAGAACCTTCCCTTGATAGAGACACAGTCAATATGGCAGGCATGGTTGCGTTAGGACTTTGTAGATAATAAATCGTTCTTTTAAATGAACTTTGAATAAATCATCTTGGATAGGATTTAATATGTTGGCTTTTCCTCCACTGCTCTCCTTCATCAGTCTCTCTCTTGTTTTCCAGTTTAGGGGAGGCAGTTAACAGTGTGACCAGCTTGTCTCCAGTGCCACCCATAAAAATCAAAAGGAAGGAGAACGTTGAACATGCTCCTGCTATTCCAGCCAAAGGTAGGCAATGCACAAGATGCCGTGTGAGTGTTTCTCGTTCAAAGAGCAAGCCGAGGAGAGAGGCTTTGGGGCTGAAGTTCCTGAATCTTCATATTTATTTATGTATTTATTTTATTACATGTATATACCGCCCCACAGCCGAAGCTCTCTGGGTGGTTTACAACATTAAAAATAGTAAACATTAAAAGCATACAATTTTTTTTAAAAAAAAACATAAAAACAGTATAAAAACAGTATCCATTTATAAACAACCATTCTGGCCAAGACTGAGGACAAGTTGTGGAGCGGTGGGTTGCCTCTTTCTTATGCTCTGCTCTGCCTGTCTTTTGGTTTAGCTTGAAGAACTTCCAGAAATGGCATGTGTGCAATTGGCCAGTTTCAGTTCACATCTTCTATTCTCTCAGTCTATGGATATGCACAAACAGATGTGCATCTTGATTAAAATGACATGCAAAAAAAGAAGGAAAAGGCTACTGATGTAATCACTTCAGGATTTATTTTTACACCATGGCTTAATTAATGTGCATGCCTATGCCTGCATATATTGCTTACCTAAAATAAAAGAAAAAATGGCAAACTGCAAATTTACAGAAATCAGTTTTGTTTTGAAATTTCAAATTTTGAAATCAGTTGTTTTTATTGCCACTCTACAAATGAGGTCAAGTAAGTTGAAACCCCAAATTCCAGGGAAGCATTTCATAATTTTATAAGAAATGTAATTTTATATATTTCTATCCAGAACCAGTAAAGCTTTTGTTGGCTACCTTTGTCCTTTCTAGGGTTAGGGTTGAAACAAGCTCAAAATTGCAGTCTGATTCTTGGAAATGTGAAATGCAGTTTTCTAGAGTCAGATTCTTGAGACAAGCTCAACGTGTTGATTTTTCAGCTCTGTAGCTAGTATCTAAAATGTATATTGTATTAAAAGTCAACATAAAATGTTATGTTCTGCAATTGCTGATACACACCAGATTTTGCTTGGGATTTCTCTACTTGATTAGCATTCCTCCTGGCCAATGCCTATTTTTGCTAGAGCTGGACCTTGATATTCATGCATTCCAGCCCACCCAAGTATCATCTACATGCTACTAACCTACATCCATGACCTGTGAATTCGGTATATGTGCTGCATGAGCCACAGTTGCTGCTGATTGCAGAGGCTCTGCTGAATACCTCTGGGTGGGGGGCAGGAAGAGGGAGAGAGGGAGAATCGGTAGGAGAAAATGTAGCAACAGCTACTATCCCTGACGGGATACAAAAGCATAATCATTTTTCATTTAATGTCTATATATCTTAACCTTCCTCCAATGAGGATAGCGCACATGGGAGTTCGTCATTTTACCCTTACAACAACGGGACGGTGTAAAAGCCGGAACGGAACGGAACAGGCCGGAACGACCCCATTATATTAAAAAACCATACCAAAAACAGTGGCATGTGTTAGCAACACTTGAGAACAATATTTTAGGGCTAAAACCATACCAATATTATATCACTATTAACCCCAGAACTCCCAAAACAACGTCCGGAACAGAATGGGATGGCCGGAACGGCCACTACTGAACGAGTGATATCAACCAAACTCATCAGTCATGCATAACTCCGTGACAGGGATGCAATAAGCCACAAAACGTGCAAAAAACCTGCATTCCGATAACCGCATATTGCGCTTATTGCGCAAAAACGGGCAGGGACAGCAGATTCCAAGTGAAGTATGTTAATCAAACTCACCAGACACACATTGCTAGGTGAGCCTGATGTAATAAGCTCCAAAAATTGCCCCAAAACCACATTCAGATACCCGTTCCGGGCAAAAACAGGTATTGCGCCAAATGGGCCGTAACGGCAGCTTCCCAATGAGATAAGTGAACCAAACTCACCAGATGCACATGACAAGGCGGGACAAATATAGAAAGCTCCAAAAGTTGCCCCGAAACCACGTTCAGGTACGTGTTCCGGGCAAAAACGCGTATTGCGCAAAACGGGCCGTAACGGCAGCTTCCCAATGAGATAAGTGACCCAAACACACCAGATGCACATGACAAGGTGGAACAAATAGAGAAAGCTCCAAAAGTTGCCCCGAAACCACGTTCAGATACCCGTTCCGGGCAAAAACGCGTATTGCGCAAAACGGGCCATAACGGCAGCTTCCCAATGAGATAAGTGAACCAAACTCACCGGACGCACATGACAAGGTGGGACAAAGAGAGAAAGCTCCAAAAGTTGCCCCGAAACCACGTTCAGACACCCGTTCCGGGCAAAAACGTGTATTGTGCAAAACGGGCCGTAACGGCAGCTTCCCAATGAGATAAGTGAACCAAACTCACCGGACGCACATGACAAGGTGGGACAAAGAGAGAAAGCTCCAAAAGTTGCCCCGAAACCACATTCAGATACCCGTTCCGGGCAAAAACGCGTATTGCGCAAAATGGGCCATAACGGCAGCTTCCCAATGAGATAAGTGACCCAAACACACCGGATGCACATGACAAGGTGGAACAAATAGAGAAAGCTCCAAAAGTTGCCCCGAAACCACGTTCAGATACCCGTTCCGGGCAAAAACGCGTATTGCGCAAAACGGGCCATAACGGCAGCTTCCCAATGAGATAAGTGAACCAAACTCACCGGACGCACATGACAAGGTGGGACAAAGAGAGAAAGCTCCAAAAGTTGCCCCGAAACCACGTTCAGACACCCGTTCCGGGCAAAAACGTGTATTGTGCAAAACGGGCCGTAACGGCAGCTTCCCAATGAGATAAGTGAACCAAACTCACCGGACGCACATGACAAGGTGGGACAAAGAGAGAAAGCTCCAAAAGTTGCCCCGAAACCACATTCAGATACCCGTTCCGGGCAAAAACGCGTATTGCGCAAAATGGGCCATAACGGCAGCTTCCCAATGAGATAAGTGACCCAAACACACCGGATGCACATGACAAGGTGGAACAAATAGAGAAAGCTCCAAAAGTTGCCCCGAAACCACGTTCAGATACCCGTTCCGGGCAAAAACGCGTATTGCGCAAAACGGGCCATAACGGCAGCTTCCCAATGAGATAAGTGAACCAAACTCACCGGACGCACATGACAAGGTGGGACAAAGAGAGAAAGCTCCAAAAGTTGCCCCGAAACCACGTTCAGACACCCGTTCCGGGCAAAAACGTGTATTGTGCAAAACGGGCCGTAACGGCAGCTTCCCAATGAGATAAGTGAACCAAACTCACCGGACGCACATGACAAGGTGGGACAAAGAGAGAAAGCTCCAAAAGTTGCCCCGAAACCACATTCAGATACCCGTTCCGGGCAAAAACGCGTATTGCGCAAAATGGGCCATAACGGCAGCTTCCCAATGAGATAAGTGACCCAAACACACCGGATGCACATGACAAGGTGGAACAAATAGAGAAAGCTCCAAAAGTTGCCCCGAAACCACGTTCAGATACCCGTTCCGGGCAAAAACGCGTATTGCGCAAAACGGGCCATAACGGCAGCTTCCCAATGAGATAAGTGAACCAAACTCACCGGACGCACATGACAAGGTGGGACAAAGAGAGAAAGCTCCAAAAGTTGCCCCGAAACCACGTTCAGACACCCGTTCCGGGCAAAAACGTGTATTGTGCAAAACGGGCCGTAACGGCAGCTTCCCAATGAGATAAGTGAACCAAACTCACCGGACGCACATGACAAGGTGGGACAAAGAGAGAAAGCTCCAAAAGTTGCCCCGAAACCACATTCAGATACCCGTTCCGGGCAAAAACGCGTATTGCGCAAAATGGGCCATAACGGCAGCTTCCCAATGAGATAAGTGAACCAAACTCACCAGATACACATAACTAGGTGGGACAAATATAGAAAGCTCCAAAAGTTGCCCCGAAACCACGTTCAGACACCCGTTCCAGGCAAAAACGTGTATTGCGCAAAACGGGCCGTAACGGCAGCTTCCCAATGAGATCAGTGAACCAAACTCACCGGATGCACATGACAAGGTGGGACAAACATAGAAAGCGCCAAAAGTTGCCCCGAAACCACGTTCAGGTACCCATTCCGGGCAAAAAGACGTATTGCGCAAAACGGGCCGTAACGGCAGCTTCCCAATGAGGAAAGTCAACCAAATTCACCAGATGCACATGACAAGGTGGAACAAATAGAGAAAGCTCCAAAAGTTGCCCCGAAACAACGTTCAGATACCCGTGCCAGGCAAAAACACGTATTGCGCAAAATGGGCCATAACGGCAGCTTCCCAATGAGATAAGTGAACCAAACTCACCAGATACACATAACTAGGTGGGACAAATATAGAAAGCTCCAAAAGTTGCCCCGAAACCACGTTCAGGTACCCATTCCGGGCAAAAACGTGTATTCCGCAAAAAGGGCCGTAACGGCAGCTTCCCAATGAGATAAGTGAACCAAACTCACTGGACGCACATGACAAGGTGGGACAAACATAGAAAGCACCAAAAGTTGCCCCGAAACCACGTTCAGGTACCCATTCCGGGCAAAAACACGTATTGCGCAAAACGGGCCGTAACAGCAGCTTCCCAATGAGATAAGTGAACCAAACTCACCAGATACACATAACTTGGTGGGACAAATATAGAAAGCTCCAAAAGTTGCCCCGAAACCACGTTCAGATACCCGTTCCGGGCAAAAACGCGTATTGCGCAAAACGGGCCATAACGGCAGCTTCCCAATGAGATAAGTGAACCAAACTCACCGGACGCACATGACAAGGTGGGACAAAGAGAGAAAGCTCCAAAAGTTGCCCCGAAACCACGTTCAGACACCCGTTCCGGGCAAAAACGTGTATTGTGCAAAACGGGCCGTAACGGCAGCTTCCCAATGAGATAAGTGAACCAAACTCACCAGATGCACATTACTAGATGGGACACATATAAAAAGCTGCAAAAGTTGCCCCGAAACCACGTTCAGATACCCGTTCCAGGCAAAAACACGTATTGCGCGAAATGGGCCATAACGGCAGCTTCCCAATGAGATAAGTGAACCAAACTCACCAGATACACATGACAAGGTGGAACAAATAGAGAAAGCTCCAAAAGTTGCCCCGAAACAACGTTCAGATACCCGTTCTGGGCAAAAACGCGTATTGCACAAAACGGGCCGTAACGGCAGCTTCCCAATGAGATAAGTGAACCAAACTCACCAGATGCACATGACAAGGCGGGACAAATATAGAAAGCTCCAAAAGTTGCCCCGAAACCACGTTCAGGTACGCGTTCCGGGCAAAAACGCGTATTGCGCAAAACGGGCCGTAACGGCAGCTTCCCAATGAGATAAGTGAACCAAACTCAGCAGATGCACATAACTAGGTGGGACAAACATAGAAAGCGCCAAAAGTTGCCCCGAAACCATGTTCAGGTACCCATTCCGGGCAAAAACACGTATTGCGCAAAACGGGCCGTAACAGCAGCTTCCCAATGAGGAAAGTCAACCAAACTCACCAGATGCACATGACAAGGTGGGACAAATATAGAAAGCTCCAAAAGTTGCCCCGAAACCACGTTCAGATACTCGTTCCGGGCAAAAATGCATGTTGCGCAAAACGGGCCGTAACGGCAGCTTCCCAATGAGGAAAGTCAACCAAACTCACCAGATGCACATGACAAGGTGGGACAAATATAGAAAGCTCCAAAAGTTGCCCTGAAACCTCGTTCCGGTACCCGTTCCGTGCAAAAACGCGTATTGCGCAAAATGGGCCATAATGATAACTTACCAATGAGGTAAGTCAACCAAACTCTCCAGACGCACATGACTAGGTGGGACACATATAAAAAGCTCCAAATGTTGCCCCGAAACCACGTTCCGATACCCGTTCCGGGCAAAAGTCCGTATTGCGCAAAACAGGCCCTAACGATAACTTCCAATGAGGTAAGTCAACCAAACTCATCAGACGCGCATTACTAGGTGGGACACATATTAAAACCTGCAAAAGTTGCCCCAAAACCACGTTCTGATACCCGTTCCGGGCAAAAGTCTGTATTGCACAAAACAAGCCGTAACGGCAGCTTCCCAATGAGGTAAGTCAACCAAACTCACCAGAAGCACATTACTAGATGGGACAGATATAATAAACTCTGAAATTTCCATGAAAGTCAGGTTCTGTTACCCATTCTGGGCCATAGTTCATATTCCCAAAATTAGCTGGAAAAGAAAATTATGGGGGAGGAAAATGAGGCACTATTGTCGGGAAATTGCCTCGAAAGGCAACTTCTATGTGTGTGAATGCAATCAAATAAACCACTTTCATTGTACTAATTGGAACATTTAATAAACTTTCTCAGAATCCAGAGTGAAGTTGTGCAAAGATGGTTTCCTACAGAAGCCCATAGTTGTCATGTGGTTTGGTAGTGTGCTTAAAATATCAGTCTATGATGGCATTGTTGGGATTGGGCTGTCTCATTCCATCATGAAGCTTACAATGACCTGTGGCTATTCACATCTTTCAACCTAACCTATCCCACAGGGTTATTACAAAATTGGGAAAGACCACTGTAGTTCACCATGCGTTTCTGGGTGGCGGGTGGGATATAAATGTTCTGCCAAAAAAGCCCAGGTCTTTTGAGGATTGCCATGGGAGTACTGGAGGCTGTGTTCCAGGAAGTCCAAAAACGCGGCCCCCAACCCCTTCCAGGGCTGATGGAGGCCTTCCCCCTCAGCCCTTTCCCCCAAGAAATTGGGTGCCAGCCCCGGTTGTCCTGGAGATCTCCGTGTTTCCAGAGGTCTCCTGGGTTTTCTGGGTCATCTGGTCACCCTTATCACACCAGGAGACAAAGCATTAATGCCCACATTCCACAATCTTGACAGGTACCCCTCCCCTCCCCAAACATGGAATTTATTTTTAAAAGCCAATCACACAATTTTTAATTGTATGTTAGGTGCCTTGAATAGGTTAGCCCCATGTGAATAAGAGGGAGCTAGGTTGACCATTTGATTGATTCAGTATAACCCATTGTCATTGGCTGTGATGTTCTGAAGCTTTATTAACATATACGCTTCTTTAGTCATATTCTTTATGAAAACATGAATACAAGAAAAATAACCACAAACAGTCTCCAGCAAAGGAGATCGTTACCTTGTCGTGGTGCTGGAGCTTTAGCACCTCAAGGATGCCATGATCTAAACCGTGAAGGGACACCCAAGACGGGAAGGTCATGGTAGAGAGGTCAGACTAAATACGATCCCTGGGGAAGGCAATGGCAACCCACCCCAGTATTCTTGCCATGAAAACTAAATGGATCAGTACAACCAGAGATATGTCAGTATACCATCGGAAGATGGGACCCCCAGGTCGGAAGATGGTCAAAATGCTACTGGGGAGGAACAGAGGATAAGCTCAACTAGCCCCAGATGTGATGACGCAGCTAGCTCAAAGCCGAAAGGACGGCTAGCGGCCGACGGTGCTGGTGGTGAACGACGAATCCGATGTTCTAAAGATCAACACACCATAGGAACCTGGAATGTAAGATCTATGAGCCAGGGCAAATTGGATGTGGTTATTGGTGAGATGTCAAGATTAAATATTGATATATTGGGTGTCAGTGAACTGAAATGAACTGGAATGGGCCACTTCACATCAGATCACCACCAGATCTACTACTGTGGACAAGAGGATCACAGAAGAAATGGAGTAGCCTTCATAATTAATAATAAAGTGGCTAAAGCAGTGCTTGGATACAATCCAAAAAATGATAGAATGATCTCAATTCAAATTCAGGGTAAGCCATTTAACATCACAGTGATCCAAATATATGCCCCAACCACAGATGCTGAAGAAGCAGAAGTAGATCAGTTCTATGAGGATCTGCAGCACCTACTGGATAATACACCAAAAAGAGATGTTATTTTCGTTACAGGAGACTGGAACGCTAAGGTGGGCAGTCAAATGACATCTGGAATTACAGGTAAGCATGGACTAGGAGAACAAAATGAAGCGGGACATAGGCTGATAGAATTCTGCCAGGACAACTCACTGTGCATAACAAACACTCTCTTCCAACAACCAAAAAGACGGCTTTATACATGGACTTCACCAGATGGCCGACACCGAAATCAGATTGACTAAATCCATTGCAGCCAAAGGTTGAGGACATCTATACAGACAGTAAAAACAAGACCTGGAGCTGACTGTAGTTCAGATCACGAACTTCTTATTGCACAATTTAGAATCAAACTAAAGAGAATAGGGAAGACCAACAGATCAGTTAGATATGAGCTCACTAATATTCCTAATGAATATGCAGTGGAAGTGAAGAATAGATTTAAGGGACTAGATTTAGTAGATAGGGTCCCAGAAGAACTATGGACAGAAGTTCGCAACATTGTCCAAGAGGCGGCAACAAAAAATGTCCCAAAGAAAAGGAAAACCAAGAAGGCAAGATGGCTGTCTGCTGAGACACTGGAAGTAGCTCAAGAAAGAAGGAAAGCAAAAGGCAACAGTGATAGGGGGAGATATGCCCAATTAAATGCAAACTTCCAGAGGTTAGCCAGAAAAGATAAGGAATTATTTTTAAACAAGCTATGTGCGGAAGTGGAAGAAGACAATAGAATAGGAAGGACAAGAGAACTCTTCCAGAAAATTAGAAACATCGGAGGTAAATTCCAGGCAAAAATGGGTATGATCAAAAACAAAGATGGCAAGGACCTAACAGAAACAGAAGAGATCAAGAAAAGGTGGCAAGAATATACGGAAGATCTGTATAGGAAGGATAATAATATTGGGGATAGCTCAGATGGTGTGGTCAGTGAGTTAGAGCCAGACATCCTGAAGAGTGGGGTTGAATGCTTAAGAAGCATTGCTAATAATGCTAATGAAGCAATGCTTAAGAAGCATTGCTAATAACAAGGCAGCAGGAGACGACGGTATCCCTGCTGAACTGTTTAAAATATTGCAAGATGATGCTGTCAAAGTGATGCATGCCATATGCCAGCAAATTTGGAAAACACAAGAATGGCCATCAGACTGGAAAAAATCAACTTCTATCCCCATACCAAAAAAGGGAAATACTAAAGAATGTTCAAACTATCGTACAGTGGCACTTATTTCACATGCCAGCAAGGTAATGCTCAAGACCCTGCAAGGTAGACTCCAGCAATTCATGGAGCGAGAATTGCCAGATGTACAAGCTGGGTTTAGAAAAGGCAGAGGAACTAGAGACCAAATTATTATTTATTATTATTATTATTATTATTTATTTATATAGCACCATCAATGTACAATGTAAATTGCCAATATCCGCTGGATAATGGAGAAAGCCAGGGAGTTCCAGAAAAACATCTATTTCTGTTTTATTGACTATTCTAAAGCCTTTGACTGTGTGGATCATAACAAACTGTGACAAGTTCTTGGTGGTATGGGGATACCAAGTCATCTTGTCTGCCTCCTAAGGAATCTGCATAACGAACAAGTAGCAACGGTAAGAACAGACCACGGAACAACAGATTGGTTTAAGATTGGGAAAGGAGTACGGCAGGGTTGTATACTCTCACCTTACCTACTCAACTTGTATGCAGAACACATCATGCGATGTGCTGGGCTTGACGAATCCAAGGCTGGATTTAAAATCGCAGGAAGAAACATTAACAATCTCAGATATGCAGATGACACCACTTTGATGGCTGAAAGCAAGGAGGAGCTGAGGAGCCTTATGACAAAGGTGAAAGAAGAAAGTGCAAAAGCTGGGTTGCAGTTAAACCTCAAAAAAACCAAGATTATGGCAACCAGCTTGATTGAGAACTGTCAAATAGAGGGAGAAAACGTGGAGGCAGTGACAAACTTTGTATTTCTGGGAGCAAAGATTACTGCAGACGCTGACTGCAGCCAGGAAATCAGAAGACGCTTACTTCTTGGGAGGAGAGCTTGAGGGAATGGTATTAAAGGCAAAACTGAAGTACTTTGGCCACATAATGAGAAGACAGGATACCCTGGAGAAGAGGCTGATGCTAGGGAAAGTGGAAAGCAAAAGGAAGAGGGGCCGACCAAGGGCAAGATGGATGGATGATATTCTGGAGGTGACAGGCTTGACCTTGGGGGAGCTAGGGGTGGCGACAGCCGACAGAAAGCTCTGGCGTGGGCTGGTCCATGAAGTCACGAAGAGTCGGAAACGACTGAACGAATAAACAACAAACCACAAACAGTAAGAACAAAAACAATGTACATAATATCTATCTATATACTCTCTCTCTCTCTCTCTCTCTGTGTGTGTGTGTGTGTAAATGTAAATGCTAACATATAGCACCTGTTAACATAAATTTTTGCCTACAGTGTAGATTATTCATTTCTCACAACACTTTGGACATTTGAATATAGCACGAGAAGCTTGATTTATCTCAAGGCAAGAGAGATGGTACCAGTCCTGACATGCTCCCTCGCACAGAACCATGGTGTCTTCCTTGGGTTTCTTGCACTGATCACCCATTAAGCACAAAGACCAAGATGAAGTGTAATACTGTTGTATTGCTGAAGACAAGAACTGGATTGCAGAGAATGCTCCTTTTGGTGATTTTCTAGAAACAGGACTATTGAATTGCTTAATTTCTCTCTTGTTTATTTGCTTCTTTATTCTCTGCTGCTGTCTCTGCATTAAACTTGGCTATGGAAGAAATGATTTGTGCTTGAGAAGTCCATTTGCAATCCACTGCCGTACAGGCAGCATGTCTGCTGGGAAAGGGGCAGGTGAGCCACTGCATAGCACATGTGCAAAGAGACATACAAAAAGTTTGGTTGACTTACCTCATTGGGAAGCTGCCGTTATGGCCCGTTTTGAGCAAAATGGGTTTTTGCCCGGAATGTGTATTGGAACGTGGTTTCGGGGCAACATTTGGAGCTTTTTATACATATAAAAAGCCCCACCTACATATTTATACATATAAAAAGTCCCACCTAGTCATGTGCGTCTGGTGAGTTTGGTTGACTTACCTAATTGGGAAGCTGCCGTTACGGCCCATTTTGCGCAATACACGTTTTTGCCCGGAATGGGTATCTGAACGTGGTTTCAGGGCAACTTTTGGCGCTTTCTATATTTGTCCCACCTTGTCATGTGCATCTGGTGAGTTTGGGTCATTTATCTCATTTGGAAGCTGCCATTACGGCCCATTTTGCGCAACATGCAACAACTTAGTAGTCTAGTCTGAGTTGTGCTCAAGGCCACCCCACTTTGGCTCCTGTCTGAATAGGAATTGAACCCAGGACCTCCTCGGCCCGTGTCCAACATTCCGTCACGCAATGGGGAGTAAATCTGTAAATGCCTGTTAGTCATAATCACTGAACTACATCATGGCTGCAAGCAATGAAAGCTTAAATGCCATTGTATGAGCCGTGGTATCACTTGTATAAAGAGTCTGCGCCATATTTAACATTTATTATTTAGTTGTAATTACCTAAGCCTTTGTTGTAACAAGAAATGGCCCAGGATTTGCTGAAACTGTATCCTATTATTTCCCTTGCCTCATGCTGAGAGTTTCATTTTTATTTTATTTTTAATGCAACAAATTCCCAGGTGCCTCAGGGCTTCAGTGCAAATATTGTAATTTGCACTGAACACTAGTGATATCCAGAAAGAACTATTTTTGCTAAAAACAAACCCCTCAAATCTCACCAGACTTCCCTACATCAGAAAATATCATCATAACCTAAAGAAGTGAAGGAAAGAATAGTGTTAAATACCTACCAGGATTTATAATAGCCTTTGGATTTCTTAGGCTGGGTTATGAAGCATTACTAGAGCTTATTAGACCAGGAGCCAACCTAGCCATGGAGAGTGGAGGGAGAGCAGTTTGAGGCCCTTTGCGACCTGTGACGCTCTCCCCAATCTGCAGCCCTCTTGAAAAGCTGCATCTTCTGAAAGCCATTTTCATCCATATCTTTCACTGAAAGTGGCTCCCAGCAGGCGCTACACCCTCATTAAATCCTGGATGCACCTCTGTGACCCGGCAGTGCTGTGGTCAGGGGGTGATACTGCCCCTCCCCCTCCCCTCTTTTTCCCTATTGGCATTACTGTCTCCAGTCAGAGCAACTAGCCTGCCTTTCCAATTCGTAAAATCACTACCGCACTCTTTCTAGCCTCCATAATTATGCAGTTCTTGCTTTCTCCAAGGAGGTTATCTACCCCACATTTCGCATTCATAAATGTGCTACAGCTCTATTCCCAGTCTCCACTGTTGCGCGGTTGTAGCTTTCCCCAAGGAAATGACCTACGTCATGTTTCTCATTCATAAAAGTGCACTATTCCTAACCTCCACAATTGTGCAGTTGTAGCTTTCACCAGGCAGAGGGTCTAACCTGCCTTTTCATTCATAAAACCTCAAGAATTGCAAAGTTAAAATATCTAGACTGCAGTTCCCAGCAACACAGCAACAGTGGGGGGCCTGGACAGGGGTGGGGAACAAGCCTCTCCTATTTGTTGAGCTGCACCTCTGGGCTTGATGACATTCAGCTCTCCTCCCTGACTCCACACACCCAACCCCGAAGATGGAAGAAATCAAACATAAATCTTTCTACAGCTATAGTAGCACCCATACAGGAGCAATTCCAGGACACCGTCGGCTTGGCCCCAGTGCATCTGTACTGGAGCTGTGTGCAAAAAGCTGATCAGCGGTTTGTCCCGTGAAGGGCAAATCCAACACTTCTTCATCTCCTAAAGAACTGGCATGATTACTACTTTTTAAAGAAGGCTCCACATGTGGCAGCTGGATCAGGAAGAACTACACATCTGGCACCTGGTTTTGTAGAGGATTCCTCACTTTACTCAGAATACGCACATAGAAGATTCTGGGGGATGTCTATACGGCTTCTTTACTTTGACCTAAATGTGCAGATTCACGTTTCAGGACACATGACGCAGCTGCACATTCGCCACAACTTTGGGCTTTTAACATGATAATGTGCAAATTCGTAGTTGCGATTTACCACGACTTATCGATCAACCTTCGAGTTTGCACCGCATTAGAGTTATGTGGCCTTGGGGGAGTTAAATCACATTTTGACATGTGGGCAGAGGTTTGAGAGCAGGGCAAAGTGATTGGCCGGTTTCCCGCCTATCCACCTATTGCATCCTCTGGCTGCCTCATTCCTTCCCGCCATTTTCATGTTGAATTACATGAATGCGGAGGTCCACAGATGGAGCTTTTAAAATTAAAACAAAGGGGGGGGGAATGGACAGCGAGAGGGAGGAGACGTGCTCAGTCCCCCTCTCGCATCCTCCTCTGCTGCCTCATTCCTTTCCCCCCTCGGTTTTCCTCTTATATGAATCTGCGGAGCTCCACAGATCAAGCTTTAGCATTCCGCAGCCTTGTATGTGCGCATTAATAACTGCTGCAGTGTGATGCTCTTTCCATAGATTTGAATCTACAAAAATTCAGGTTTATATTTAATGAGGAGCAATCCCATTGTCGTATAGATGGGGGGCCTGGTTGCAGATGGCCCCTGGATGGCTCAGAGTGCATGTGCATTAAGTTGCAGTGTGGTACTCCCTGGATGATTTTGTTCATTGCAACCAGTGTTGTATAAAGACTTTTAAGTCCTCTGTGTGAACATAGCAAGTTGTTTGTGCTCAAAGCTGTGGTTGGAAAAATCTTGCTTTTTAAAGCAGATGACTGATTGCTGGCCAAGGCAATGCATTCTTGAGCACAAACTGTGTTTAATCTGAAAAGCAGATTAAACACAGTTTAATCCAGATTTTTTGGCTGATTTGCTATGAGTAAAAGCTTATGAATGCTGCTACATAACCTAACAGTAACCCAGTTCATAGAAATAGGAAGTAATTCTCCATGTCTTTGTTCTTCATTTTACAGCACCACTATCCAACACTTTCTCTAAACCTAAACTCTTGAAACAACAAAGAAAAGTCCTCCTGGTAAGTAGCCCCACAGAGGCTAGTTCTTTCTTTACTTTCAGTCTGGCTGTTGTATGGATTTGATTTCTTCTCTCCTGTGTATGGGGATATCTCTTTCAGCAATGCTCTGGGAGTTTTCAATGGCACTGATTTTTTATGCCAGAGCCAGAACTGTATTGAATTGTTTATTTATATATTATTATCTTGTCTTTCATCCAAGGAGTTCAAGGCAATCTATGTGTTTATATACACAGACAGACAGAGAGTGAGTGAGTGAGTTTATCCTCACATTAACGCTGTGAAGTAGATTAGTTTGGGAGAGCATGCCTTGCTCAAGGAATGCACAGCTTGTGGACCATGGGCCACTTACAACCACCACCACCCCACATGGCTTTTGTGCACCTCCCTATACAGCCACCAAATTTACTGCCGCTGCTCACCTCCTGATCTCCTACTGATTCTGCCATCACCAGCCCACTGCCACTCATAGGGTGACCCTATGGAAAAGAGGACAGATCCCCTGTCTCTTGAACAGTTGTATAGAAAAGGGAATTTCAGCAGGTGTCATTTGTATGCATGCAGCAGCTGGTAAAATTCCCTCTTCATCACAACAGTTAAAGCTGCCGGAGCGCTGCCCTCTTTTGTTTCTGGTTGCTCCTTTTCATAGGGTCAACCTAGCCACTCACCCTTTCCCCCCCCCCCCGCCAGTCCCCTCCAGCAATGCTCTAGTGCAATATTTCACTGAGCTGGCCTGCTGTGAGTGCAGGAGGACAAAGCCTCTTTGAGGAGACAATCTGGCAGCCACTGTCAAAAGGCTCTGGGACTGTCCTGGGTCTCTCAGTGTTGGAAATGGGATATTTCCAAAAAAAAAAAGATATTTTTACCTCTCCCATTCCCACTGTCCCTAGATCTGAACAGGCAGGGATGAGGACGTTTAAATCTCTCCCTCTGCACTTAGATATGGGGGGTTGGAAGAGTTGGGGGGGGTATGTGTGTACACATATGCAGCCCCTGTTGCCCTATACTATACTAGATGTGGCACTCAGGAACAAACATATTGTGCACCCTTGCAATAAACTATACAGCTGATTGCTGGTTTGAAATAGTGCTGCTTTGGGTGGTCAGGGGCCTCTTACTGGCCCCCAAGAGGAGAACCCAGACCTTTCTACAGCCTGCTGTGACCAATTTGCCCAGCACTTTGCAGCCAAAATCGCTCGGATCTGCTCTAACTTGGATGCTATAGTTGATACAGACCCAGTGGATGTAACTCTGGCACCTGCTTGTCCAATATTATTGGATACCTTTCAATTTGCACAGCCCGGTGATGTGGACAGGATCCTTGGAGAGGTGAGAGCCACCACGTGTGTACTGAATCGTTGCCCTTCCTGGCTTAATAAAGCAGCCAGAGGAGGACTGGCTGAGTGGGTAAGTGGAGTGATCAATGCCACCCTTTGCCAGGGCAGGGTGCCAGCCTGTTTGAAGGAGGCAGTGGTAAGACACACATTGAAAAAGCCCTCCTTGAACTCCACTGTGTTGGATAATTACTGTCCAGTCTGCAACATCCCATTTTGGGGCAAGGTATTGGAGCGTGTGGTGGCCTCCCAACTCCAGGAATTCCTGGATGAGATGGATTATCTAGATCCCTTTCTATCTGGCTTCAGGCCTGGTTATGGGATGGAAACAGCTCTGGTCGCCTTGGTGGATGACCTACACCGGGAACTGGACAGGGGGAGTGTGTCCCTGCTGGTTCTGCTGGACCTCTCAGCGGTGTTCGATACCATCAACCATGGTATCCTTCTGGGCTGCCTTGCTGGGATGGGACTTGGAGGCACTGTTTTACAAATGGCTCTCCTGCCCAAGTGTTTCTGTCTCTCTTGCCCAGCTTTGCCCATTCTCTCTGGCTGCCCCGTTTGCTTTGAATGCTCTTCCAGAGCAACTATGTACACGAGTTCCATTGTAGATTTTAAAATGCGTTTGAAAACTCATTTGTTTTCGCTTTTGGTATTTTAGCTTGATTTACTGTTCTTATTATTATGATTATTCTCTTATTTCTGCTTTGTGAACCCCTTCCCCCCTTCATATGTTTTAATGTGATTTTAGATTGTAAGCCTCTAGGCAGGGTATCGCTGTTTTATTTGTATATTTTGTACAGCACCAAGTACATTGTTGGTGCTATATAAATAAATTATTATTATTATTATTATTATTAATAATAATAATAATAATAATAATAAGGGTGGGCCCAGAAGGAGTCCCTCAAGGCTCTGATTCCCCCCCCCCCCCGGCTATTTAACATATTCATGAAACTGTTGGGAAAGGTTGTCCGGAGTTTGGGGGTGCGGTGCCACCAGTATGCAGATGACACCCAATTCTACTACTCCTTTCCATCCAATTCCAAGGAAGCTGTGTCTGTTTCTGTCAGCAATAATGGACTGGATGAAGGCGAACAAATTGACGCTTAATCCAGACAAGACAGAGGTTCTCCTGGTCAGTCAAAAGGCAGATCAGGGAATAGGGATTCAGCTTGTACTGGATGGGGTTACACTCCCCCTGAAGACATAGGTCCACAACTTGGGTGTGTTGAGGTAGCTAAGTTTTTCTTGTTAGAGAGAAGACAGCTGGAAGATTTTAATGTGCAGAGACACAGCCAAACACAGCAAAGATAACCAGAAACCACAAAATTTAGTTTGATAAAAATATATTTACAGCATACGTGGCACATAACATAATACTCACAGCATAACAGCACATACAGGAGAGAAGTAAGGTACATTCATACACTGGGCATATATATATATATATATATATATATATATATATATATATATATATATCAGATTATCTGTACAACCAATTTAGCCAATAATTGGCAATCAAGTCACCCCACAAAATGCCCTGCCAAAGTCCAGGTGGCTGGCCTTGATGATTAACAGCCTTCTGCATAATCTTCTTCTGTGGGCAAACCTAAAACTGTGGATAATGGAAATCCTAACCCGGACACCCCTTCATTTACATTTTTCCAACAGTTTTAGCATTGTACAGACACTTTAAGACATTTCTCCCTGAAACCTAATGTTTCACATAACTCTGAATGTCTTACCATCCCTAATGGTTTTGTGAACAAGTCAGCAACATTACTTTTAGTGTCACAATACCCCAGCTTGATGGTTTTATTATTTATATGTTCCTTTACATTTTTATATTTGATGGCAATATGTTTGGTTCTGGACTTGAACATATCAGCTTTTGCCAGAGCAATGCAGGACTGAGAATCACAATGAACAGGAACTGGTAGAGTAAAAGAAATATCAAAGTCCTTTAGCAGCTGTAAAAACCATGTCAGTTCACCACAGAGCTCTGACAAAGCTGCATACTTCGCTTCACACGAGGAAGTGGAAATAAAAGCTGTTTCCTGACTCTTCAGGTGATCAAAGAGTTGCCATACAGCACTACTAAACCAGTTGTTGATTTGCGATCGTCAACACAGCCTGCCCAATCGCTGTCTGAGAAGCACTGAATTTCTTCATTTTGCTCTGCTGATAACGTTAAACAAAAATCCTGTGTCCCCTTCAAGTACCTTAGCACCCATTTAATAGCTTGCTAGGCTGGCAGAGTTGGTGCTGCAACAAACCTGCTAAGGATTGAAATTGCGTTTGCAATATCTGGGCGTGTCCAAAAAGCTAAATAAAGCAACGTGCCCACCACTGAGTGGTAAAGATCTGGGTTATTAAAACTCTCCCCCTGAAGATTCTTTCTAACATCAACAGTCAGAGGACTCTTTACACTCTTGCAATCTTTCATTCCACAAGATTCTAACAAATTTAGGATTTTTTGTTTTTGACTCAGTTGATAATTGCCATCTTCATCCTTTGTGATATCTACTCCTAGGTAGTGCTTCACATCACCCAAAGACTTTAACTTGTACTTTTTTTGTAACTGATTTGAAACTTTCTGAATTTGGTCAGTGGTACTCCCTGACACTAGAAGATCATCAACAAAGGCCAAAATCAACATGTAATCCTTGCCTTTCCCTCTGGTGTACAAACATGGATCAGCCATGCTTCTCTTGAATCCTAGGTCATCCACCAATGTAGAGTTTAGACATTGATTCCAGCATCTAACTGACTGCTTAAGACCATAGACTGCTCTCTTTAGAAGCCACACTTCCAGGCTGACCACTAAAACCCTCTGGATGTTTCATATAAATCTCTTCTTGTAACTCAGAATTCAGATATGCGGTCTCAAAGTCAAACTGGGAAATTTTCATTTTCCTTTTGGCAGCAACTGTTAACAACATTCTCAAAGATTCAGCTTTATACGTTGGAGAAAGCGTTTCATCGTAATTTTCCCCCTTCACTTGATTACCTCTGGCAACCAAACGTGCTTTGAACTTTTCCTGCCCTGACTCTAGATGCTTTATTTTAAACACCCATCTGCAAGTCATGGTACGTTTTCCTTCTGGCAATTGCGTTTCTACATACGCGTGGTTTTGTTTGAAACTATCAAGCTCCGCTTGCATAGCTTTCTGCCAAAGTTGCCTCTCTTGGGCATTCGAAGACATGACCTCTGTATAAGACTGAGGATCACTGCCTACAAGAAAAATCTCGTCTGCAAAGCGTGCAGGCGGAATTCCTTTCGTGGACCTCTCAGATCTCCTTGGCAACGGCCTTTAATTAGCCAGGAGCAGATCTCCTGCTCCTGGCTAATTAAAGGTTCAGCTCTTGCAGGACTTTCTGTTAACCCCTGAGGAACCGGATTTCTTTCAGTGCTGCTGCTGAGCTCCAACAACACATCA
This sequence comes from Elgaria multicarinata webbii, assembly GCF_023053635.1. Taxonomy (NCBI): domain Eukaryota; kingdom Metazoa; phylum Chordata; class Lepidosauria; order Squamata; family Anguidae; genus Elgaria; species Elgaria multicarinata. The sequence goes on from NC_086175.1 coordinate 1,364,961, forward strand.
GAATTTCCATGAATTTTGGCCCAATTCTGTTCCTCAAACTGTGCAGACTTAGAAACTAAAATTTTCCCATTACTTAACAGAAACCTCCAGCTCGTGCCTTGGTAGCCTACGAACCTTAACCTTACAGCTCTTGCTCCCCGCTTTCACCTTTGGCAAAGAGGAATGTTTACAACTGCGTAGCTGCCCCAAGTTCGAAGATGTTTTAAACTCGGCTTTCGCCAAATAACAAGTAATACAGGTTGTTGTTTATCACACTAGACCATGTCAAATTGCACAGCATATTTGCAGTTCTAAAAGCTTCAGCCCAAAGGCTTTTTTCAACCCCACTGTCTTACAATAAACAGTCTTTGATACTTTGCAGGAATCCAATTCTTCTTTCCACAGATCCATTTTGCCAGGGTGCTTTTGGATCAATTAGTTTGTGAGTTATGTCAAGCCTTGTACAGAACTTCTGGAATTCTGCATTCACGAACTCTCTTCCACGATCACTCTGAATGGCTTTGACCTGCTTTTGGAAAAACCTTTCCACCCAAGCTATCCACAATTTAAAGTAGGTTATACAATCACTCTTCTGTTTGAGCACATAAACCCACAAAAACCTGGTACAATCATCCAGCAAAACCAAAGCATACTTTGCACCCCCTATACTCTTTTGAAAAGGGCCGCAGAGATCCGTATGCACTAAATCCAGGCTTGGCTTTGCTCTCCATTCCCTGGTTGAAGGAATGTTAGCAACTCTGGATTTTGAAAGCTTACAAACTGTACAATCAAGGTACTTGCTACAGTTTTTCAGTTTTACCCCTTCACCGCACTCAACAGTTTTTGCTAAGGCTTTAAAGTTAGCATGACCCATCCTCCTGTGGAGTAAATGCACACAATTGTTATGGGGAAGAATATTGTTAGCCATACGACCTGTTTGAGCCACACATGGCTTTTCCCCTTCATCTTTTGACTCCATATAGAACAATCTGTCCTTTTTCAAAGCTGTCCCGTGCACTTTTCCATCTCGCTCCACAAAACATCTGTTGTCCATAAATCGAACAGTGAATCCAAGCTCCGTTGTTAGCATAACCACCTTCATTTTCTAAAGTGAAATAGTGCTGCTTTGGGTGGTCAGGGGCCTCTTCTAAAGTATAGTGTCCGTTATACACCAGGCGAAATGTCACGTACCAGGGCGTCTTCAAGGGTGTCTTCTTGGAAACTGTCTTATCTATCCAAAACAATAGCTTCACGGCTCCAGGTGGAAAGTTAACTTGTAGTAACTTACTGTTACAAAGGGATTGTTTTGCAGAAGATAAGAAGGCTCTGGTGTTACGTTCTGATTGGTTAATATTGCTATGGGGCACTGCCCCTTTCAGGCTTGAAAAGCTGTGCTGAATTTCCAATTCTTTGTCTGACTGTTGCTTTCAAGACTCTCAGATCTTGATTATAATCAATAAAGCACTTTTGGACCCTTTGTCGCTGGAAAGTGTGGAGTTGTTCTTGGGGGCTGAATTGGATCTCGTCCCTAAGGGCAAGAACTTGTCTAACACCGTCATCGTTGACACTCCTAGCGAACAATACTTTAAATCTGGCACAAATAGAACATCATGCAAGTTCAAATTCAAAGAGGATACGGTGCAGGTTCCTCGGCCCGCGACCTTGGCCATTCTTCCGTCTGCTAAGCTGACTTCCTTGAGCGTAGATTTTTCCAAGCCGACAAACAAATCCTTCCAGTTGCTTATGGTACGACTACATGCTGAGTCGATAAGCCAAACTCCATCTGTCTCACATTGAACTGCTGAAACAAAAAATGCTTGCCCGTCTTGAGCTTCCTTGACACGGACAGTGTCAGGTTTCAAACGAACTCGGCAATCTTGCTTGAAGTGTCCTGGCTTTCCACAACGAAAACATTTCAGCTTTGTCTTCCGCTCCAGTTTCCTGGCAACAGCATAAGCACTTTCAACTCCTTCTGCCAAACTTTTAACTCTTTCCTCACCAGCAGGCTTCCGTTCCTGGATTTCAGTGGCTTTTCTCTCAAGCCGCTTCTGTTCCTCAGCGAGCAAACTTCCAGAAATAAAGTTTAACGACAAGTCCTGCACAGGCGTACTTTCAAGAGTTGTTACAAGTACATCATAAGAAGTTGGCAAACTTGATAAAACAACATAACACTTGTTTTCTTCTGAAAAATTCATGCCTGCAGCGCTGAGCTGGCTAAAACAATCATGCAGAAACTGAAGATGTTTTGCAACATTCCCACCTTCTTGCATTCTGGTGCGATAAATCTGTCTGGTAATGTTTATGCGTGCCCCAGCTGTTTCTCTTACATAGACTGTTCTTAATTTATTCCAGATCACATTTGGTGCGTCTCTCCGTTCTATGTAAGACAGCTGTTCATTCTGCATACAAAGCACAATTAAAGCTTTTGAGCGCTCTGTTCAAAGATCCACTCACGCTGTTGATCTGGTTCAAGCGCCCCCGGCCGTGGATTAGCTACTGCATACCACAAACCGTCCTTCTTCAGACTCATCTCCATTTTAAATGACCAAGACAAATAATTACTGTCTCTTAACTGCTCCATGGGAACATGCGTACCCATCTGGACCTGTGCCATCGTCCCAAGCTGAATTCCAACCTTGCTCGACTCCTCCACATCCGACCAGCTCTCTTCGTCAGAAACTTTGGTGGTTGAGTCAGCAAACTTTGCCTCTTCTTCCAGCATTCCAGACTCCTGCACTGACTTCCAAGACAAACGGCTCTCGAAGCAGCCTTCCTTGCCTTCCCAACGACTAAACCAGTCACTCCAGGGTTACAGTCAGTTCCACGGTTCGTCTAAGCTGGCATTATTGAACTCAATGGTCTGCTACTGGCTTCTCACTCATCTCAGCTGGTCACACACTGGGCCCATAACCCTGTTGAGGTAGCTAAGTTTCTCTTGTTAGAAAGAAGACAGCTGGAAGATTTTAATGTGCGGAGACACAGCCAAAGACAGCAAAGATAACCAGAAACCACAGAATTTAGTTTGATAAAAAATATATTTACAGCATACGTGGCACATAACATAATACTCACAGCATAACAGCACATACAGGAGAGAAGTAAGGTACATTCATACACTGGGCATATATATATATATATATATATATATATATATATATATATATATATATCTCAGATTATCTGTACAACCAATTTAGCCAATAATTGGCAATCAAGTCACCCCACAAAATGCCCTGCCAAAGTCCAGGTGGCTGGCCTTGATGATTAACAGCCTCCTGCATAATCTTCTTCTGTGGGCAAACCTAAAACTGTGGATAATGGAAATCCTAACCCGGACAGGGTGTACTTCTGGATTCCACCCTGAGCCTGGATGCCCAGGTTTCGGTGGTGGCCAGGAGTGCATTTGCACTGTTAAAGCTAGTGCGCCAGCTGCGTCCATTTGTAGAGATGTCAGACTTGGCCATGGTGACACATGCTTTAATTACATCCCGATTGGATTACTGTAACACGCTCCACGTGGGGCTGCCTTTGAAGAGTGTTTGGAAACTTCATCTGGTTCAAAGAGCTGCAGCCAGAGTGTTGACCAGGGCTGTTTACAGGGAGCATACAACTCCCCTGTTAAAACAGCTGCACTGGCAGCAAAGCTTTTAAAGGGGGAGGGATTTAATCCTTGTCCATGCCATTGAAAATAACTGTGTCCCACATCTGAAGATCCTGCCACTTTTGCCTGCCTCTGAAAGCCCCATCTCCCACTTTTGTGGGAGAGTTCTGTTCCTTCAAGTGGCCAAGGGTGGGGGATTCTTTTCAGCCAAAATTTGAATCCAGGTCTCCCCAGCCTTAGTCCAGCACTCTTACTACTGTATTGCACTAGCTTATTTGTATTGTATTAAAAAAAAAAAAGTCAGGCTCCTGATTCAGAGATTCCTGAAAATTTCAGTATCAGATTTTGCCGTGGATTCCATAGGCCTCTACATGGAACTGCCTTTAAAGAGTCTTTGGAAGCAGAACGCAGCATGGCCCCTATGAACATATCCAGTTCCTTTGATCAGAGCTGCATTAGCAATTAGCTTCCAGGACCAATTCAAGGTGCTGGCTATGACCTGCAAACTAACTTTTAATAGTGAGAAATTGCATTCCTCACCTGTCTCTGTGTGAGCTCAGCCACTCATTAGAATCCGATTACTAGGCTTTATTTGTAATCCCATCTATGCAGGGTTTGCATTGGGGGGAGGGCAGTGTTTTGGCCCTTAGAAGCCAACAACCTAAGGAGAACTGATTGCCATTCTTTAGAATATGGTGTGAGATGTTGTTTATGGCACTTTTAATCTATTGTGTTGAAGTTTCTTCTTTGTTTTATTTGTTGTTTTTATGGCTATGTGTACTACTTAGAGCTGTGGAAAATAAGCTAAGGCATAACATTTTAAAATAAGTTTGCCTCTCTCCAACCCCACATTTATTTGGAAATACTCAAATTTGAAGTTCACAGAAACAACAATTCAAGACTGAAGTTTAACCCCAAAATGTTTGATTGTCTCATGACTGAAAAGCTAATACAACAGATGATGTTTTTCCCTAAAGAAAATGCCAAAGGCTAATCTCTTTTCTTGCGGTGTTTAACATGGTACATTGCAAGGCTTCCAAAAGGAACAATGCTAAATCTTCAATAGTGTTGGAATCATAGAATCACAGAGTTGGAAGACACCTTGGAGATCTACTCCAACCCCCAACTTAAAGCAAGATCTGCAATGCAGGGTGAAACTACAGCAACCCTGACAAATGGCTGTCCATACACTGCTTAAATACTTTGAGTAAAGGATGGCCCATCACCTCCTGAGGCAGTCTGTCCCGATGCTCAATGATTCTTAACCTTAGAAAGTTTTTCCTAGTGTTTAGCCACAATCCACTTCCCTGCAGTTTCCACCCCTTGATTCAAGTCCTGTCCTTTGCACCAATACAATATCTTCTGTTTGAAAGCTCTTCAGATAGTTGAACACCACATTCCCATTGATCTTCAGGCTAAACATACTCACTTCTTTCAAGTGTTCCTTGTGAGAATTGGTTTCCAAACCACTCACCATCCTCCTCTACATGTTCCAGTTTGTCAGTATCCTTAAAATGTGGTGGTCAGAACTGGGCACAGTATTCCAGATGCACCCTGTCTAGCACTGAATTGAGTGGAACTATAGCTTAATGACACACAGCTCTTAGTGTCTAGAGCTATCATACATTAAAGCAGGCTATTGCTGCCAGTATCACATCCCTGGGATAGCCATTCCTGTGGCTTTACCCCACAATTGAGTATCCTGTATTAATATGTCTGGTGAGTATGGAATGTTAGAACTGAGTGGGTGTGGTTTGTGATGTAATAGCTAGGGTGGGGGAAGGAGTATATAGAGTGACTAAGCAGGGTATGTTGAGTTAGTGTGTTGGGTTGGTAGTTGTTGGGAGTGGAGATTGGAATTGTTTGTGGAGTGAGAGGAGATTAATTGCTAGGGATTTAGGATTGGTGTGGGGAGAAAAAGAGGGAGGTGGTTGGTGTGTGTGGGGGTGGAATTTGGATTGGGCAGGATTGGAAGCATTATATTTTCATTTAAAGTTTTTAACATGATAAACTTATTATTATTTTGTTAGCTACCACATGTCAGCTTGGCATTATTTACCTGCCTCACAGTTATCAAACACCCTCACCAGAATATACCCACAGTACATTTAAAAACAGATCCTATATTTAACCTGGTTCCCTCCTAGCTAGGGGAAAGGTTTTATTTAACCCTCCCTCAGGTTTTCAAGTGGTGGTGCTTGGCCTGAGAAGGGTTTATGTGGCGGGCCTGGTATAGGTGTAACGTCGCAATGCCCACTGATGTCCATACGCTGACCACAGGTTTCAGAAACGGAACCTTTTGCACAGTAGGGCTCCATGTGATTAGGTGCTCCATCACACCTACTTTTTTAATTCAGTTTTCATCTGTGGTTTCCCCCTCCATTTCCTCAGTGAGTCGAGCACTGGGGCACTTTCATGTCTGTGCATTGTTGTGCTCTTTCAGTTCATGCATCTTTTCACCTGGAGGGCTACTATGCTGGCAAAATCTCAAGTCCCGCCCCTTGGGAAAGGTTTACAGGGGAGGAGGAGCAAAGGTTTCTTTTCCTAGTTCATCTGCCTACCCTTTTCCAAAGGGTAGGCAGATGAACAATCATTTTAATTTCTTTTGTAAAGGTGATCAGGTCCGCTTCTTTGCTGCAAGGTAACTAAAATGCTTACATCTGTGTAATTTTTAAAGATAAAGAGATCAGACTTGGCATGGTGATAGCTCTTAAGGAGGGCTTTCAGCATGCCAGGCTTGAATCAGATTGGTTCATCCTTTGAGTTTTAAGGTATTTTTTAATCCCTCCCCTAAACCCAATTTTCTGGTAGTCCACAAGTATGAAGGATCGCTCTTCCATTTCTTTGAGCATGCGAAGATGTGCATCTCCAAGTTCATAAACTGCAGAGCTGCTGATTCCCTTACTCAAGAGTAAATTCCATTGATTTCCACTGCATTTACATCCAAGTCATACTAAAAATCCAATGCATGCTTACCTTTGAGTAAACCCCATTGAACAGACAGAGACTTAGAAGTAAACACATATAGAACTGACTTTTAATTAGTGTGGTCACTCAGAAGCTTTGTTTTTAAGTCTAAAAGAGCAAACTGGAAAGAAGTGCTCTGCAACCCTATGTTTCTGAGGTGTTACTTCTGTTTACTCAGAGTGCAGGACATGGATGACATGTGAGTACTGGGCTCAAAAACTGTGTACCAGGCATAGCGAGTGTGCAATCAATCACTGGTGTGATGGAGCTCTAGGACACACAGTTATGCTCACATCCTGCAATTGTGTGCAGGGATTTCTTTTCTGATGACCACACTCAGTGGTCCATTGGTGGTGCTAACCTGGGGATGCAACTCCCAGAGTGAGCCCAGCAGAACAGCCCCATTTCTGCTTCAATGGGTGAGTGCCCTACATATGAATAATGCATGAATGGGGCTTATTACATCTTGTTATTGAACAGTATAGTTCTCTAAGATCCATTTTTAAGCCACTGCGGTGTCACTGTTGGGTCATGTTCAGCTTTATTTTATTTTTTTATTTAGAGTATTTAAATCCTGCTCTTCAGCCAAATAGGCTCCTGGAGCAACTTAAAATAATCACTAAAAAAAGACCGTCCCTGCCTGCAGGCTTACAATCTAAAAAGACATGGCACAAAAGGGGAAAAAAGGAATAGGAAGGGAGGAGGAGAAAAGTCAAGTCTTCCAGCTCTTACTTCCGGCCCTGTTTCCCTCTCCCCTCTCCCTCAACACAGCCTGCTGGTGGTCCCAGCTGAGGGAGCCTTCATAGGGATGGTCTTGTCAATTTTAGCATCTTGTCAACAAGAATATCATAGAAGACATTGCCAAATGATTTACTGAAAGCAAGTTGTACTATATGGCATTCCCATGATCTACCAGGCTAGTCGTTCTATTCTAAAAAGATGGTAAGGTTCTTCATCACAACAGTTAAAGTTGCAGGTGCCCTGCCCTCTTTTAAATCTGGTCACTCTAGTATAGCTCCTTCACCTTTAACTGCTGTGATGAAGAGGGAATTTCACCAGGTCCTCTATATATACAAATGACACCTGCTGAAATTCCCTTTTCTATGCAACTGTTAAAGATACAGGAGCGCTGTCCTCCTTTTCATATAGTCACCCTACCTTATAGGCCCCTTTCAACTCTTCTATTCTATGATTCTAAGCAACCCATTCTATGATTCTAAGCAACCCAAACTTGCAAGGGAGAGTGTCATGAAGGCTAAGGTGCAAAATAAGCGGAGGGTTGTAAGCAATGCTAAAACAACAAGGAGGACTTCTTTGGGGTTATATTCAGAGCAAGAAGCAGTACAAGAAGGAGGAGGTCTGCTGCTTCAGGAAGATGGTGAAGCCTTAATAGGCGACTGAAAGAAAGGAGGAACTACTCAGCTTCTACTTTGTCATCCATATGGTCACCCTACTATAAGGCCATCAAGTCCAACTCCCTGCTCAATGCAGGAATCCACCCTAAAGCATCCCTGACAGATGGTTTTCCAGCTGCCTCTTGAAGGCCTCTAGTGTGGGAGAGCCCACAACCTCCCTAGGTAACTGATTCCATTGTCGCACTGCTCTAACAGTCAGGAAGTTTTTCCTGATGTCCAGCCAGAATCTGGCTTCCTTTAACTTGAGCCCATTATTCCGTGTCCTGCACTCTGGGATGATCGAGAAGAGATCCTGGCCCTCCTCTGTGTGACAACCTTTTAAGTATTTGGTTGTGGTTTTTTTGTATTAATACTTATTTTTATTTTCCACAAAAACCTTTTAAGTATTTGAAGAGTGCTATCATGTCTCCCCTCAATCTTCCCTTCTCTGGGCTAAACATGCCCAGTTCTTTCAGTCTCTGCTGCCTTTGCATTTGTGTTCGCAGTGCTTGGGGCTGCAGCAATTCTTTTGGTGCTCTTCCAAGTCAGTTTACTTTTGTAAACCGCCAAAAGCCCAGAGAGCTTTGGCTATGGGGCAGTATATAAATTTAATAAATAAATGGTTTTTTGCTGCTGCTTTAGTTTTTCTTACCACCATTCACCTGGCACTCACACTCTCATATCAGACTTCTCCACCTGGGCTGCTCGTTGCCTCCCACCATCATTGTTGGAAATCTGGAGCACTACTGGGAACTGTACCTGCTCATCACTTCTGCCCCACAGCCTCCACCTGCCCAAGGAAAATCCAATATCTTCTCTCTACAGAGCAGCCACGCCACCCAGATCTGGGGTTTGTTTGTTACATGCATTGCATTTTCAGTCCATGTGAGAGAAGAAACCCAGCCTCTGGTTGGTCCAAGAGCTCTTGGCTGGTTGCTTTATTTAAATTGGATTAAAGCACAGTCTAATGTTGAGAAATCAGCCAGTTTGTTTGGGGGGGGGGGGAGACTGGTTAGCAGCTCAGTTTATTCTCTTGGATTGAAAGCATGGTGCTACCCAAGAGCAAAGGCTGCCGTCACCATTGCTCACCTCTCCTGAGTTCTTGCTACTCATGGGAGAGGGAGGGGAGAAAGAGGAGTCAGTAGTAGCTGTTCCTGTACCATAGGAGGAGGAGGAGGAGGAGGCAGCAGAGTGGAAGGAAGTGTAAGTGTGTGTGTGTGTGTGTGTGTGTGTGTGTGTGTGGTTTACTGAGGGCAGCTTAAGGGTTTGGTTTATAGCTGGGGGGGATGCTAAGTAATATAAACTTTTGTAGCCTTAGGCTACAAACATGTACCTACTTACCTGGGAATAATCCCCATTGAACTCAAAGGGACTTACTTCTGAGTCAATATGTATAAGATTGCACTCTTAGAGTCATGATTGTGCACTGGGCTGTGATTTCCAGTTTGTTTCCTATTAAATTGTATCAGCAATTGAAGGATATAACTTGTTCAAAAAGAACAGAAGAAATAGAAAGGGAGGCGGAGTTTCACTATATGTTAAAAGTACCTATCACTGCACAGAAATATAGGCGGATCAGACTGGGAGCCCCATCGAGAGCATCTGGATTAAAATAAATGGGGCAAGGAATAAAAAGAATCATAGAATCATAGAATAGCAGAGTTGGAAGGGGCCTATAAGGCCATCGAGTCCAACCCCCTGCTCAATGCAGGAATCCACCCTAAAGCATCCCTGACAGATGGTTGTCCAGCTGCCTCTTGAATGCCTCTAGTGTGGGAGAGACCACACTAGAACATGATAATCGGAGTCTACTACCGACCACCCAATCAAGGAGAAGACGAGGACGAAACTTTTGAGAAACAAATTGCCAGTGTTTCACGGAAGTGTGATGTAGTAGTAATGGGGGACTTCAATTACCCTGATATCTGTTGGGAGACCAATACTGCCAAAAGCGGCCCTTCCAAGAAATTTCTGACATGTGTGGGAGAAAGTGGAGGAAGGAACTACAGGATCGGCAATCCTTGACTTGGTATTGACCAATAGGGATGACTTAGTGGATAAAGTGGCACTTACGGGAACTCTGGGGGAAAGTGACCACATCATACTTGAATTCTTGATTATGAAGGAGACAAAAGTTGAGTGTAGGCATACACGTACTCTGGATTTTAGGAAAGCTGATTTTAATAAACTCAGAACTATGATAAGTAAGGTCACATGGCAAAAAAGCCTAATAAGAAAAGGAATGCAGGATGGGTGGGAGTATTTAAAAAAGGAAATTTTAAAGGCACAGTTACAAACAATTCCAACAAGGAGAAAAGATAAAAGACAACAGAGGAAACCAATGTGGCTCCACAAAAAGCTTAGAGATGACCTTAAAACAAAAAGGGATACATATAGGAAGTGGAAGGAAGGCCAGGCTACAAAAGAAGAGTACAGACAAGTGGCGCAGAAGTGCTGAAATGGCGTCAGGAGTGAGCTGAGATTAGCGAGGGATGCTAAAAGCAATAAAAAGGCTTTCTTCAGATATGTGAGTAGTAAAAGACAGATGAAAGAAATAGTGGTTCAACTGCTTAATGAGGATGGCAAATTGATAACAGATGACAAAGAAAAGGCTGAAGTGCTCAATTCCTACTTTGCCTCAGTCTTCTCCCAAAAACGGGTCTATGAACCCCCTGGAAAAAGTGAAGCAGAAGCTGAGGGGGCAGGATTACAGTTTGAGATTGATAAACAAATGGTCAAAGAACACCTAATTTCCCTGAATGAGTTCAAATCTCCATGGCCCGATGAACTATATCCTAGAGTAATGAAGGAGCTAGCGGAAGAACTCTCAGAAACTTTGTCTATTATCTTTGCAAAATCATGGAAGACGGGTGAGGTGCCGGACGACTGGAGGAGGGCTAACGTTGTCCCTATCTTCAAAAAGGGCAAAAAGGAGGAACCTGGGAACTACAGACCAGTCAGTCTGACATCCATCCCTGGGAAAATTCTGGAGCAGATTATAAAGAAGTCAATCTGTAAACACCTTGAAATCAATGCGGTGATTACTAACATGGATTTGTCAAGAATAAGTCCTGTCAGACAAATTTGATCTCATTTTTTGATAAAGTAATCTCCCTTGTGGACCGTGGGAATGCTGTGGACGTCATATCTTGACTTCAGCAAAGCTTTTGACAAAGTACCACATGACATTCTGATTAACAAACTAGCTAAAAGTGGGCTAGATGGAACAACTATTAGGTGGATTCACAGTTGGCTACAGAATTGGACTCAAAGAGTACTTGTCAATGGAACCTTCTCAAACTGGGGAGAGGCAACGAGTGGGGTACCGCAGGGCTCAGTCCTGGGCCCAGTGCTCTTCAACATTTTTATTAATGATTGGACGAGGAGGTGCAGGGAACGCTGATCAAATTTGCAGATGACACAAAATTGGGTGGGATAGCTAATTCCCTGGAAGACAGAAACAAACTTCAAAGTGATCTTGATAGGCTGGAGTGCTGGGCTGAAAGCAACAGGATGAAATTTAATAGGGATAAATGCCAAGTTCTACATTTAGGAAATAGAAACCAAAGGCACAGTTACAAGATGGGGGATACTTGACTCAGCAATACTACAAACGAGAAGGTTCTTGGAATTGTTGTAGATTGCAAGCTGAATTCAACAGTGCGATATGGCTGCAAAAAAGGCAAATGCTATTTTGGGCTGCATTATTAGAAGTATATCTTCCAAATCACGTGAGGTACTGGTTCCTCTCTATTCGGCCCTGGTTAGGCCTCATCTAGAGTATTGTGTCCAGTTCTGGGCTCCACACTTCAAGAAGGATGCAGACAAGCTGGAGCGTGTTCAGAGGAGGGCAACCAGGATGATCTGGGGTCTGGAAACAAAGCCCTATGAAGAGAGACTGAAAGAACTGGGCATGTTTAGCCTGGAGAAGAGAAGATTGAGGGGAGACATGATAGCACTCTTCAAATACTTAAAAGGTTGTCACACAGAGGAGGGCCAGGATCTCTTCTCGATCCTCCCAGAGTGCAGGACACGGAATAACGGGCTCAAGTTAAAGGAAGCCAGATTCCAGCTGGACATCAGGAAAAACTTCCTGACTGTTAGAGCAGTACGACAATGGAATCATTTACCTAGGGAGGTTGTGGGCTCTCCCACACTAGCGGCCTTCAAGAGGCAGCTGGACAACCATCTGTCAGGAATGCTTTAGGGTGGATTCCTGCATTGAGCAGGGGGTTGGACTCGATGGCCTTGTAGGCCCCTTCCAACTCTGCTATTCTATGATTCTAAGTCTCACTTTTATCTCCAGCTACTGAGTTCCAATATCCTCTAATATCCAATAAAGCCAATGTCCATGTGGCTTTATTGCAACCAAAACCTATGCATCTTTACTCAGCATTCAGTCCCACTTCGTTCAATGGATACTCATTGGGAAGGAACAAGAAAGGAAGATTGTGTGTGTATACACACAAGCACCTCTTTTTTGGGCCCTTTCCTTTGTTCAACATTTTCCTTCCCTTGAGTTCTTACATACAGGAAGTGGAAGGAAGGCCAGGCTACAAACGAAGATTACAGACAGGTAGCACAGATGTGCCGAAATGGCATCAGGAAGGCTAAAGCTGAGAATGAGCTGAGATTAGTGATTAAAAGACAGAGGAAAGAAATCATGGTTCAACTACTCAATGAGGATGGCAAATTGATAACAGATGGCAAATAAAGGCTGAAGTGCTCAATTCCTACTTTGGCTCAGTCTTCTCCCAAAAGTGGGTCCATGACCCCCCTAGAAAAAGTGAAGCACAAGCTGAGGAAGCAGGATTGCAGTTTGAGATTGATGAACAAATAGTCAAGGAACACCTAATTTCTTTGAATGAGTTCAAATCTCCAGGTCCCAATGAACTGCATCCTAGGGTAATAAAGGAGCTAGCAGAAGAACTCTCAGAACCACTGTCTATAATCTTTGCAAAATCATGAAAGGTGGGTGAGCTGCTGGACGACTGGAGGAGGGCTAACGTTGTCCCTATCTTCAAAAAGGGCAAAAAGGAGGCACCGGGGAACTACAGACCAGTCAGTCTGACATCCATCCCTGGGAATTTTTTGGAGCAGATTATAAAGAAGTCAATCTGTAAGCACCTTGAAAACAATGCAGTGATTACTAGAAGCCAGCATGGATTTGTCAAGGATAAATCCTGTGAGGCTAATTTGATCTCATTTTTTGATCAGGTAACTTTCCTTGTGGACTGTGGGAATGCTGTGGATATAATATATCTTGACATCAGCAAAGCTTTTGACAAAGTGCCCCAAGACATTCTGATTAACAAACTAGCTAAAAGTGGGCTAGATGGAACAACTAGGTGGATACATAGTTGGCTACAGAATTGGACTCAAAGAGTGCCTTCAACGGTGCCTTCTCAAACTTGGGGGATGTAACGAGTGGGGTACTGCAGGGCTCAGTCATGTGCCCAGTGCTCTTCAACATTTTTATTAATGATTTGGATGAGGAGGTGCAGGGAGCACTTATCAAGTTTCCAGATGACACAAAATTGGGTGGAATAGCTAATATCCTGGAAGACAGAAACAAACTTCAAAGTGATCTTGATAGACTGGAGTGCTGGGCTGAAAACAACAGAATGAAATTTAATAGGGATAAATGCCAAGTTCTACATCTAGGGAAAAGCAACCAATTGCACAGTTACAATGCACTCCCTTCACAAGCTGCTTTTTTTCCATTCAGGGTAAATATAGAGACTTTTCCGTTGTTGAGTGGAATGACTGAATGACCATTCAGTAAAAACAAATCCATCAGCAGTCACCCAGCAAGATAAAATATGGGAAAATATTAACAAAGGTTCTGGAGGATAGCTGTGGCATTTTTCCAGTATTGGGGAGAACAGAGCAAATGTGCAATATGGTTGGGCACTGAAGAGGAGCTGCATAGCTGACATTTTGGAAACCTTAATGGTGGAAGGTACTAAAAATCACATTTTCCACCCAAAGTCTTGCTGGTCCATTTCTCTTTCCACTGCTGTGATACTTGCATGTCATAGATGCTGGCAGAGATTATGGTTCCATTTCTCAATATCTCTGTCCCAAATCTTTTTATTTCTTGACACTACACAATACGATACGGGGTTTTCTAAAGCAGCACGAACAGATTTCATCATAAAAGCCCCCTGCTAACCCCAGCAGCACCTTTAACATATCCAGAAATGTGTTCTTGTTGTACCGCTTCTGTTTTAGCTGAAGCTGTTCAGTGTTCAGATATAAATGTTCTTCTGAAAAGCAAAAGTGGCCCATATGTTGAGAGAGTTTCTTTTACTTTTTGTTAGAAGCTGTTTTCAATAAAACAGTTGCAAAATAAAAGATATGCAATAGTGTATACTCCTTCCTCTTTCGAGTTCTGCCTCGAAAAAGGACTTTGAAAATCTGTATCTTCTGTGCTCAGTTATTACACATAGCTACACATAGCTGAGAACTGTATGTGCTCTACAAATTTGAACCTCCTGTGTGTTTCCTCATATTTTCAATCAAATTATTACATAGTAGAAATATGCATAAGGGAAATTATTCTACACATTTTATGGTGTGCCGTTGCTTGTAGCAGTAATTGAAGTACCTTTTCCACTTATGAAAGTACTAATTTTATTTGCTTTTATTGCTTTTCTAGATGCAATTATTTATTTAGTGTGTTTTGGCTTTATTAAATTATGTTTACTATAGGAACATCATAAAAATGTATGAAAGTAACACATCAGCCACTGCTGCCCGGTGACCTGTATTGGAAGAATCGAGTGTTATTTTTCATATCCAAACTTAATAGAATAAAGTAGGAATAAAAAGATAATCTACCCATGAAAATAATGCAATTTCCAGATAATATAATAATACACCTGGACAATGTGATTTCATAAATCTCAGCTCTAAAATTTACATGAGCTTGTTGTTCTGGGGGCATTTTAGGAGTCATGGTGTTTGAGGATGGATTTGGAATGAGAAATATAACTAAGAGGGGAGATTTTACTTCTTTGTATTATAGAGTTTTTGTGTGCTTACCTGTATTGCATCTGTAAAGTTGGTACAATCATGATGGTTGAAACAACAAATAAACAAGTTTACATCTACAGAGGGGAGAGAAGGAAATAAGCCTGTTTTACTTGGTGCAAACAGAAGTTCCCTGAAAAAGTAAACTGGAAAAGCTTAATGGGCCTCTATAGGCTTCCAGAACTGCACTTGGGAGCCCAGCTCATCGTGTCTCTCTGCCATTCCTCATATGCAAGGTCTCATTTAGCCAGTGAAGCTCTCTCTGAACTGTACCACGTTAGACTGCAAGTGGAGGCTCACATGACTGAACATTGATCCATACAAAAGAAATACTCCATAAACACGGAAAGACAGGGAGAAAGGTTTCAGCCTATCCTTCTCCTAGACCTGTCAGCTTTCTATATGCAGGGCTCTGTTTTGCAGTCAGAGGAGCATTCACTTGTGTAGGCACCCACCTACAGCCTGAAATGGAACTGCCCTGACCTGGGGTTACTACTTGGGGGGATAGAACCAGCGAGCCCCAGGTTCTCTGAGACCCTCTGGGCTATGCTGTGTGTCCCATTCTCAAGCTGCAGTTTGGGATGCGGGTGGGGATTTAGCAGAAAAATCAGAGGAAAACATGTTTCTACTGCTGTTTCTAGCTGTATTTGGTAAAACAAATTATCAGAGAAAAAATAAATGTGACTCAACATTTTGGGACTCAGTAACTAACAACATCCCAGGGAAGTTGTAGACTCTTTTCCCATTAAGATTTTGAGAAAAATCTAGATGAATATCTATCAATAACAGCTGGATGTTGTTATTATTATTATTATTATTATTATTATTAATTATTTATTTATATAGCACCATCAATGTACATGGTGCTGTACAGAGTAAAACAGTAAATAGCAAGACCCTGCCGCATAGGCTTACAATCTAATAAAATCATAGTAAAACAATAAGGAGGGGAAGAGAACGCCAACAGGTACAGGGTAGGGTAAGCAGGCACAGGGTAGGGTAAAAGTAACAGTAGAAGTCTGCACAACATCAAGTTTTAAAAGCTTTAGGAAAAGGAAAAGTTTTTAGTTGAGCTTTAAAAGCTGCGGTTGAACTTGTGCAATAAAAACATTTAATCTGCTGAGCTTCAAAAATACAGAATTTTCTCATTCTTTCTCAGAATCTCATGTTAATACATTAAATGAATGCCCACTAGTATTCAAAAGTTGAGAAGCTCTTCTACTTTGTGTTATTGCTGCTTTCACATTCATAATTACAATGAGTGACTTTTTGTATATCTGATTTTAGTCAGGATTTATTTGACAAGTCCTGATTTTATTCGTTCACAAACTAAGCATCTTGAGCTGCAATCTTTTACTTAATTCCTAGGTAGTAAGTCCCATTGTACTCAATAGGCTTAAGTCTGAGTAGACATGTGTAAGATGCACTCTTAGTATGCACTCTTAGTCTCCTCCTCTAGGGAGGAAGTGCCATTGAAATCAGTGGGAGATTGCACTTTTACTGCTTCTGATTTTCTTCAAGATTCTTTATGTTCCAGTAACAGGTTTTACAACTGCCGAGAGAGAGGGAGGGAGAGGGAGAGGGAGGGAGAGTATATGACAAGAGAAACATTGGTTTTACTGTTGACTCATTGCCAAATCATCCAATAATTTTAATTGAACGGACACACTTTTCCAATTCTGTTTTGTAGCCGAAAATTGCTGACAAGAATTTAACCTATGCTGAACTGGAACTCATCAAACCTCACCAGGAATCAAAAGGCATTTCCACTATGACTGTCTATGCTCAGATTCTCTTTGAGGAAAACAAGATGTAATGTATGTCCAGAATAGAGCCTATTTACCAGAGCATATTTAATTCTCCCTGTTCTGTTTATTTATAAAATGTTACAGAATTGTCCTTTTTTCTTTTATCCCATTCCTGTTCTGTTTTTATAAGATTTCTAAATTGTACTTCGGTGGAGTCTGTGTTTGCCACAGCAAGAGATGCTCTTTTACCTACCTGCTGAGTGTTGAATTCTCTGTCTCAACCACTTCTCTGTTACATGTGTTTTTCAGTTACAACAGCAGGCCATGCTCATTAACAGTTCTAGCTTCTTAGCTGTGCCAGAATGCTGTATAAGAAGTCCAGTTTTATAGATTATAGATGTGGGAAGACTTCTACAAGAACTTCCCAGGCAAACACCTTTTATCAGTCCTTGTCCTCTGGGGCTCCCAAGTGCTGGCCCAGTATAATGTAGTCAATGCAGTATTGGGGGTGGGGGGAATAGATGTTTATGTGAAAAAGTGATACCACAGGAAGGCAAAAAGAGTGGTTGCACACCAATGAACAAAGAAAGGAGAGAAGAAGCGGGTAGGATGAGGGGAACAATAATAAACACCATTAAACAAATATCCTTCCCTCCATCAAAAGTTTCATGACAGCCCTTCCTTCTTAGTTGAACAGCCCTGTAATGTTCCTCTTTGATATCTTTATTTGTCCTTTTACCTCAGCCAAACACACACACACATTGTTGGCATGTATTTCCATTAATGGACATCCCTTGTGGAAGCCAACCCATGTTTGGAAAATGGCACATGCTATTAAGTACTCTGTGATTTGGTTATTTGGCCACGTCAAGTAAAGAGCCTCCCAGCTTTTCCTGGAGTCTTCAGGGCTGTCACTTCACACCACTGTACTGTCACCTACATTCTAATTTGTGCTAGAACAAAATGATTGGATGAGAGGAAGAAGTGCCCTCTGGAGACTCTGAGAAAATGGCTAAACAACAGTCCCCTTGCCCCAAACTGATGGATTTGGGGAGGTGGCTTACATTGTTTTTTACACTACACTCTTACATTGTTATGATTTTATTAGAATGTAAGCCTATGCGGCAGGGTCTTGCTATTTACTGTTTTACTCTGTACAGCACCATGTACATTGATGGTGGTATATAAATAATAATAATAATAATAATAATAATAATAATAATAATAATAATAATAAATAAAGGTCAGTATTTGAACTGAGGGGGGATTCCTGATCCTTGGAGAACTTCAGTTTGTATCAGGAGCAGGTTAATTGCACAAGCAATTGCTTTAGGAATCTGATCTCAAAGGTGCACCCCAGTATTCCTTGCATTGTCACACTGGATCCTGGGGCACACTTCTTGTGATTTTGCATTCACTCAGCATTCACTGCTGTGTTCAGACATTCACTGCTGCTCCTCCACACATTCAGTGAACATATTTGGCGATATCTTAACAGCTGGCTACACCTCTGTATGTTCATTGAATTCCTGAACAGGGTCTTCATGCACAGTCATCCATATACAGTATAATAACTGAAAAGGACTTGCAAAGGAAGTCACACCTCCCACACGAGAGGCCTTCAAGAGGCAGCTGGACAAGCATCTGTCAGGGATGCTTTAGGGTGGATTCCTGCATTGAGCAGGGGGTTGGACTCGATGGCCTTGGAGGCCCCTTCCAACTCTGCTATTCTATGATTCTATGATTCTATAAGGATCATTTCAAGTGTACAACCAGGATTATGCTGTCCATTCCCATAGTACAGTGTGTCTTGGGATAGCCTTACTTGGTAAAGTTAGGCTCACTGCCTGGTTGTGAGGAAATGTATTATTCTAGTCAGGACATTTTCTATGCATACCAGATAGTCCAATGTGTTCTGTGATTGAAAGAGGGGAAGTCAAGGTTAAAAGGGGGAGAGCAAGAAAAGAATGGAGCATGTGAAACGAGGGAACGGAATGAGATGAAAGTCTAGAACCGTCCACATTTTAGGTTGATACAACTCAAGAGAACAGGGGGCTGTCTTCATGGTGCTGAGTTGGCACCATGTTTCCCCTAAACCCCATGGTTTCACTTACCTGGGGTGGCACTGGGTAATCCCCATGCCCAGGAGGGAGTGCGGGGTTTCTGGTGGCCATCTGGGTACTGGAGCTGCCCGCTTGCCCTCTTCCCAGCTTCCAGTGACCAATTACCAGTCAGCATCCTCCAGGACCACCCCTGGGATCACGGTCAGATGGCAAAAGAGCTGGGGTGACCACGCTCCCACCAAAAAAGTCAGGGTAAATCCCTGACTTTTTTTACTGTGCAGTTCCACAGAAAAGCCCCAGGGTGGCTGTAAGTCTGTGGCTGCAGATACAACTCTCCTTCAAACTCAGGCCTGACCACTCAGCTTCATTAGATTTAACTCCTCTTTCCACCAAACCCACACAAACCAAACCAAAATCTTGCTGTCACTTCAAAACCATCTGAACTTACAGAATAGCACACACAGAAGCTCAAGTGCACCCTTCTATAATTCTAGGGGGAGGGGAATCTGTGAGCAAAAACCTGTTCCCACTCAGAAGTCCTTTTCACTGGAACATGGCATGTATCTCTACGTTTTCAAAGATAAGATGGCTGGGAATGCTTCTTCTTTTAAATGAAACAGAGTCTCAGGGATCAAACTGGAACAACAAATTTGAAATACCCTTCTTGCTGACATTTTTTCATTATCTGGAATCAGCGTTATCAGATGGGCATTTTATTGTACACTTGTTACTTGGGCACTCGTGGGTTTTTGCTGGTCCTATTCACAATGTCATCTGCCTCTTGCCCCTTCTAGCCTTCTTTGCATGACAAAAAAAGACCCTGGTAAATCCAAATTCTTTTTGGGACGGAACTTGCCGTTATCTCCTGCTGTATGCAGCAGAAGCAGTGTGATCGAAACAGCCCATTAAATGGGCCACGTGCACCATTCAAAAGCGCGGGCAGAGAAGCGATGGTAAGGAAACACAAATTCCCCTGTGTGATGACACTCTGTGTCCATGCATACTACCAGAGACATTTCTCAACAATTCACCCACACCTTCCCACATTTCTTGCCAGCTTGTTCATAGAGCTACAGTATATGCACAAAAGAGCAACCTTACAATTAGTAATTTTATTCCACAAATTGTTTTACTCTGAAGCTGATACAAGTTGTATGGTATTGTGCTGGCACAGCCACTGGTACATGTCTATCCTAATTACTTATGTGTAGATTCAGCAAAGTTTGATGTTTAATTCTAAAGCTGATGGGATTAGCTCATAAGCATCAGATGAATTCCAGAGATAAAACCACAAATGCATGTTTCATTAGTATTAAAAGTTTAAAGTTTTCATTATATATGTATTTTCATTTATGTCTGATTTAGTATAATCCCTTGCTCAAATGAGCTCAATAAAAGACCTACCAGTTTAGTTACCCTGTGTGAGATTTCTTGGTTACTACAATGAAGAATACATTTTCAAATTGAATTTGATAATTAAATATTATTACACACCTTCCACATCCCTGAGTACTGAGAAGAAATAGGGTAGTACTAAGAATGAGAGAGAACACTCAGGTCTTATGCTGTCTTTGTAATATGTTTGTTTACAAATATATTAGGAGGGAATATTGGCAGCACACAGAATCCTAAAGCAGGCAACATAAAACCACTATTCCTGCAACAGATTGTCAGCAAATTGGCTTCACTTTCAGCCAACTCACTGTTCTCTGTTCCTCTAAATGAAGGGCTGGATACCAGTTTGAAGCAGGTGGTGGAATTGAGCCCCACTAGGCCCTTAATACGCTGGACAATGTGGGTGGGAATAGTCTTACCCACCAAAATCATTGCTGAGTCCAGACACCCATTTTTTTCTTTTTCTGTGCTGAGAGAGGCTTGGAGTTCTATCCCTGTCTCATCATGTAGAAAGGGACACAGTGAGTGCACCAGCTGAGTCCCTGACTTGCCCACCCTGGGTCTTCCTCCCCGGTGGAGCTCCCTGGAGAGCTGTTTCCAAGCTTAGAAAATGCAGGGCTCGATTGGTTAAAGGTCTGATTCAGCATAAAGCAGCTTCATATGTTCATCTTTATCCTTTGCCTCTGAAAGGATGGAGAAAAGAAAGAGCACAAAACCTTAAAATAAGCACTAAAAAGAAAACGACATAAGTATGCTATGGTATCTTCCGTGTGGGAAATGAGGCCACATTGATTAAAAATAGTTGTGATGAAGGTGGCCCAGTGGCCTGTTTCTCTAGAGATTCCTAGGATGGAGCAGGCTTTTTCTTTTGAGAAGCACTTCCTCTCTTGTAACCAAGCAGACCAGTCAGTCTGACATCCACTCCTCGGAAATTTTTGGAGCAGATTATAAAGAAGTCAATCTGTAAGCACCTTGAAAACAATGCAGTAATTACTATAAGCCATCATGGATTCATCAGGAACAATCCTGCCAGACTAATCTGATCTCATTCTTTGATTGGGTAACCTCCCTTGTGGACTGTGGGAATGCGGTGGACATAATATATCTTGACTTCAACAAAGCTTTTAACAAAGTGCCCCATGACATTCTTATTAGTAAACTAGCTAAAAGTGGGCAAGTATTAGAACAAGTATTAGGTGGATCCACAGTTGGCTACAGATTCAGACTCAAAGAGTGCTTATCAATGGCCCCTTCTCAAACGGGGGGGGGGGATGGGACATAATGAGTGGGGTATCTCAGGGCTCAGTCCTGGGCCTAGCGCTCTTCAACATTTTTATTAATAATTTGGATGAGGAGGCACAGGGAACGCTTATCAAATTTGCAGTTGACACAAAATTGGATGGGATAGCTACTGTATTTCTTCAATTCTAAGACACACTTTTTCCCCATATAAACATCTCTAAAAATGGAGTGTGTCTTAGAATCACGGGTGCACTTATTATTTCTTAGAATCAAAGCTTTTTTTCTGTTGGTGGTACTGAAATTAGTGTGCGTCTTACAATCGATGGCATCTTAGAATCGAAGAAATACGGTAATACCCTAGAAGACAGAAACAAACTTCAAAGTGATCTTAATAGGCTGAAGCACTGGGCTGAAAGCAACAGAATGAAATTTACTAGGGATAAATGCCAAGTTCTACATGTGAGGGGTGGGGGGGAAACCAAACACATAGTTACAAGATGGGGGATACTTGGCTCAGCAATACTGGTGGCTTCCAGGAGAGGTGGGCAAGACAGGAAGTGTGCAGCAGCCCCCCCTTTCCCGGAAGCCTCACGAGATGGGGGGATTTCCCGGAGAGCCAGGGAGGCCACCAAGTGATGGCTCTGCCTAGCACTCATCCCTCTGTCTTCTGAGCCAGCTCAGGGGGCAGCGGTCAGAGCGCTAGGCAGAGGCATCACTCTGTGGCTTCCAAGAGAAGAGGGAAGCCAGTGAGTGAGCAGCCGCTTCCCCACCTCTCCCAGAAGTCTCACGTCTCATGAGTCTTCTGGAATGAGGTTGTGTCTGATGGCTTGCCAGATGTCAAACAACTCATCCCAGAAGTCTCGCAAGACATGAGATTCCTGGTGCAGCTGGGATGTCATGATTTCTCCGGACATTATTAAAAATAATAATTAAAAACCATTCCCAGATGGCCGAGGAGGGAGAAAAACCTGGACAAATCTATAAGTCTATTGTGTTTAGAATGTTGACCTGAGTGGGTGGAAATTGAATATCTTAGGAGGGGGGAGGAGGATATATAAGGGAATGACTGAGGTAATAGGAGGTGTTGTGTTTTTAAAGTACTTGGGCTCGGGGGAGAATTAAAGGATCAGGGTAAAGAGGGTTGTCTTTTGGGTGTAGTTTGCAGATAGTCAGTTGGTATGTATTAACCAATCCTAATAATAAAGAAAGTTCAAGAGTGAAGGTGTGAGAGAAAGGAAAGTGTGTATGAGAAGAGAGAAAGTATTGGATGAGAGGTTTTAACAAGGGCCTGAAAAGTTTTATTATGAAACAAAGTTGGTGAATGTTGAAATAAATTTTTATCCAGTTTGTTTTACTACCACAAAAATCCCATGTATCTCCTTGGCATTTATCATCTGCAGTTATATACATATCACACCTGTTCTGACATTAATTCACCATCAGCACATATAATTCACAGTGCATTATTTTATTCCTGTTTAACCCCTTTCTCCACATAGTTTGTAGAAAGGTGGTGTTTGTCCCACACCTCAGGCTCATAAAGTGGTGGCGCTTAGCTTGAGCAGGGAGGGTCCCTGGACAGGCCTGTTGTAAAGAGCCTGTGTCATGGCGAGGGCCGATGCCAGACTATTTTGTGCCCTAGGCAAGGTGAGCTTGCACCACCCCCAAAAGAATTTGCCAACTTTGATTCAGCTGTTCAAGAAGAGTTTCTGAACTATTATATCTTCCTTTTATTATGTTTTTTCTTAAAACAGCTAATTTGTATAAAACTGTGACCCTTAAAGGTAAGTACTGCGCCCCTCCGAGGTCTGCGCCTTAGGCGGCTGCCTAGTTGGCCTAATGGTAGCGCCGGCCCTGGTAGTGGAACAGCACCCCCCCCCGCCTACAACTCTGAGGAAGTACACTTTCCAAAAATAAAACACCACCCCAACACAGGACCTTTGAGCCCAGAAAAGTATGGTAAGTTTTCCTTTTTAAAGACAGGCATCTTCTAGGGCAATTCAGCATCCGGCAAAGTTGCTGACTCACAATATTTCTCTGCATCCTTCTGCTGTCATTGGTAAACTGTGGCCCTGATGCTGAATGGAAACAAGTGCAGCTCCATTAGTTTCTTCCCACCCCATTGTTAATGTTAATGTTCTGCATCTCCTACAGTCTAAAGAGAGGTTGGGCTTTCTACACCTTTGACTAAATATATTTGTTCTTCCACATTAAACTTTATCACCATTAGCAAACAGGAGTAAATCACATTAGTACAGGGTGTGTGGGGAGCACAGTGGGGGAGGGGAGATTGCCTGTCCATAGAACTCAGGAAGTGAGAATCGATTACGCTTTACTGCAACTCTCTAGCTGGTTTATTTGGCTTGGATGCCATTGTGGGGTCATTACAAGCAAAGTCGATTTATTTATTTAATAACTGTAACATTGTCCTCAGGGTTGCCATTATTCTAATTTACAACCAGCTAGTGTTCTACTTTGCTAAGGTGCCTGCATAAACAGGGCTTGGAAGCCATGCAGTTAAATATGGTGTTATTTGTAATGACTGTAAGTCGTAACTGGTTTCTCTAGACATCTAAGGACTGAATCATACTCATTCCTTATTCCTAATATCAACATCATCACCCTGGAAACAAAGGCAAGAAGGGCATATAACATTTGACTGGTTCCATAGACAATGATAACTGGACAAGTACTTTGAATATTCAGCTTCTCCAGCAGTCATTGAAAGTCATTGAAACTGTTTTTGCACCCAAAGGAAAGGCAGCCTCACAGAGAAAGGAAAGGAACAGTGGGCATTTCTGCACACCATAAAAGCCCAGTACAAGAGAGGGAGGGTGAGAGGCAGAGAACTGGGAGCAGTCAGTGAACTGTGCAACCTTTGGAGAGGGCAAGGCACAGTTCTATCAGCCAAAGATCACTGCGAAGCAACAGAAGAGCTGGTATAGAAGTACAAACCCAGGTTTATTAACTAGCAAGTCCCTGCTGTGAATCTGGCCTCTGCCACAAACTCATTAGATAGCCTTAGATGTGAGCACTCTCTAATAGTTTCAGAAGTTCTATCTGCAATATTGAGATAGAAGAATTCCCACTTTTTTTACAGGATAGTTATAAAGTTTACTGGGATGATTCATGTGAAGAATTTGAATCTTCAAAAGCTCTATAGGCGTTATTGTTATTCCTCATCTGCTAATATAAGCAAAGAGCACAGTTTTATCAATGTGTTAATGGAATTTAAGCTTCCTTCAGCTTAAAGTCAAAACACAAAGTTCTAGTATAGGCCCACTGAGTGAGGACTTCATGTTAAAGGTTCTTTCTTAATTGACTGAAGGTCTAGATCAGGACTTATGACAGGGAAATGTTATGAAGACAACTATGGTGCTGCACTGGGTACTGGGTGCAGTACCGACTTGAGGTCCAGGGAGGGGAGGTTGCCATGGTCTATAGAAATACGATCTCCCTCTCTAGACTTCCTGTTCATTTGAGTGCTGGTCTTGAGTGAATCCTACGGGGGCGGGAGAAGTAAACTTCAAGGCAACAATGGATGAAGGCCCATGCACCATAACACAGAGAACAGCTCCAATAGTGCCCCAAAATAGGGTACACAATAATGTAGGAACAAAGCCAGACTATAAAGCCACTTGACAGACAGGTCCTCTGACCTGGAGACATGCTCACGTGCCAAGAGGGCAGGATGTTACAACCCACTTCAAAGAGTGTCCCCCACCTTTTCCAAAACACTCTGAAGTTCCCAGAGAACTAGCTACTTCAAGGCCGAAACAAAGGAGTGAACCAGCTACTCCCATGAATACAAAAGAAGAGTACAGATTGGTAGCACATAAGTGCCAAAATGGCATCAGGAAGGCTAAAGCTGAGATTAGTGAGGGATACTAAAAGCAATAAAAAGGCTTTCTTCAGATACTAACCAGATCCTTGTCTAGCATTGTGACAGTTTCTCATTGATAAACCAGAAGCTGAAACAAGCTAAAAGGTGCTAGTGAGACAGGATTGTAACAAGCCTTCAGTCCATTTTGTTCCATGGCTAATTTTTCAGGGTAGACTCTTTCTGAATACTAGGTTACTAGTTTGTTGAACTAGATTTTTCTGTACTTCTCAACTGCTTCATTTGTACAGTGTGATGAATCTGTGAGTATACATCCTGACTTAAAATAGATATGAGAAATGTGATGGGTAAAGAGTGTTAAATGTTAGGAAAGGTGAGACTATGGTCATCCAGTGAAGAATTTGCAGTCAGAAAAGATATTTGAGGTTAATGGAAGAGTGGGAAGGTATTTGGGGAAAGGGTTTAAAATTTACATCACGTGCAAGACTTAAAGAGAATTTTTCTAAGATGATGTACAGATAGTATATGTCACCTGTAAAATTAATTAATATGTATAAGGGTACCTCAGGAAAATGTTGGAAATGCAAGGAAGAAGAAGGAGCTTTTTACCATCTTTGGTGGACTTGTAAAAATGCCAAAACATTTTGGACCCTAATACATTCTTCAATTCTAAAAATATTAAAGACAAATATAGAAATGAAGCTGGAAGCTTTCCATCTTTGCTCTTTTAATGGACAAACAATTTAAAGAGAAGGGGAACTTTATTTTTGTACATGATAGCAGTAGCGAGACTGTTATATGCGCAAAACTGGAAAAATGAAACAACACCAACAACGGATGAATGGATGTTGAAGATGATGGAATTGGCAGAGATGGCAAAACTCACAGCAATAATGAGAGAAAGATCAACAACTTAGAAGCGAGGGAAACTGGAACAGGCAGAGACCACCAGAGCCTGCTTCAGTTGGGAACCCACCCCCTGCCCTGGGCTAATTGTCATCTTCACCCTGTGGGGAAGAAGAAAGAGCTGTTGGTCTGCCCCTCCATTGGGAGATGAGAGGACGGAGCAGGGCCTTCCCACCAGCCAGAACAGTCTCCTTAATTTCTTTTTATTTTCTCCCTCTTCCCTCCCCATCCCCCTTTCCTTGTGTGTCATGTCTTTTTTAGAATGTAAGCCTGAGGGCAGGGACTGTCCTTCTTTACTGATCAATTGTAAGCTGCTTCGAGAGCCTTTTTGGCTGAGGTGTGGGATAAAAATACTCTAAATCTATATAAATAAAAATGTAAATGTTCATTCGAAACAGACGTTATATCTCTGAAAGTTCTTCACCGATTGCTTTGAAATTTTGACACAACGTTGCATTCGAATAAGCGAGCGTTGTTATGTAACTATGTTCTATATGGGGTCAAAAGTTTGTCTTAAAATCAAAGAAATAGGCCTCCTAAAAACCAGTCCTGCTGATCATTGTGACATCGCCAACCAGTAGGCCAATCCACTGCCTCTGCCTCCTCTCCTATTTGCATTTTCTCTCCTATTTGCTCTTATAGGTCATTGTGACATCGCCAACCAGTAGGCCAATCCACTGCCTCTGCCTTCTCTCCTATTTGCATGTTCTCTCCTATTTGCTCTTATAGGTCATTGTGACATCGCCAACCAGTAGGCCAATCCACTGCCTCTGCCTCCTCTCCTATTTGCATGTTCTCTCACAATTGGCTGAGTGAATATAGATGTCACACCTGTGACAGTTACACGTTCTGAAGAAAGGTAACTGCCAGGAGTTTCCACTAACCTCCTCACTGTAAAAACATCCTTTTTTAAAAAACAAACAGCAGGCCAATCCACTGCCTCTGCCTCCTCTCCTATTTGCATGTTCTCTCACAATTGGCTGAGTGAATATAGATGTCACACCTGTGACAGTTACACGTTCTGAAGAAAGGTAACTGCCAGGAGTTTCCACTAACCTCCTCACCGTAAAAACATCATTTTTAAAAAACCAAACAGCAGGCCAATCCACTGCCTCTGCTGTTAGGAACGGTGAGGTGTCTGATGGGGAGGAGTCGGAGGAGGATGAGCCACAGGCTGGACCCAGTACCAGCAGGGCTGAGCAACAGCCAGCAGAGGCTTCATCCAGTGCAGACTTAGAGGAAGAGCAAACAGACTTGTTAACCGTGCCATCGTTCAAACAGCAGAGGGCGGAGAAGGAGGCATTACGCAGATCCAAGCGGATTGCTAATAAACGCCAGCTAAACAGGGAACAGCTGTGATGCTGAGCTTGTGTATTTATTAGATTGTAAGCCTATGCGGCAGGGTCTTGCTATTTACTGTGTTATCTGTACAGCACCATGTACATTGATGGTGCTATATAAATAATAATAATAATAATAATAATAATAAGAAGAAGAAGAAGAAGAAGAAGAAGAAGAAGAAGAAGAAGAAGAAGAAGAAGTAACTGTGCGCAGGCCAGGAGTTTGTCAGACTTTATCTGGTTTGCCTGGGAAAGCTCTGGACCGTGAAACCTTGACCGTGCCATGTTTCTGCTGGATCGTTTGGACTACGGACTTCTTGGACTCTGTGACTCTCTCCTGCCCTTTGGAACCTGGACTGGCTTTATGGACTTTCGTGACTCTCTCGTACCCTCACTGACATCTGGAATGCTTTATGGACTGCCTTTGTGTTTTACGTAAGCAACAAACGATTGCTCTATGTATTTCTGTTTCAACTGTGTGACCAATACACATTATTAGTTACCTCTTAGTTGCTGTGTTTGCTGTTTCTTGGCACGCTTCCCAGACTGGGCACACAGCCAAGTAGATAAGCTAAAGTGGCTGGTTGCAGACTAACTTTCACAGGACATCTGCCTCCTCTCCTATTTGCATGTTCTCTCACAATTGGCTGAGTGAATATAGATGTCACATCTGTGACAGTTACACGTTCTGAAGAAAGGTAACTGCCAGGAGTTTCCACTAACCTCCTCACCATAAAAACATCCTTTTTAAAAAACCAAAGAGCAGGCCAATCCACTGCCTCTGCATCCTCTCCTATTTGCATGTTCTCTCACAAAACTTTGCAATGGCACGTGGCTTGCAGTAAAAAAATTACTGAGCAAAGTCATAGAAGGAACAATCTTGACAGGACCTTTCAAAAGTGAAGATGTCCTCATTCCTCGCATTCCTATGATTCCAACAGATATGCCATTTCAATTTAAGAGATTGCAATTCCCAATTCGATTGGCGTTTGCAATCACCATCAACAAAGCTCAGGGCCAATCTTTAGAATTGCGCGGTTTAGATCTAGACACAGATTGCTTCTCACATGGACAATTATATGTTGCGTGTTCTAGAGTCGGCAAACCAGACAATCTCTATATCTACACAGACAATGGAACAACTAAAAATATTGTATATCCACAAGCATTGTGAAATTAAACATATTAGAAACATCCGCTTTGTCTTTTCTTTCTTTTCAATTTAACCAGACTGAGCCACAGCAACGCATGGCAGGGTACAGCTAGTAAATAATAAATAAATAAACTATGTTTATGTTGGAATGGAAACCTTTGATAGAATATTTGCAAGAGACAGAGAAAAATGATGTATTTGTTTGTGGATTTTAATATTAAGATGGGGAAAGAAAAGAGAAAAAAAGAAAAGAAAAAAAGAGAAGAAGTAAATTTGATTGATGTATCAATTGTTATTAAAGAATTAGAGAGAAATGGAGTATGATTCTGTGAATCCAATGTATGAGTTTCAGGTAAATCATAAGACAGAATTGAATTTTATTAACATATTAATAGTAATTAAGAAGTTAGTTAGCATTTCTGGCATGAAGAGGGCCAAAAATATACTTTAACTTTATCCTTAAATGTTTTGTTGTAGTTGTTTTGTGTATACCTTTGTTTGTATGTATTATATATGGTGTAAAAATTGTGTGTTTGTGATGTTTAAAATAAAATTAAAAAAATATATTTGAGGGAAGGGGAGACCGTATCACATATAATATAGCAAAAGCTTCAAAGTACAGCAAAAGCTACAAAAGTAGGAGTTAGTGAAGTTGATTTCAGATACATTAAATGTCTCACTTGTTCTCTATTTCAATGGTTTTAATATTTTAAGATGTTTTTAAAATGATATTAGGATGTTTAAACAATGTATATTATGTTTTAATTCAGATTTATGAATTTTATATTTACTGTTGTTCCCCGCCTCGATCAGAATGGAGAGGCGGGTAAGATATATTATTATTATTATTATTATTATTATTATTATTATTATTATTATTAAAGTTATTGCATCAAACAAGCTTGTCTTAATTGTGAACTGTAGAATCAGACATGTGACCAAAGCCATGTTTGGGTTGGCACACCACCTTGGGGCCAACTATCTTGGGGTGCTCCCCCTTTTGGTTTCCAAAATATGGTCACCCTAGTCTTCCCACGCACTAACACTTCTCTTTGTCTGCCAAACAGGTGATTGTCAGGAACTTCACTATTAAATAATAGGGATGTGCATGGACCCCCCCCCCGATCCTCTTTGCACTCGATCTGCAAATTGTGGATCAGGCCCGCTACGCCCCACCTCGATCCGCCTAGGGGCCGCTCCACTCTGCTGCAGAGCTCCGGCTCCGAATTGGAGCTCCACAGTGGCGGGGAGTGGTGCCAGGTAAGGCCCCCCCCTCCCTCCTCCCCCTTACCTGTGTCCGTCGCAGCCCATCCCAGCTTCACTAGAGCCTGCGGCTCAACCAGGAACTGTAGGCCCCAGCCTACACTTCTTGGTTGAGCCGCGGGCTCTAGTGAAGGTGGGATGGGCCACGACGGACACAGGTAAGACCCCCTCCCCCTTACCTGGCTCTGCCACTGTCGCCGCATGGGCAGCGGCGGCGGCAGGGCCAGGTAAATCCCCCTCCTCTCCCTTACCTGCATCCGTCCGCGGACCCGCGGCTGCTTCAACGGAGCCCGAGGCTTCAACCAGGAAGACCAGGCCGCAGTTGCTCTGCTTCTCCTCCGGTCCGAGGAGAAGCAGAGCACATCCCTATTAAATAAGGATTCGTCACATGCCAGCCCAGCTCCTCTATATGCTTTCCAACAATGCAGGGTGCAATGAACGTGTGGGAGTGGGAGGTGACAACCTTTGTCCTAGCGGCAATATGAATGTCTGGCTTTAAAGGCACTAATACGTGCCCTCCATCTACTCAGGCTCTGGCTTTCTTTTATGGTCACCTCAGTTAAGACCTCTAAATATGCATACAGCATTACTAATAAGGGGTAGGTGTGTTTTTGACCATAGAATCAAGTGGTCAGCCTTTGCTGCCCCCATCTATCCACTGGCACAGTATGCAGAATGGGGTTCTGGGTGCCACTGCAGGAAGGATGTTGTTCCCTTGGTGACAGTGCTGAAAAGTCAGCATTATCTGCAAGAAGAGAATGAAATCAAAAGCCTGGTAAGCAGTTCATAGCATCCAGAATGGGAAGGGAGCCAAAGGCCATGCCTATGTATCACTATAAAAAATAACATTAATTGGGATGCTTCGCCATTTCCTGAACAACCCATAATTAGGTTAGATAAGAACCTAGCAGTGTCTAAGAGCTATAAATGTCTAAATTAAGTTATTTTGAAAGTGCCCAGCACTTTGACATTTTGAGAGTTCACAGTAATTGAGGTATTGAGATAAAATTGCTCCTGTTATTTAAAAGGTCATTATCTTCTTCAGTTAGATAGATGGAGACTATTTTCCACTCTAGTGAGCCGTTCTATTTGGAACAATTAGCCAGGCTTGAGTAGATTTCCACAGGCCTGACTCCCACTTATCACAGCTCTGGCGATGACACACAGAACGGTTTGTACATAGAGACTCAAAATAGCCAATCTGTATTCAGCTCACATGACAGCAAACTCCAAGGCTAGACACTAAACAATCCTCACCCAGCTCTTGAAGAGTAGATGCCATTTTGTAACTAGTTCCTCCAATACAGACAAGACAGATCAATTTATGACTGTGCCACTTAGGCTTTGAGAAGGGAAGGCTGAAAAATGGGATGGGGGAGTTTAGGGAGATCCCATGGAACCTTCTCACCTAATGGAGCTGAATCTCAGCAAGGCCTCATTGAGATCCACTGTGAAAGGAAGAATGTAAGCACCGTTGCAGAGCTCAGTTGATAGTACTGGAGAGGAAAACCTTTACAAGAAAATGGATAAGCAAGAACCATGGCACAACTTCTTGATACTGGAGCAGTGGCTGAAATACTTTGGCTAAAGTTGAGATCTACCAGCAGATAAGTAGATATGTCATAAATCTGCAACAATTATCTCAGTATGGGAATAATGCCCAGTTACGGCCAAGCCCATCACCATTTTGCTGGGGTTCACAGACAACACCTAGTACAATAGCAAGCCTATTACTTGGTGCCAGCTACCATGGACAAAATTTGAAAGGCGTTTATGTGCGTTTTTTTGCAGCCCTTTTTAGGGAATGGTTAAAAAAAAGGAAAGGAAAGACGAGAGGTAAACAGGTAGGAGTTCATTGAAAGACCCAAGTGGATAAAAGCATATGGGACATATAGGATTTGACCTATGTGCACCTGTGAACCCTCAGTGTGTCAATAAATTAGTAAGATTCTAGTATGACGAGAAGACAGTGGAGCAGACTATGAATACCTAAGTATGAAGAGCACATGGACTCATGAAGCTACTCAGAGCTAGACTTGAACCACAACAGCCTTTTTAGATTTTCTTTTAGTATTGCGGAAAAGCACTGGGGAGGTACACTTTCAACTGACCCCTTGAAATGTGACTAGTAACAGCCCCACCACAGCCCCATTCCCATCCCTATATGCAGACATGGCTTGCAGAGAATTTATAAGGTCCCTTTATCTACAGTGGTGAGAAAATGTTTGTGAACCCCCTAGGAATATCACTTATTTCCAACGTGAAATGTCATTAGATCTGAATCTAACCCCATAATCCTAGATAAAGTTAAAGTTCTTTATCTAGATAAAGATAATCCTCATCTTGATTGGATGAGGGTGAACAAATTGAAGCTTAATCCAGATAAGACAGAGGTGCTCCTGGTCTGTCGAAAGGCAGATCAGGGAATAGGGATTCAGCTTGTGCTGGATGGGGTTACACTCCCCCTGAAGACACAGGTCCACAGCTTGGGTGTACTTCTGGATTCAGCTGAGCCTGGATGCCCAGGTTTCGGCGATGGCCAGGAGTGCATTTGCACAGTTAAAGCTAGTGCACCAGCTGTGCCCGTTCCTAGAGATGTTGGACCTGGCCATGGTGACACATGCCTTAGTTACATCCCGATTGGATTACTGTAATTACTCTACTTGGGGCTGCCTTTAAAGATTACTCTACGTGGGGCTGCCTTTAAAGAGTGTTCAGAAACTCCAGCTGGTTCAAAGAGCTGCAGCCAGATTGTTGACGAGGGCTGGTTACTGGGAGCATACAACTCCCCTGTTAAAACAGCTCCACTGGCTTCCAGTCTGTTTCTGGGCACAATTCAAAGTGCTGGTTATGACCTATAAAGCCCTATAAGGCTCGGGTCCAGGTTATTTGAAAGACCGTATTCTCCCTTATGAGCCTGCCTGTGCTTTAAGGTCTTCTGGAGAGGCCCTTCTTTCAGTCCCACCATCTTCACAGGCGCGCTTGGTGGGAACATGGGAGAGGGCCTTCTCGGTGGCTGCTCCGGTGCTCTGGAACTCTCTTCCCGGGGAAGCTAGGCTGGCTCCCTCCTTGATGGGCTTTTGGAAGCAGGCAAAAACTTGTTTGTTCCAGCAGGCCTTTGGAGAGTAATTCGGTCCTCCATCTATGTTATTTTGTTGTGTATTTTAAATGTTTTTTTTTTAATTTATTTTTTTACATTTCTTTTTCTAGGTTTTACAATGTATGTTTTAAACTTTGTAAGACTGCCTTGAGGCCCAGTATTGGGCAAAAGACGGGATACAAATAAATATAATATTAATAATAATAATAATAATAATAATAATAATAATAATAATGAGCAATAGATACACTGATTAAACAAGCAACACACAAACATGATGCTTTTTTAATACTTATTTATCCACAATTGATTCAGCATTCATGTGTGAAAAAGATTCAATAGCTGGTTGCAGCCCCTTGAGTACAATGACTTCAAGTAAGTGTTTCCTGGAACTCTTGGTCAGTCTCTCAAATCAGTTTTGACGAATTTTGGCCCAGCCCTCCTTACAGAACAGATTCAACACTGACATTTGAGGGCTTCCTTACATGAACAGCTTGCTTCAGATCCTGCCACAATATTTTTATGGGGGTTAGGGCCAGACTTTGACTAGACCATTCTAAATCATGGGATTTCTTCTTCCACTGCCATTCTTTTGAAAATCTGCTTGTATCATTGTCTTTTTGCACGATCCACTTTTGGTTCACATTCAACTTATGGACGGATGGCCTGAATTCTCCTCTAGAATCTTCTGACACTGTAGAATTCATGGCTGTGTCAATGATAACATGCCATCCAGGTCCTGAGGCAGCAAAGCAGGCCCAAACCATCACATTCCCACCACCATGCTTGACTGTTGGAATGAAATTCTGCTGTTCAAACTCAGTGTTTGTTTTTCACCAAGCGTAGTGTTTCTCATTGAGGCAAAAAGTTATACCTTTGACTCACCTGTCCAGAGAACACTGTTCTACAAGTCTTGGGGATGACCTAAGTGATATTTAGTGAACGTCAGATGGGCAGCAAAATGTTCTTTTTAGAGAGCAGTGGGTTCTGCTTGCTCCCATCAACACCATCCTTGTTCAGTCTTTTTTCGATCATTGAGTTCTGAACACTCACATTAGCCAAGGGGAGAGTGGCTTGCAAATCCTTGGATATTAACCTGGGGTTCTTTTTTATTTCCTGGATGCTCCACTGGTTTGTTCTTGGAGAGATTTTGGTAGGACGATTGCTCCTGGGTAGAGTGACTGTGGTCTTGAACCTTCTCCATTTGTAGACTATCTGTCTGACAGTGATTTAGTAGTGCCCAAATCCTAAGAAATTGGTTTTTAACCATTTCTAAACTGATTGGCAAAATCTGCTTTTCTGAGATCCTCAGAGATCTCTTTTGATTGTGGCATGATGTGTTTCCACACAACAGTGTGATGGAGACCAAACTCAAAATGTACCTGATCTTTTTATAGGATGGAGCCTCCCAAACCCACCCCTGAAGATTTACCTAATTACTTAAAAACCAGATTCTACTTATTCCCTTTAGCAGAGCTGATGCAACCAGGGGATCATTTACTTTTGTACTTACCCTGGCTCTTAAATATTTGTTTGCCTAATTTATACGTTATTTTGCAAGACAAGGAATTGGTTAATATAAACACTATTGGCTATTTAGAAACTGACTGGTTTTGATTCATAAATGCTATCATGGCATGGCATTTCCATAATTATCATTAGGGTTCAAAAATGTTTTCTCAGACTAAATTTCCATGTAAGTCAACCTCATATTTCCTCGAGTGGCTCCTTAGCAACATTCAGCGGCATTTGTTGTTGTTGTTTATTCGTTCAGTCACTTCTGACTCTTCGTGACTTCATGGACCAGCCCACGCCAGAGCTTTCTGTCGGCCGTTGCCACCCCCAGCTCCCCCAAGGTCAAGTCTGTCACCTCCAGAACGTCATCCATCCATCTTGCCCTTGGTCGGCCCCTCTTCCTTTTGCCTTCCACTTTCCCTAGCATCAGCCTCTTCTCCAGGGTATCCTGTCTTCTCATTATGTGGCCAAAGTACTTCAGTTTTGCCTTTAATACCATTCCCTCAAGTGAGCAGTCTGGCTTTATTTCCTGGAGTATGGACTGGTTTGATCTTCTTGCAGTCCAAGGCACTCTCAGAATTTTCCTCCAACACCACAGTTCAAAAGCATCTATCTTCCTTCGCTCAGCTTTCCTTATGGTCCAGCTCTCGCAGCCATAGGTTACTACGGGGAATGTCATTGCTTTAACTATGCGGACCTCTGTTGTCAGTGTGGTGTCTCTGCTCTTAACTATTTTATCAAGATTTGTCATTTCTCTCCTCCCAAGAAGTAAACGTCTTCTGATTTCCTGGCTGCAGTCAGCGTCTGCAGTAATCTTTGCGCCCAGAAATACAAAGTCTGTCACTGCCTCCACGTTTTCTGCCTCTATTTGCCAGTTATCAATCAAGCTGGTTGCCATAATCTTGGGTTTTTTGAGATTTAACTGCAACCCTGAATCCTGAGATTTCCTTTAGCAATCATAGCTAATTGCCATTAATTTGTCTAATCCCCTTTTATTGCTATCGAAACTAGTGGCTCTCACCACATCTTGTGGCAGGGAGTCCCCTAAATTAATGATGTGGTGCATGAAGAACTATTCCCTTTTGTCTGGCTTAATTGTCTGCCCCTCATTTCATTGGAGGGTTCTGACCTCTTGTGTTTTACCTTGACATGTTGCAACTATTAATTAGACACCTTGAACAAACTACTGTGCATGCTGCAGCTGATCACGTTGCACTTACAGTGCAATACTGTATATGTGTACTCAAAACTATGTTCCACTGAATTCAACAGGGGTTACTTCCAGGTAAGTGGGCAAAGGGTTACAGCCTATAAGTTTTAACTTCATTACAGAAATCAAAGCAACCCTATTGATGCAACAAGTTGATGGATTATGATGAAGGACTTTTCATGCAGTGTTGTTTTGCTAATGGCTTACTTGGGTGACATATTATTTACTAGTGCTGTGCCAAAAAATCCTCCCATTTTTTAAGTATTCTCCTTCAATTTGATAGAAAAGAAATTGCATTTGAATAGAAATTCAAAAGGAGAAGAAATGTTAGGGAAATTCTCATGGGTTGGGTTCTGGGCTCTTCTGCTTCCCTTACTTAGGAGGCAGCCAAGGAGTGTGCACAAGCGTCCCGTCTTTCATTGCACAATCATCTCTGTGGCAGCTGGCAGCCTCCTTGGCTTCCGACACTTCAATTAAAGCCCAGGGGGAGGCATAATAAAATTATTTCTCCCACAGATCAAGAAGCCCAGGCTGCAGAGTAGCTGGGAGATGTGTAATAGAAACACACACACACACACACACACACACACACACACAGAGAACACACCCTTCTTCATATTACAGTCAATAGGTAAGCAAAAACACCACCAAAATAAATTATAAAATGCCTTGAGAATGATGTAGAAAAGTGAAAGCCTCAACACTTGTAGTGGGAGCAGATTTTTTTTTTGAAAAATTCAGCAAATTCAGTGAATTTGCCATCCTGAACCCCCACCCCCAATTTCTCTCCCCACAAATACTGTGGGGAGAAATACTGTGGATAATTTTGAGGGCCCTTTATGTACAGCTGTAATATTTACTCTTGAATCTACTTTCCATTTTTGCTAAATTTGCTAGTCTAATAGACTAGCTAAATTTGCTAATCTAATAAATTAACATTATTGCCATTGATATTATTATTAATGCAGCAGCAGTAGTAATTTTGTTACTCTGCAAACTTTGTAAGATTCCATAGTCCATTAATAGACAGAAAGTCCCTTATCAGTAGTAATTTACATGTGGTTGGAGGTGGGGTGGTACTCTTCTTAACTGCTGTGTTAGCAGTACTCTAGTGCAGCTTCTAGAATAAGTGACTGAACAGAAGGAACAATTCAGCTCTTTTCACCTGCTTAAAGCAAAAACCTAGAGCTATATTCTGAATGACTTACATCCCAGGACAATGTTGAGATCCTACTGTAGCTGTAACATTCCTTCAAAAATGCACACCTTCTAGTGACTCTGTATATGTGTGTGTTTGTGTGTTACAGAGCCAATGGATGATTTTGCTAGGGAAAAAGTGACTTTAAGTAGAGCTGAACACAATTAGGGTGCTTAGCACTTAACCACAGAAACTTACATTTAAAGTGGAAAATAAACAAACATTTTTATATATTTCTACTGTGGGTGAATCATATTTGCATCAACCCTACATATGCTGTCTGAGGATACTATTATATAATGGTCATAATCAAGCATACAAAAAGATATGCTCCTCTTGTTGATACACAACCTTTATCACAAAGAAATAAAGTTGCTGGATCAGCGCTTTAACACAGTGAAATAAGCCCTCCAACAAGGCAGAAGCCTTCAATGCATAGGTAAATCCTTGGACTTTACACACACACACACACACACACACACACACACACACACACACACACGTGTGTGTATGTGTGTGTGTGCATGGAAAGTGCAGGTGAGCCTGAAGTTCAATAGTAAACCACAAACCCTTTAGTCAGCCACAGAAAGAAGAATTTTTTATTTTCTTTAGCACAAAAACCAAAGTCACATGATATAAAGACAACTTTCAAGAGAAATGCACAATCTGTCCCAATCCCCTATGAGAGTAAATATTTGATGAGTGCTATTAGTACCAGAGGGGAAATAGTCCAGACTGAAAGGGCTAGCCCACCCCACTGATCTCAGCACCACAATTTCAATCAAAATCAGGGTCCTTTATGCCTTCTTTAATGTAAAAAATAAAGGGGACGACGCTGGGAGATCTGATCATAGTTTGTTCTTCAGCTGCTATGTTTTCTGGAAAGGACAAATTTTGTTAACAAATATATTTACTTAACCTCCAGCATTAGTTGGAAGTATTTGGGCTCTTAGTAAAGGTGAGATGAAGATTCACCCATTCGTCCCCTTTGAAAATGTTTGATGTTTTGGGGAGGGTGAGAACTTTGGTGAAATTTTTAGGGGGTCACATGTGTGCTGCTTGGCTACTCCACTTTATAAAGTAGATAAGGGTTTTTTATTCCTTTTTGAAACTTTTTTGAAAAGGCTGATGCTTGCCAACCTGACCATACTTCCTGGAATGCCCACAGGATTATGTGACCTCACCCGTGCAATACTATGAACAGATGCAAGAAAAACCCTCAGCTACCATCTAAAATTAAGTAACGGCAAGGGCCAAGTGGCAAAGCCCTCCACATCTGGGAACGTTCACTGAAGTTCTCCCACCTCCCACTTATTTATTTATTTATTTATTTATTTATTTATTACACTTATATACCACCCCCATAGCCAGAGCTCTCTGGGCGGTTTACAGAAATTTTAAAACTGAGATAAAAACAAGTATAAAAAATTTTAAAATTTAAAACACAGACCATACATACATAAAGCACATGTCTCATCCAACCATTTTACACCCCTAAAAGAAAAAGTTGCTGAGAGAAGGTCAGCCAAAGCTTCTACCGAGCTCTAGTTCATAATTATTTTTTAAATATTGGAAAGAGATGGAATAAATGCTACCGAAGACCTATCTCATAAGCAATTCATGCTGCTCCATCACTTTTAGTTATGTCCAAATCCTGTGTAATTCCCACAATTACACATTTCCACCTGCTGGAACTGTCCAGCTTAGGCCAATAAGGTTCAGGTGCTATTTCTTCCTTTTACTCATCTACTGACCAACAGTAGATTTTTCCGTTCTCATCGCCAACCAGGAGTTTAAAATAATTCCTTGAGAGGAAAAGACAGAAAGAAACGTTTTAGGAATAACACAGTTGACAGCATCCAGATATTTATTTAAAATATTTATAAGCTACCTAACATTCCAAAATACCTAAGAAGTGTAGATCAGTTAAAATACAACAAAGCAGCAAAATATAAATTCAGTGTACAGTGGCTGGTAATACTTAGTTAAAATCATATCTCTGGGAAGGCAGGCATGAATAGTAAAGTTTTTAACATACAGCAAAAACCAATACAGTTGGGGCATACCTTGTATCAATTGGAGGGGAAGTTCCATAAGGTTAATGCTATTACACTAAACACCTGCTTTGAATAGTTGCAAAGGAAACTTCACGAGCATGAGGCACTACCAAGAGGGCTTCTATAGATGAGTGGAGTGACCAAGACAGGACATAAGGGATCAACTGGTCCCATCATATTGTCAGTGATGATTGGAACAGAATCGTTGTAAAATAAAACCAGGAATGTATTACAGTGAATTATACTTATCTAATATACATCACAGATGTCCATGTCAGATCCACCTTTGATAGAAAGCAGTAATAACCTTTAAAATCTAGTCTCTCCCCCTCACCACACATGTGAGATGGATTTTTTTTCCAGTCACTTGATGAAAGGAACCAATATGCCTCCTACTCTTGCAAAGATTTATTGTGTGTTTAGATTTCAGGCCAGACCAGGCTTGAAAAAAATCATTTGGTTTGGTTAATAATCTGAACATTTACATCAACAACAATACATTTAGATACTCATCACAGGGCAACTGGAATAACAATCCTCTCATAGTATGAGTGGTCCATCTCTCCACAATCTCAGGCAGAAGGTCTTGCCCAATTTTTATAATAGAGATGCAAGGAACTAAACTGGGAACGTTCACTGAAGTTCTCCCACCTCCCACTTATTCCACTAAGGAAGCTTCATATGTATTAAAAACTTTGAATTGTGGCATTTTTATTAAGTCCCATAGTATTCATTTCACAGATCAATTAGATCTGTGAACAAAAAGAACAAAAAGAACAAGTCTATTAAAGCATATTTACAGAGAGAGAGAGAGAGGGAGGGAGAGAGAGAGAGAGAGAAGGCAAAACAGTGTCACACAGTGGGACTGTTCATACTTAATGCTAAGCCACGGTGGTTAGCGTTTGGGAGCGAACCACAATGGCTTAGTGTGTTGGGGGGGAGGGGGGTAAAATCTGACAACAATGGCTAATTAACAACCCTGGGGTAACCCCCCTGCAGTGGAGTTAAGGGACACTGGGGTGGCTT
The DNA here is from genome assembly GCF_023053635.1 of Elgaria multicarinata webbii. NCBI lineage: Eukaryota > Metazoa > Chordata > Lepidosauria > Squamata > Anguidae > Elgaria > Elgaria multicarinata. The sequence goes on from NC_086175.1 coordinate 1,404,994, forward strand.
ATCACATCGTGTGTTGGGCTCCCCATGGTTTAAAACAGCCATTCTGCATGAAACCTCCAACGATGCTCTAGGCATTGCAGACAAACTCTATGGTTGCCATTGTGTAGAAACAGATGGAGCAACCAGCTCAAAGTTTTCCCAGCACAATGGCCACTGGGATAACTAGTGGTGGTGGGAGACCAAGAAACTAACTAGTTCTCGGGGAATTGTAAGTAAACCATGTGCACCATGTGATTCCCTGTCATGTAACAGACGTGCATGTCATGCTTTCACTCCCCGCTCCATAGTTTCCCCAACCATGCATCTGAATAGGGCCAGTGTGTGTGTGTGTATATATACTGGCCAAATCAGTATATGTGTGGCAAGTGACAAAGGGCAGGAGCCTACTGGGATGCACATGTGACTGTTGAGTCACAGGGCACTGGGATCTATCAGAACAGGCTGAGTGCTCAGGGAAAGTCCAAGCTCTCAGGGGGCAAGTATGCCTTGGCATGCATAATAGCTCACAGGTCTGAGCACCTACACCTCCTTTCTTCAAAGGGTTGCACATAGTAAGTAATGCAATCCAGAGTCTCTTTTTCTCCCAGATAAAGCCCATACACAAATATTGCCATGCTTTTAGTTTTGTGTAGATATTCAGAGATATTAATTAGTTAAAAAGTAACTCATAAAAGGACAGTCATTTTAACTGTAGGTATATGTCCCATCCATGTTAACTTCATCATGGACTATTGATTAATTACCATTACCATCTGACACAACATCCTATGATTGATTTCAACCAATTCATCAAGTTTTTACAAATGCCCAGATACTGAATTTCAGATGTTTTCCATGGAATATTCCATTCTTTTGTTATCCTATCCTTGGTTCTCTTTAGTATATAAGTACCCATCCATTTTACAAAATTTATTTTATAACCTGTCAACTTTGCATACTCTTGTAATACCTTTACCACCTCTAATATAGACTCTTCAGGTTCTTTTACTATAAGCACCTTATCATCTGCATATAGCAGCAACTTCAAATTCTTTATAATAATCTAAATGCCATTAATCATTTGATTGTCTCTCAGGGCAATTGCTAAATGCTTCCTATGGATTACAGACAATAATGGTGACAAGGCACAGCCTTGCATTGTACCTCTTGAAAGCTTAAAACCAGGTGATAAACATCCATTAATAAAAACTATAGTAAATTATTTAGTATATATTGTCTGTATCGATCACTTAAAGGAAGGTCCAAAATTAATTTAATTTAAAAGTAATTGTAAATACGGCCACTCAGCATGATCAAAAGCCTTTTTGGCATTGATAAACAACAAAGGGGAGCTTCACCTGATGTCTTAATCCTGTGTATAATATTAATCAGTTTCTGTACACTATGTGTAAACTGCCTTCCTTTCACAAATCCAGACTGATCTTTGTCAATATAGTTCCCTATGACAATATTAAGTCTTTTTTCTAGTGCTGGAGCCCAAATGTTAAGCAAATAGATTTTTGCAGGATTCTTATTTTCTTTAGGAAATATGACCATTATGGCCTGCAAGTCAACATTTTTCATCACAAAATTCATTGATGATGTTAAGGGAAGTTGTTCCTTTAAAAAACTAAATAAAAATAAAACACAGGAAAAATCCATCCCCTCCCTACGCTTTATTATGCTGCAGGCCTTAAATCACATTCTGAATTTCTTCTACTCTTTGTAGAATACTCTGGAGTATCTAAGGCCCTCACATCCTCTTTGGATAATTTAGGGATTAAATTTTAAAGACTTCAGAAATGCTTTAATTTTAAGCTGAAATGGTCCTTCCATTTCATAAAGTATTATGTTGTGATTTCTGAGATGGTATATCCCTGTGATTTTTTTAATTGGATGAGTTAATCTGTGCTTCTCTTCTTTTCATAATATGTGCACTAATAACCAATCAGCCTTATTTGCTTTTTTGAATCTTCTTTGCTAAAGATTTTTCCGTTTCCTTTACATGATTTAATTCTACTTGTTTCCTTACTGTCAATAACCTCTTTTAAATTTTAGTTGGGTATGTCTGTTTATGGTATTTTTATAAATGTCACCTGATTTTCTAAGATGTTAATGTCTTTATTTCTCTTTTTAAATAATTTCCCCCTGAATTACTGCTTTATATATTTCCTAAGCCATCAGCCATTTGAAACTTGGTTTACAATTTATTTTTAAAAACTCAACTGTAGCTTGTTTAATTTAATCCACTAACTTTATTAAAATTTTAATAAAATTTTATCTAATCACCACTGTCACCTTTTCCTTTGATTATTAATAGGTAACCAATGTTATTGTATCAAAATATGATCTGCATAACAAAATGATTCAGTTCTTGAGATCTTTTAGTTGTTTAACAAAAGGAGGAAAAGCAAAAAAAAATGCACCTTGAATATGAAGAACATGGATTTGAATAGAATGTATCATTTCTTTCATTTTGATTCAAATACATCTACTCATGTTTTAAGTCTTGCATAAATATTTTGGGGACCTTGTCCTTTCCAGTTGTGGGTTACTAATTTCATTATAATCTCTCCCCATCCCTATATTATTTCTCTTTCTGAAAAAGAGTACAATACTTGAATCACTTTTTAAATAAAATAATAATAATCTGATTGCTATTTGGGATATAAATGTAAACAATAATAAATCTAGGATCACATATTGATGCTTTAACAAAAAACCTCCTGAACATTTATTGTCTCCTCAAATACAAAAGAAGAATTATGCCCAAATACTTTAGCTGCTCCTCTATTCTTAGCTCCTGGTGCAAATACTTTCCCTTCTAAATGTTCTAGGAATCTTTTCCTCTTTTTCTCTGATATGAGTTCCCTACAATAAAAACTAAATCTGCTTTTACTTTTTGTAATAACATCTTAAATCTCCTCCATTTAATAGCTGAATCTAAAAATTTCAAGTTAACTGACAAAAAGTTTATTTCTACTGCAAACTAAAATATACAGTATAAACTAAAGCAAATAAACAAATTGTGCCTACTGAGTTTATGAATCCTCCAAAAGATAAAAAAAAAAAATTGCTTAACTTCTTCTGTTCACATCAGTCTCCCTTCATTAATACGAACACTTTAAATGGTACTGCCCACTTATGCCAGACATTACTAGCCCTAGGTTCGTCCATTAGAAAGCACTTTTCTATTGCTGGGTGTAAATTTGCTAATATTTCAATTAGCAGATTCCTCCCACAGTCAAATTTTCTATTATACCTAAGTGTCAATATTGTTTTCTTTATGGCTGGAGAACTAATTTATTGCATCCCTTGGTTTATTTAGCTATGGAGAAAGTGACTTCTCCATTCCATGTCAAAGTAAAACTGGGTGGCAAGAGTTAGAGGTTATGCCCTTTTTTGGAAGGCCACATGATTGAGGGGTAGAACTGTTATAGGAGGGAGAGGGGGATTTTTTTTTCTGCTGAAAGGCCAAAGAATAGATATAGGTTAAATATAACACAATAAAGAAAGTTGGGATGTGGGTGGTGTCTGCAATAGCACCGAGTCAAGATGGAAAGTGTGGGCGCCTAAGAGCATTTCTACATCAGCGTTTTATTGCATGCTTGTTATTGGCCACTCACAGACGTTTGCAGGTCCTTTAAGCGACAACATCGACCTCCAGGACACATCCCATACTTTTCCACATTTATCCCACTTTGAAAAGATTGGAGATAAGCTGGAATGCACCTTAGTGGTGCAAAATCAGCAGTGTGTAAACACAGTGTTGCACGACAATTCTGCTATTAGATGGTGATGTTTCATTGAACTTAATAGAGCATTAAAAGATGAAGTTTTCAATGCCAAATCATGTGCTCATAGTCTAAAGGAGTCCATCCTAAATGCAGAAAGATTCTGGAAGAAGAAATCCTGGTAACATTGTAGGGGTTTTCCTTAATGTAGAAACACCCTACGGAAAGGGGCTGACCTTTGACTTTACTATCAGTCATCATTCAATTTTCCTATCTTTTGAATTATGCCCAAGAAACTCCGGGAAGGACTGGGGATGAGGATACTCAAGGAAACTGAAGGTACTGGGAAGAACCCATGTATTCCCTGGCATTCTAGCCTTGTTTATCTATTTTTTGTAAAGTATAAAACTATGCTAGTTGTGATCAGCAAAATGGGTGGGAAATCGAGAAAAAGAAGCAGGACTCTATTGAGATCCTTCTGTGCATGGGTACTGCATCCTTGCACAGTGAAGGATTCTATCCTAAATGAGGACATGAATCTCAGAATCTAGCAACTTCTTTAATCAACTTTTGATAGCCCTCTTTGATTTCAGGATCTGCACTGATTTCAGCTAGTTCGGTTAGCTATAGTTATGCTTCCATTTGAGCTCTACCTTGAGTTTCACCATGTTCGTCCTCCATGTAAGTCAGGTGGTTTTTTTAAAAAAATCTAATACAGGTTTTATTAAAGGGGCATGATAGTGCTGCTGCTTTAGTTAAGGTGAGTCACACAAAAAAAGGTGCTGCTGTTATAAACCCCAAAATTCTACTGCTTATAGAAATGCCATCTATTGAGCTAATAACATGAAACTTAGCATCAATAATCTACTTGACTGGGCAAAATTTCAAATTGATCTGATACAAATTGCCATGGGTACACCAAGTTAAAATGTGCTGAAAATTTATTCCATTCTCAAATAAAGTGTTCTCAGCCTGATTAGTTCAGAGGGGATCAGGACTAAGATAGACACGGAGCTCATCTACACCAAGCAGGATATTCCACTTTGAAAGCGGTCTATAAAAGGCAGGAGCCACACTACGGCTTTATAGTGGCCCTGAAGTGCACTGACAACTGTTTGGGCCCATACTGCTTTCATAGTGGAATATCCTGCTTGGTGTAGATGAGCCCATGGTTTCTGTGTCAAAACTGGGGTGCTACTGCTAGAAATTTTCCTGGATCTTTGAAGCAGCTACAGTTGGTGGTCAGACAGGCCACCATATTTTCCCACAATGTGTTTATTGGAACTCTAGAAGAACATGATGGCCTTGAGAGCAGTCAGGACTATTTCTGTAAAAAAAGAGATGCTGTCTTACTTGTAAGCCCTGTCCTCAATCTCTGAAAATGTTTTTGGGAGAGCATTCATTGTCCACTGCTAGTCAGCACCTGTTACCCACTCGCTTTTGCTTTTAAAATAGTAAGAAAAAGCTGGCATCTTACACAATGAAACCATAAAGATCGTCATTGCTACTATGCTCTCTACCGGCCATCTGAGATACTGAAATTGAGATGATTACCTGGACACTGCCAAGGCTGTGATGGCTGGAATGGTTTTGCTGCGCCTCTCTGATGGAGTCGTGTTGAGATCCAGCTCTCGATAGAGAACGAACGGTGTTTCCACTTTGTTGCCTATTGCGTGGGTTAAAAACAGTCAGAAAATAGTTGGGAACTTTCATTGTGATAGTGGGAAGGTAGGTGGCAGCAAATGATATTTATAGTCAGCAACTTATTAAGAGAATGTATTTAATCTTGGCCTGTGCCAATTGCATTTGCTGGCTACAATAGTTACATGTGTGAGTGTATCAACTGTTGACTAAATTGAATTTGTGTATTATTGCTTTCTAAATTACATGCCTAGTTCAGCAAAAATGTTCATCAATGTTTACTGTCTCAGTGCATAATAACATGCCCCAGAATACCTTGCTGCCAGGATATAATGCAGCCCATAATTGCCCAGTTAAAACAAATTACATGAGGTACTGGTAATATCAACTTATCTAAATCTGTTCATAATACAACCACTAATTAAATGCCAAGCACATTGTAAAAAAAAATTAACTCAATCATTGTTACTTCAGTCTTCGCAATGATCATGTTTTGGTTTAAGAGTGTTTTCCCATAATGTTGCAAAATTAGAGGCCACCAGTGAGGGAGGAAGCAGCAGCCAGGCACCTCTCCACCATGCCTGGGTCCAGCTCCAGCTCAGAGCCCCCTCCCTCCTGCTGTCAACTGCAACTGCTGAACTTTGCAACTAAGATTGTAGTGCCTGAATTTGCTTTCCTTTTCCCCCTCCTCCTCCTCCCTCCCAATCCCCTTTCCTTTTGTGTCATGTCTTTTAGATTGTAAGCCTGTGGGCAGGGACTGTCAAGAAATACTTTTGTAAGCCGCCATGAGAGCCTTTTTTGGCTGAATGGCGGCATAAAAATCCTTAAATAAATAATAATAAAAAAATAGATGGGGGAATATCTGGCTGTTAAAAATACTTGGAAAGCAAACAGAGTTCTTAGGAAACAAAGGTTCCAGTGGCAACTAGGATGAAATCTCACACCTCAATCTATTCACGCTCAGAAAACTATGTAGGAGGGTAGGAGTTGTCTATGATTAGAAGCCCTTTGTAAACAAGGTATGAACCTCTATTATACAAATACAGAGACACTTAGAATAATTATCTCTGATTTCTTTTGTTTTGTTTCCCCACCCACCCCAAAATTGTATTAACTAAATTTTCTGTAACAGCTGTTTAAACTCCAATTGTTAGGGGATTGTTCTGTTTCTTCTTTTGTTTTGTTATATCTAACATAAAAATAAAAAATAAAATGAAAAATAAAATAAAAAGTATTTAAAAAAATCTGATTAACTGTTTATTCATTCATGTAATTGGGATGTCTCAGAATGGAAAAGGAAATAATTTTTGACACTTCTGTAATAAGTCTTACAAACAACAACAATAATAACAACAACCCCATCCTAATTTGCAAACATGTTTGTGTGCAGGTATGTGTGAGCTTGCAAACTTTTAAAAATTCATATGAATACTAAAATCAGTGTTGACAGCTGCTGTATTTGTTAGCCAGAGGAGATGCTATGGAATTTTCATTACCTCTAACATTTAAGTTCCCTCCCCGAATGCAGCTGCATTTGGCTTGGATGGCTCAACCCAAGGGACATGAAGAAACCTTTGCACAGGGAGCCCCCTGCTGCTTTCACGTAGTTCCGGCAGATTTCCAATTTTACTTCATACAGCCTCACAGAGATAGTTTTCTGTCTCAACTGTGTTGAAATCCGATTTATGAAACCTGTCTTTCTCTTTCTCTGTAACAATCTTTTATACATTCTTTAAAAGTTTTGCAAATTGGCAATACTTTGGCCTGACCCAGCAGTAAGATCTTACAATGGAATGAAATTCTGCATATCAGGAGCATCTCCTGAGAATGCCTATGGAACTTGTATAATATTGTTAAGAGAGCACATTTAGGTGTCTCGTGGACTGTGGAAATACAAATAAATAAATACATAAACACAGAATGAAAGCTTAATAGATGTCAAGCCAACATGCCACATTTTGTCCATAGGTCATATTAAGTAGGCACACTGAGGCATCAGGATAATGTTCTTCTGAATGGTCTCCTCACAACTACAGAAATAAGCCACTGCATTATAGTCCCACTGCAGTTTCTTCAAAGCTCCCACCACACACACACACACACACACACACACACACACACACACACAGGTTAGAAATATTACATTATGCATAATCTAATTCAAGTTAGACCAACATTCTAACTGTACAAAGTGGGAGGGGGGTTCTGCTCAGCTCTATAGCAGTTGTAAATTGGCAGTTTACTGCTCTTCTCTGTGGTGGTGATTGGTGTGTTGTTTGCATTAAGGAAAGGACAGACTGTTTCTGTTGTCTCTCATTATGTTTGTTGTTACTACTTTCTTCAAACTCAATATAAAGAAACACACTCACACACACACACACACACACACAAACATACATACATACATACATATATACATATATATATATATATATATATATATATATATATATATATATATATATATATCCCCCCCCTCTGGTCAAGTATATTCCTTTGCTGCTATCTTTCTATATGTCACATATAACACCTAACAGAGTTATATATAACTCCTAACAGAGTTAATATATATAGAGAGAGTTTCTAAGAACACACACACACACACACAAGGGTTACCAAAGCAGGAATGAATGGTGATAATCCCATTCAAAAACACCAGCCTGATAATAAAGGCAATGGCTACTGGAGGTAAAAGTTTTCTTAAGGTGATAAACCCCTAAGAAAATTTTAGACAGCCTGACTAACTCCAGAAAAAGTAAGTCCAGTATTTCTGCTCACGGGAGTAGTGCTTGCTTTCACCATGTAAAGATCCCACCTTTCATAAGTAATGTAAGTCCCTTAATTGTAAAAGGGCAATGCTGTTCCCTTACTCCCTCACATACAGATCACAGCGTGGCAGTCACTAGTCTGAATGAGAGGCAGGTGTGCCACCCCTTTCCCCAACTGCCCATGGGTCCCTGTCCTCTTCAGGATGCCAGTGTAGAAGCTACTCCTGCCTAGAAGGGGGAAGAGTGGGAAAGGGATCTTACAATCTAACCCCTCATAGAATACCTAAAACTATCTCCTCATACAAGGATCCTGATCTTTAAAAAAAAAGAAAAAGAAAAAAAAGTTCAGGACCATTGAATATTCCCCTGGGACAAACATCATTGCAGACTTATTTGTTCAAATATTTACACCCACTAAGGACTCCCACCAACCTCCAAAACCACCTTGGTGCTCATTTGCAATTAAGAAACAGGTAGGTTTGGCATGGCCAAAATCTGGACATAATTACAGCAGGCAGGAGCTAGGCTGAAAGCATAGTGGAAGGCTGGAGTTGAGGAATGGAGAGCCCTACTCTTCTTCCCAGTTCTGTCAACACATTCCTAGACTTAGCGACTCCTTTTTTACAGAGAAGAAATGCCCAAACTGTCCTTACCCTTGTTTTCCTGACATTCAGCAGAGTCGTCTTGTGACCCCGTATTAATATCTTGGCATGGATGTGAATTATTTTCAAATTTCCAGACCTGATTAAACAAATGATTAACAAATTATTAACAATAATAGTTTGAGAACAAATGTAGTTTGAGCAAATGGCATTTCCCCAAATCTCCAGTATTGGCTAGCCAAAAATTGGAAAGCATCCAAGATAGTGAAACTTTAAAAAGTCATGCACCTGAAAGATGGCTAGAAGAAACAGATTTAAAAATAAAATTTTAAAAAATCATGGTCTCCCTTTATTGAAATCATAAGGATTAAGAACAAGTTGGACTTGAATTTACATAGAGCTTTGGGTATAGTTTATATAGTTTGCTATAGTTTAATGCAGCCAAGTTAGTGCCCTCTAGATGCTTGGACTACAACTCTTATCAACTGCCAAGTTTTCTGGGACTGATGGGATTTGTTGTCCAAAACATCTGGAGGAACCATGGGGAAGGCTGGTTTAATGTATCAGATGTGTAATTGTAAGAATATTTGTGTTGTACTAATAACATACTTTAAAAATAGTTCTGAAGAAAAAGCAACATGTGTCATGCTTGGCCCTTTCCCGACGCAGCATGACTACTCCACAAAAGATAGGGTGACACTATTTTGGAAACCAAAAAGGAAGACAAGATGGTTGGCCCCCAAGGGGGCGTGCCCACCCAAAAATGCCCTTGGTCACATGCCTGATTAAGGCAATCCCGTTCCACACAACATCTTAATGTTAAAATCACTGGGGGTGGGGGAACCAAGGGAAACATTCAATGTATCTGAAATTAACTTCACTCATGCCTACTTTTGTAGCTTTTGCTGTACTTTGAAGCTTTTGCTATACTCTGTGTGATACAGTCTCCGTTTCCCTCAAATATCTTTTCTGACTGCAAGTCCTTTACTGGATGACCACAGTCTCACCTTTCCTAACATTTAACACTCTTTCCCCATCACCTTTCTCATATCCATACTCATATCCATACAGATTCAGCACACTGCTACCACTGAACAAATGAAGCAGTTGACAAGAACAGAAAAATCTAGTACAACAAGCAACCAAGCATTCAGACAGAATATAAAATACTATTATCCTGCAACCATTGGCCATGGAACAAAATGGACTAAAGGCGTCTTACAGTCACTTCCCACTAACTCCTCTTATCTCTGGCTCATTAGCCATGTAAACAAGATGGTCAGTAGCAATAAAGGCCAGAACAGATGCCCATTATCACAATGCTAGACAAGGATCTTTCCCTCCTTTTATCCAAATATCTCCTGAATTTACACTGCCTCAGTGGGCAGAGAACAGAAATCCCAATCAGGGACCCAAGGAAACTGCCTAAAGAAATGACAGAAATAAGTCCCATTGTTTTCAATAAACCTTATGCCCATATAAATGAATATAGGATTGCAGCCTCTTCACATCTGTTCACCTTACCTTGTCAAGTGCAAGCCCCTATTGTCAAGGACAGCTATTCACCTGCCAGAACCTGGCCTCCTGCATCAGGTAAGCAGCAGGTGCTCCCCAGAAAGATGCTTTCAGAGCCTAGGAGATCCAGACATACTCAGACAAGACAAGACACGCCATGCTATGCTGGGACAAGACTATATCTAGACTCCAGTTCATCTACATATGATCTTGTGAAGATTAATAAACTGAGGAGGAATATGACTTTAATAATAATTTAAAAAATCTTAGAACTCTTATGTATTTCAGCCTTCCCCAACATGATCCTCTCCAAGGCTGTAGCTAGACCTAAGGTTTATCCCAGGATCATCCCAGGTTCATCCCTGCCTGAGCGCTGGATGCCCTGTGTGGCACTTAGATGAACAGGTTTGACCCCAGGACAATCCTGGGATAAACCTTAGGTCTAGCTACGGCCTAAATGTCTCTGACTATTGGGCACCTATCTGGTTATTACCCAACACGGCTGTAGGGAGGATCCTATATTTAACAAGAATTGACAGTTTCTGTACAGTTACTAAAAGGATAAAACAAAAGCCGACACTAGTAAAAATCACATAAATGAGGTAAAAACACCATGGGCCAGTAACAATCCTTCAATAGAGGCAGATAATAAATGATGTTACCATGATAGTTAAAAGGTCCATTGAAATGGCGTCCATGTACTTTGCCTTTCACACAGCCATGAGCTGTCTTCAAATGAACCTCTAACATGATACCATTGAGCATTTTTATATTTATTGCATTTTTATACTGCCCAACAGCAAAGCTCTCTGGGTGATTTACAGAAATTAAAACCATGGAAACCATTCAGAATACCTCTCCCTCCGGATTGTGGCAAGGAACAACGTAGAATACAAAAATATTATAAAATACATAAAACTAATAAAACATATAAAACCAATAAATTGTTAAAATAACAGCCAGACTTTTTAGCAGTAAATAAATATTGCTAATAAATCAATTCATGCATAAATATATTACAATGTTCTCCTCCAACAAAACAATCAAAGAAAAGAAAACCAGTGAGGTAACAAGGCAAATGTACTGCTCTGAAGCCAGTTTTCTGTTCCAGCAAAATCCCTGTTTTCCAGAAAGCTGAGCCAATTTCCTTAAATCATCTCCAAATAAATTCTTAGAAAATTAATTAGCTCAAGTTTATTTCCCATAAATAGGAATATCACCTCCATATCATCCCCCCTGACTCACACGCACAAAACTACAACCCCCCAACACACTGCCAACACACACACACACTCTGATGATCCCCCACACCAAACCACACACACACACACGCACACATCCATTCATAGACAAAGGATCCATTCACCCGTCAGCACATAAATACCTCTTCTCCAGCCAAGGCTGTTCCTACACTTGTTTCCACTCTTCCCTCTCCCCCACTTTTCTGGGCAAATGATGGGGATTTTTATATTCACCTTGGGAATCTTCTTAGCAGCAAGGGGTTGCAGAGAGAGGGGTGGGATTAGAAAAGTAATGGTACAGGACAAGACCTGTACCAGGGGGAGGAGGGGTCCATCCAGTCATTGGATGATTTCCAGAAAAAAGTGGACAGGTGGTGGGCAGTTTTACATTACCCTTGCTCCTTGTAACTCCGAGGATAAAACTGTCTCACCTGCTGCTCTGCCTGCTTCTTGTCCTCTGCCTGACTCATGTGGAAACCTTCTGCCAGGGCCACTGCTTGGGAACTGGTTTCTGCTCCACATTCCCTCACCCTGCTTGCCATCATCAGGGGCAGGACAGTCAGGAATTTCTCGAGGGTCACCAGTCCAGGAACTTTTTCCATGGACTTACCCACTGTGATGGGCGATGGGAGAGGCTCAGGGCTCTTTGCAGAAGTGTGAAAAAGACCCCCCTGAGCCCTTCCCATATGGCAATGTGGGCCTTTTCTTGGCCGGCAACATTGCATCAGCCAAGAAGATAAGGTAAGAAGTGCGGGAACCGGGAGGGGCTTGCAGGCTGCACTTCCAGAAGTGCAGAAACGTGGCCTGGGAGGGCCTAAAGTGCGCATTTCTGAAATATGCTTTAAGGCCCACCCATCCAGGCCTCTCCTTGGTTGATGCTATGACATCGACCAAGAAGAGGCCCGGATAGAAGCCTGGGTGGGGCTTATATTGTGTGTTTCCACGTTTTGGAAACATGTGCTTTAGGCCTCCCAGGCTTCCATCTGGGCCTCTCCTTGGTCGAGGTCATAGCATCACCAAGGACAGACCCAGATGGAAGCTTGGGAGGTCCAGCATGCATTTCACAGACAAAATTGGAAAACAAACAAACAGGATTTCCACCTAGACCTGGTTCCCACCCCCTCATTTCTGGACGTGTCTGAGCCAAACCAGACATACGGTCACCCAACAGAAGAGAACCCAAACTTTCCAAAACCCGACATTCAGCATGGGGGCAGGGTGAGCCCCTCAAGTCTGGTGCTAACCAGGGAAGCCCCAGTCTCCAGGGAGAAATCTCACCATGCCTGTATTCAGAGGAAGACATGGATGGATCCCCAGCTCCCCTGTGCCAGAACAACCAACTGCCGCCTGGTCCATAAAATACTGGCTCAGGGGGCCATCTGATGAAGCACTAAGTGCCTGAAAGCCAAAAGTAACCAAACGATCCATGAGTAGAAAAAGCTTCCCTGGGACTTTGAGAGCAGAACTAAATGCTTGCAACTGGATGTAGGTGGGGTCCAGGAGATCAAGGGACCACTAACCGCCCAGAGAGCTTCGGCTATTGGGCGGTATAAAAATTATATATATATATATAAAAAATCAAGCCTCCAACTGAGGTCTGTTAACTACTGAAAATCAGACATGTCTTACAGTTTCCAGACTCTTGCAAACTAGCTTACCTGACTCTGCGGTGCTTGTTGACTCATCTCCTGTGCTGCTTGACCCCTGGACCCATCCTTAAGACCCTGTTTTCTTGGACTAAGCTTGCTTCTGGACTACTTCACTGTGTTTTGAACCTGACTTCAACTAGTCGGGTTCAACTAGTCGGGTCACACAGAGGAGGGCCAGGATCTCTTCTCGATGCTCCCAGTGTGCAGGACACGGAATAACAGGCTCAAGTTAAAGGAAGCCAGATTCCAGCTGGACATCAGGAAAAAATTCCTGACTGTTAGAGCAGTATGACAATGGAATCAGTTGCCTGGTGAGGTTGTGGCCTCTCCCACACTAGAGGCCTTCAAGAGGCAGCTGGACAACCATCTCTCAGGGATGCTTTAGGGTGGATTCCTGCACTGAGCAGGGGGTTGGAGTCAATGGCCTTGTAGGCCCCTTCCAACTCTGCTATGATTCTATGATTCTAAGTCCTCATTTTTCGGACTGCCCATTTCTAAATGGGATTTCCCCTACCTTCTGTCCAAGGACTGCATTGTATGACCCAGCCTTATCAGGACACATTTTTCTTGTTCCTTCTTGATGAATCAGAGGTACTTAAAATGTTTGGTTGATTTTCATAAATGTTTTAAAGTGATTAATCAATTAAACATTGTAGCCCTTTAAAAAGTCAACTCTGAGATGGCTGAAGAAATGCTGGCTTGCAGAACCAAAAGAATAGAACAGTTCTGTGGGCAGCAAATGTACACCAGTCCTACCAGACATGTGGGAAGCAATTAGGGCTATCAGAGCCTATTCTTGACAGGGCCATTTAACTTCAATAGTCAAGTAGAAGGGAGATAGAATCATAGAATCATAGAATAGCAGAGTTGGAAGGGGCCTACAAGGCCATCGAGTCCATCGAGATAGAGTAGGTGAGATAGGAAACTCTTTCCTATTCCACCTGACTAGCTTGTTTCTCAAACTTGAATGAGTGCATCTGAGATTCAGTTACCTAGGGAGGTTGTGGGCTCTCCCACACTAGAGGCATTCAAGAGGCAGCTGGACAACCATCTGTTAGGGATGCTTTAGGGTGGATTCCTGCATTAAGCAGGGGGTTGGACTCGATGGCCTTGTAGGCCCCTTCCAACTCTGCTATTCTATGATTCTAAGATTCTATGATTCACCAGATCAAGAGAGAATACAATGGCTTTGAAGGACAGACTCCACCCAGTGATATATTTATGAATCCAAGTGTGCTGGGTTTCAAGAATTTTTGGGTTGAGAGCCTCAGCTATTGGGCCGTATAAAAATGCAATAAATAAATAATAAATTGTGGTCCCTCAAGCCAAGGAACACAAAGTGGTACCACAAAAAAAAACATTTACTGCTCAAACAGTATTACACAATAACAAATTATGCAATGATGAAACAACCAAAACTCATTACTACATACAATGTAATTAGGACAATTAGAAGCCTAATAGCATATTCCTTAGTAAAATTAAAGTTATTTTCTTCTCGACCAACAAAGCAGTCATCATTAAAATCTTATAGTTACCAATCTGCCAAGCATGGTTGGCAGAGCTTAGGTCATCATGCTGGGTAGGCCATCTCATTCTCTCAGGATCTCTCGGGGGGGGGGGAGGAGGCTGTCTTCATGATGACACATTGGTGCTGCAAGCCCCCAACCCCCCACGCTTCTGCTCCTGTGGGTTGTCCCCATGCAAGTGCAGGGTTTGCATCGGAGGAGGAGCCACCACCATGCCCATGCACCAGCATGCCCATGCACCGCTGTGCAATTGCTCATTGCCGCATGGGCGCCACTGCACATCTGTATCCCCCTCCACATTTTTTAACCTTTTCTTTTCACCTTCCCCATCAAGAGTCCTTCTCCCCATGCCAAAGAAGCCATTCAGCCATTCGACTCACTGGCCCACCCATCCCCCCTGCCCAGGCAAATGGCAACCAATCAGGGGTTGCCATCCCTCTCGCTGAGACTCCACACGGTGACATTGTTGCCTCGCTGCAGAGGGAAAAGACAGGGTAAGTCCCCAATTTTTTTATTTTGGATATTCAGGGCAAAAGCCCTGGGACGGCTCTACTGTGGCTTCTGCATCCTATAAACAACACAGGGCCACCGCTGAGCCGCCCCGGGGGCTTTCCCCTCATCTAGACACCCCTCCCCCTGGGCAACCGGAACTCTTGCTTTTAGAACTCCTTTGTGGCTGACTTTTTAGAGGAAGGCAGACCACTATTCTTATTTCTTTCAAGATAACCAGGTCTGCTACTGACACCAGGGCAGGATCTACACTACTGCTTTATACCAGTTTATAATGGTATTGACAACTGTTGAGTCCTATGACACATTCCATATACTGTTGTCAAACTGCTTTCAAAGTGCTGGTGCACTATGTTTCACTTCGTTACACGCTGTTAACCAAAGTAGGATGAGAAAGGTGCCTGTCTTGATGAAAGTCACAGCTATCCCACAAACCATAATTTGAGCCTCATATTTTGTAGAGTCCAAAATTAAGGTCTATGGTTGCAGCTCTGAGCTCAGCTTCTTCAGAATAAGGGCATGTCTAGACCTAGGGAGGGGAGGGGGAGTATCTTGCAATATGGTGATTGTGAGATCCTCCCCCTCAGTCCACATGTGGCACACAATGCCCCAGGAGGAAGAGGATGTCATGCCTGCCATTTTGGTTTCTATTTAATTGAAAATGAGTGCACGAGTGCTCCAGCAATACAGGTAGGGTTTGTTTTTGTTTTAAAAAAGATCTCGCTCCCCACTCCCCATGCCCGGTTCCAGGCTCCTCGTGTTTACTCGCAAGGACCCAAGACAAAAACGGGATGGCTGCCCACATGTCCCGCAGTCTTGGGACGATCCTGAAGCTGCAGGAAAAGTCAGGATTAAAGCCGTCCCGGTTATCCCTCCCTGCTGCTGGGATCCCCTGTGCATCATGTGGATGCACAGGGATGATCCCGGGGCGATCCTCAGGATAAGCCCTTGTCTAGACATGTCCTAAGCCCCACTTAACTGAGTGGGACTTAACTGCAACTAAGCATACATAGGATGAAGCTGTAGAGAAGCTTGTGAGGCCCTGAGGTATATGGATACATTCAAAAATACTAACTCAACAAGCTGATCCCCTTTGCCAAGTAAAAATTACTACATCAGATGAGAGAGAGAGAGAGAGAGAGAGAGAGAGAGAGAGAGAGAGAGACTTAATAAATGCAGGTTGCTTACCTGTAACTGTAGTTCTTCGAGTGGTCATCTATGCATTCACACATATGGGCTTTGTGCCTGCGCAGAGACCAGACCGGAACCTTCTATAGCTGAGTGGAACGTTTTTGGCGGGAAACCCTCCCCCACGCTACCGCGCACGTCCATGGGGTTCCCGCCCTTACCTCAGTTTACAGGAGTCCAACATTGTGCCCCCATAAACATGAGTGTAATTTCAATAAAGTACATTCCACGTATAACTGTGTCATTTGTAAGTCTCACACCACCAAGTGGGGATGGTGGGTGGGTTGTGTGAATGCATAGATGACCACTCGAAGAACTACAGTTACAGGTAAGCAACCTGCATTTCTTCTTCGTGGTCTCTATGCATCACACATATGGGCGAGTAGCAAGCTGACATACTCTTGGAGGTGGGTTGGTGCATCATCTGAAGATCTCCGAGAGCACTGTCCTCCCAAATGAGCAGTCTTATCTCGCACGGGTGTCCAAACTGTAGTGTCTAACAAACGTGGACAGAGTGGACCACGTTGCAGCCCTACAGACTTCTGTCAAAGGAACACCTCTGTCAAAAGCAACAGATGTTGCGACAGCTCTGGTAGAATGAGCTGTCACAGGTTTCACAAGCTCTAGTTTAGAGATAGAGAAAGCAAGTTCAATTGTCTCTACAATCCCGCGTGATAATCGCTGGCATGAAACAGGGAGTCCCTTATAAGGCTCACCATAACAAATAAACAATTGCTTTGTTTTCCTAAAACTCTCTGTCCTAGCCTTGTAAAAGGCAAGAGCTCTCCTTACATCAAGTGTATGTAAAGAAAACTCAACAGGTGTTGTTGGATTCGGAAAGAAAGCTGGTAGAGTGATATATTGGGACAGATGAAAGGTTGACACTACCTTAGGCAAGAAGGCAGGGTGTGTGCGTAACACAACCTTATCTTTGTGAAAGATAGTGTAAGGAGCATCTATCCTGAGAGCTCTAAGCTCACTTGCACGTCTAGCAGAAGTGATGGCTACTAAAAAGACAGTCTTGAATGTTAGAAGCCTAAGGTCAGATAAGGCCATGGGCTCGAAGGGCTTCTTTGTCAATGCCTGTAACACCACTGATAGGCTCCATGGTGGAACGATACTCTTTACTGTCGGTATCATATTTTTAAGCCCCTTAAAAATTTCCTCGATGTTGGATGTACAAAAGGTGTAAAACCATCCATGCCTCGATGAAAAGACGTAATAGCCGCTAAGTGAACTCTGATGGAAGTGAGTTTGAGTCCCTGTTGATAAAGTGCCAATAGGTATTTGAGAATCAATGACAAAGGGCAAGATTCAGGTGCTTGATCGTTTTCCAAGGCAAAAGTTTGAAATCTCTGCCACTTTGCCGCGTAAGATTTTCTCGTTGAAGGCTTTAGTGATGCCAACAATATATGGTCTACAGTTAAATCCTTGGTACGAGAGGAGGAATGGATGGTATTCTCCATGCCGTCATCTTGAGGGTCGACAGGTTTGCGTGTAGAACCCTGCCCTGGTGTCGAGACAACAGTGTCGGTATCAGCGGGAGTCTGATGTAATTCCCGTCCGACAGTCGAAGGGCGTGGGAGAACCACGTCTGTCGAGGCCACCACGGTGTGACAAGGATGCAGTCCGACCGGATCTGGCCAGTACCTCGTCAATAGCGGAAACGGTGGTAATATGTAAAGGAGATTTCCTTTCCAGGTCCTGGTGAAAGCGTCTCCTAGCGAGTGCTTTCCTCTTCCTGCTCTGCTGCAGAACTTGGAACAGGCTGCGTTTTCTTCGCTAGCGAAGACATCGACAGCAGGGAGGCCCCAATACCGAAAGAGATCGTCCCTTACTTCGGTATCGAGCTCCCATTCATGGTCTACGTGAAAAGACCTGCTAAGGGCATCCGCGATGATGTTTTCCTTGCCCGCTACATGGATCACCATCAGGTGAGTATTTCTCTTTATGCACCAGTTCCAAATCCTGAGTGCCGATCGATTCAGAGGATGAGACCTTGTCGCACCTTGTCTGTTGATGTACGCCACTACCGTGGTGTTGTCCTTCGCGATCAGGACGTTTCGCCCCTCGATCATTTGTGAAAAAGGTTTTATTGCATTCTCTACCGCTAGCAGTTCTAAGTGTTTGATATGATGTTCCCTCTGGGAAATAGGCCAACGACCCTGAGCTATGAGGGAGTCGCAGTGTGCTCCCCATCCGATCAACGATGCATCCGTCGTGATCGTTACCGAAGGAGTGTTTGTTGGAACGGAACATCTTCTAGGAGCGTCGACATCGAAAAACCACCATTTCAGAGATGCCCTTACTTGCGTCAGGATCGACAGGTAAGTTCGCCGGGCATCGTGTCGAAGATCGAAACTTCTTAAAAACCAGGCCTGCAATATTCTCATTCTGAGTCTTGCAAACCTGATGAATGCAGTTGTAGCTGCCATCAAGCCTAATAGCCTCTGAATTGTCCATGCCGAGACCTTTCGGCGGCTCTCAGTAGCGATGGCTAAATCTTGAAGGGTGCTTGCTCTGGTCCAGGGCAGGTATGCTCTCCCGTCCCGAGACGATAGGGTTACCCCTATGAAGTCCAGCTTCTGCTGTGGGGTCAAGATGGATTTCTCCTCGTTGACCCACAGATCCAACGAGTCCAACAGGTTGAGGGTGGTTGAAATGTCCTTCTGAAGCGTGTCGCTCTTGTCTGCTACCAGAAGCCAATCGTCCAAATACGGGTATATGTATATTCATTTTTGTCTTAGCTTGGCGCACACTACCGCCATCACCTTTGTGAAGACCCTCGGTGCCGTGGCGAAGCCGAAGGGAAGAACGGTGAACTGGTATTGAGATGTCCCGATCGAAAAAGTAGCCGTTACTTTCACCCCCGAAGAAAGAGGAAAGACATCGAGCTCGATGGCATACCCCGAGTTGATCATAGAATCATAGAATAGCAGAGTTGGAAGGGGCATACAAGGCCATCGAGTCCAACCCCCTGCTCAATGCAGGAATCCACCCTAAAGCATTCCTGACAGATGGTTGTCCAGCTGCCTCTTGAAGGCCGCTAGTGTGGGAGAGCCCACAACCTCCCTAGGTAAATGATTCCATTGTCGTACTGCTCTAACAGTCAGGAAGTTTTTCCTGATGTCCAGCTGGAATCTGGCTTCCTTTAACTTGAGCCCGTTATTCCGTGTCCTGCACTCTGGGAGGATCGAGAAGAGATCCTGGCCCTCCTCTGTGTGACAACCTTTTAAGTATTTGAAGAGTGCTATCATGTCTCCCCTCAATCTTCTCTTCTCCAGGCTAAACATACCCAGTTCTTTCAGTCTCTCTTCATAGGGCTTTGTTTCTAGACCTCTGATCATCCTGCTTGCCCTCTTCTGAACACGCTCCAGCTTGTCTGCGTCCTTCTTGAATTGTGGAGCCCAGAACTGGACGCAATACTCTAGATGAGGCCTAACCAGGGCTGAATAGAGAGGAACCAGTACCTCACGTGATTTGGAAGCTATACTTCTATTAATGCAGCCCAAAATAGCATTGGCCTTTCTTGCAGCCATATTGCACTGTTGGCTCATATTCAGCTTGTGATCTACAACAATTCCAAGATCTTTCTCGTTTGTAGTATTGCTGAGCCAAGTGTCCCCCATCTTGTAACTGTGCATTTGGTTTCTATTCCCTAAATGTAGAACTTGGCATTTATCCCTATTAAATTTCATTCTGTTGTTTTCAGCCCAGCACTCCAGCCTATCAAGATCACTTTGAAGTTTGTTTCTGTCTTCCAGGGTATTAGCTATCCCACCCAATTTGGTGTCATCTGCAAATTTGATCAGCGTTCCCTGCACCTCCTCGTCCAAATCATTAATAAAAATGTTGAAGAGCACTGGGCCCAGGACTGAGCCCTGCGGCACCCCACTCGTTGCCTCTCCCCAGTTTGAGAAGGTTCCATTGATAAGTACTCTTTGAGTCCGATTCTGTAGCCAACTGTGGATCCACCTAATAGTTGTTCCATCTAGCCCACTTTTAGCTAGTTTGTTAATCAGAATGTCATGTGGTACTTTGTCAAAAGCTTTGCTGAAGTCAAGATATATGACGTCCACAGCATTCCCACAGTCCACAAGGGAGGTTACCTTATCAAAAAATGAGATCAAATTAGTCTGACAGGATTTGTTCCTGACAAATCCATGTTGGCTTCTAGTAATCACTGCATTGATTTCAAGGTGTTTACAGATTGACTTCTTTAGAATCTGCTCCAGAATTTTCCCAGGGATGGATGTCAGACTGACTGGTCTGTAGTTCCTAGGTTCCTCCTTTTTGCCCCTTTTGAACATAGGGACAACGTTAGCCCTCCTCCAGTCATCCGGCACCTCACCCGTCTTCCATGATTTTGCAAAGATAATAGACAAAGGTTCTGAGAGTTCTTCCGCTAGCTCCTTCATTACTCTTGGATGTAGTTCATCGGGCCCTGGGGATTTGAACTCATTCAAGGAAATTAGGTGTTCTTTGACCATTTGTTTATCAATCTCAAACTGCAATCCTGCCCCCTCAACTTCTGCTTCACTTTTTCCAGGGGGGTCATAGACCCGGTTTTGGGAGAAGACCGAGGCAAAGTAGGAATTGAGCACTTCAGCCTTTTCTTTGTCATCTGTTATCAATTTGCCATCCTCATTAAGCAGTTGAACCACCATTTCTTTCCTCTGTCTTTTACTACTCACGTATCTGAAGAAAGCCTTTTTATTGATTTTAGCATCCCTCGCTAATCTCAGCTCATTCACAGCTTTAGCCTTCCTGACGCCATTTCGGCACTTCTGCGCCACTTGTCTGTACTCTTCTTTTGTAGCCTGGCCTTCCTTCCACTTCCTATATGTATCCCTTTTTGTTTTCAGTTCATCAATAAGCTTTTTGTGGAGCCACATTGGTTTCCTCTGTTGTCTTCTATCTTTTCTCCTGGTTGGAATTGTTTGTAACTGTGCCTTTAAAATTTCATTTTTTAGATACTCCCACCCATCCTGCACTCCTTTTCTCTTTAGGCTCCCTTGCCACGGGACCTTACTTATTATAGTTCTGAGTTTATTAAAATCAGCTTTCCTAAAAGCCAGAGTACGTGTATGGCTACGCTCGACTTTTGTCTCCTTCATAATCAAGAATTCAAGTATGACGTGGTCACTTTCCCCCAGAGTTCCCGTAACTGCCACTTTATCCACTAAGTCATCCCTATTGGTCAATAACAAGTCAAGGATTGCCGATCCTCTAGTTCCTTCCACCACTTTCTGTAGGAGAAAGTTATCACCCATACATGTCAGGAATTTCTTGGAAGGGCCGCTTTTGGCAGTAATGGTCTCCCAACAGATATCAGGGTAATTGAAGTCTCCCATCACTACTACATCACACTTCCTTGAAACACTGGTAATTTGTTTCTCAAAAGTTTCGTCCTCGTCTTCTCCTTGATTGGGTGGTCGGTAGTAGACTCCGATTATCATATTCTTTTTATTCCTAGCCCCATTTATTTTAATCCAGACGCTCTCGACGGGGCTCCCAATCTCATCCGCCTGTATTTCTGTGCAGGGATAGGTATTTTTAACATATAGTGCAACTCCACCTCCCTTTCTATTTCTTCTGTTCTTTTTGAACAAGTTATATCCTTCAATTGCTATATTCCAGTCATGGGAGTCATCCCACCAAGTTTCAGTTATACCTATCAAGTCGTATTTGCCTTCATGTAATAAGAGTTCAAGTTCATTCTGTTTGTTTCCCATGCTCTGGGCATTAGTATATAGACATCAAAGACCATGTGTTTTATAGTCTGGCTTTGTTCCTACCTTGTTGCAGACACTATTTTGGGACACTGTTGGAGCTGTTCTCTGTACTGTGGTGCATTGGCCTTCATCCATTGTTGCCTCAAAATTTACGTCTCCCACCCCCATAAGATTCAGTTTAAAGCCCTCCTGATGAAGTTCTTCATGCTGTGGCCGAACTCATTCTTTCCAGCCCTTGTGAGGTGCAACCCATCCCTTGCCAGCAGTCCATGTTCCAAGTAGCATAGCCCGTGGTCCCAGAATCCAAAACTCTCACGACGGCACCACCTTCGAAGCCAGTCGTTCATCCAGAGTATTTTTCTTTCCCTTTCTAATCCTCTTCCAAGAACCGGGAGGATGGATGAGAAAACTACCTGGGCCCCAAAGTTCTTCAGTTTCCTTCCCAGAACTTCAAAGTCTGAAATGATTTCTTCGTAGCTCTGCTTGGCGACATCATTTGTTCCCACATGGATGAGAAGAAAGGGGTATGTGTCCGTTGTCTTTATGAGCTTCGGTAAACTTTCAGTCACATCTCTAATCTGTGCTCCAGGGAGACAGCACACCTGGCGAGTCCATGGGTCTTCACTAGGGGTGTGCACGGACCCCCCGCTCTGCTTCACTTGCAGATCTGCCATTTTCTGGATCGGGGCGCTCCGCCCCGCCCCCGCTCCGCCCACTTCCGCTCCGCTCCGCTCCGGATCCGGAGCTCCGTTTTCCCCCCCCATAGGCTTGCATTGAAAGCTAAAAAATTATACAACTTTTTTCTGTTCAAGTTAGAAACCTCACGTTTGGCACCATGACACCTCATGGGGGTATACACAAGCACGCCAAGTTTCAAAGCAATCTCATCATCCCCTGATTTTTGGGGAATTTTTGAAAATCGGGCACCCCATTCATACCCCTTTCCATAGCTCCGTCAATTTGCACGTTAGAAACCTCAAACACGCCACCATGAAAGCTTATCCAGGGATACATACGCACACCGAGACTCAAGGCAGTCCCATCATCCCCTGATTTTTGGGGAATTTATGAAAATTCAACACCCCTTTCCATAGCTCCGTCAATTTTGCACGTTAAAAAAACCCCTCAAACTCACCACCATGACAGCTTATCCAAGGATACATACGCACGCCCAGACTCAAGGCAGTCCCATCATCCCCTGTTTTTTGGCGGGGCTTAAACCTGCAAAATTTGGAACTTCCAAAACTCCAAGTGAGCGCAGGAAGGACTTCTCCCCTGAGTCAAAGCCACACACACACAACATCCCTGCGAGGTGGGCAAGGGAGGAGGGAGGGAAGGCAGGCAGGCATGCAGCTGGCATTTCTGGGGGCATAAGGAAGTGAGCCAAGGATAAGCCAGTAATGCATATAAAATGGAATAAATAAATAAATAAACGAAGGAGGGGTGGAATTAAAAGCAGCAGTGTTGCTCAATAAACAGCAAGAAGATTTTGTTTAAAAAGGCTATATCTGTCTTTTACCAGCAATAGGGGGACGTGCCCGGGGGAGGGGGAAGCAGCTGCCAGTTCAACTCAAGACAGCCACCAACAGCTCTGAGCTTGAGAAGTAAACGCTCACTTCAACTCATAACAGGCATCGCTCCACCACTAAGAAGTAAACGCTCACTTCGACTCATAATAGGCATTGCTCCACCGTTTTACTCTCTTTGGAAGGCTCTAATGGCCTTCCAGTGCAGGAGAGAGTGGGGGCACGTCCACGATGAGATGCCCTAGGGGAGCTCATCCCCTTGCACCACATCTTTTCAGTTGTTCCCCAAAGTTAGGGTGGGTAGCAGTGCTGTGTTTCTATCTCTTATTCTTGGCTTAGTATATGATTTCAGGTTGTGTTTGTGCATTTGGTGGGGCTACTGTTTTAAAAAACACTGGGAAAAGCCCGTTCAGATGAAGAAAGAGAAGTTTCCCAGAATCCCAAGTTACCCGTTTTGCCTATGCCCTCCTCTAACTTTGGGATCATGTGATCATGACCGGGAGCTGACTCTGCCCCTCAGCCCTTTGAAAAAGGTATTTTTCCCGCCGATTTTTTAAAAACTTCTAGCGCGCGACCCGCACGACGCAGAAAGTTGAGAGTAGTCTCAAAATGACCCCCATCCACGACTCTCTGTGCACAAGAATTTTCAGAACGATAGCTTAAAAACCAACCCAGTTATGCCCGAGTCTTTTCCTCAATGCAATCCTATGGGTGAAAAGCCGAAAACGCCGTTTGAGCCGCGCGGTTGACCCGATTTTCAAAACAATATAGCACGCGACCCGCACGACGCAGAGAGGTGAGAGTGGTCTCAAAATGACCCCCATCCACGACTCTCTGAGCACAAGAATTTCCAGAATGATAGCTTCAAAAAGAACGTAGTTATCCGCGATTATTTGCCGCAATGCAATCCTATGGTGAAATGTTTTCAAGATGGCGACCGGAGCGCTCCGCCTGAACTAGGAGCTCCGAAAAATGGTCGCTTCTCTTTGCCTTGCTTCTAGGGGTCCGCGGTCCGCTCCTACTCCGCCTCTGGGTAAGGCGGAGCAGGCCAATCCGCTACTGCTTCTACACTCCTTATCGGAGCGGATCACACCCCTAGTCTTCACGACATACTTGGGTTTCAATCCCACGCAGCAGGGAGTTTCCCACAACGACTACTCTTCTCTTCTTCTTGGTTGACCTACCTTCTGTCCCTTGGTCACTGTTGTATGGTGTCTCCTGTATTTCCTCTTCTGCAAACTGTCCTTCAGTCTCATTCTCCAGAAGCTGAAAGCGGTTGCTTAACTTCAATGGCCCCACCGGTGCAGAACGCCCTCTAATTCCTCCTCTCCTAACTGTCACTCTTTTCCAAGGAGTTTCCTCTTCATTGGCTTTCCTCCCCTCAGCATACTCCACTTCTGCTTCAGCTGGCTGTTGTTCTTCAATCTCATGTGCTTCTTGTTGCTGTTGCAGTTCCACCGTTCGGTCTAAGAACTCCTCGACTTCTCTTATTCCTTGGAGGGTGGACACTCGCTGCTCAAGTCCCCTCACTTTTTCTTCCAAAAGTGCCACCAGCTTGCACTTGTTGCAGGTATACGCCATGTTGAGCTCAGGCAGAAACACGAACATTGCACACCCTTTGCAGGTCACCACCTCTAGGGACTCCTTTCCATCCATATTGTCGATTTCTGCTTTGGTTTTTTTCCTTTATGATTATAGTAGAATTGCCTTTGCTTTGTTGTGTCCTCTCTGAAGGTACACAACTATATGAGGATGTCTTAAGGGAAAGTAATCTTTTGGGTTTTTTTTGCTTTTGTTTGGTGGTGGTTTTGTGGGGGTTTTTTCTCTTTATGTTTTTTTTCCCCACCTCTTTTTTATTTTTATTTTTTTATTATTATTTTATTTATTTTTTAAGAGGCCTCCCCCTTGACCTCCCCTGCCGAACTCCCCCTGTCAAACTCCTGTTTGCTCTTCCTGTTCGCTCGCTCCCTGGGAATCTGGCTTACTTTTATAGCTCCTACTTGAGCTGGGCCAGCTGCTCTTCCCTGCTTCTGCTGAGCTCCAAGTCAGGAACCAGAATGAGGTCACTGAAATGCCAACAACAATCAACAGCAATTAGGCACTGATTGCTGAGTCCAACTGACAATCAGGCCACTCCCCCTTCAGCTCCTGCAGCAACTATAGACACCAACCTCTCACTCAGCACTCAGGAGCACATGGCAAGCACACGGCCTCTTTGAATTGGCAGCCTCCTGGGTTTCCTTGAGGCTTCTCTTCTTCCCCTTTCCTTGGTCTCCTCTTCCCCTACACTCCCCCTGTCAAACTCCTGTTTGCTCTTCCTGTTAGCTCGCTCCCTGTTCGCTCACTCCCTGGGAATCTGGCTTACTTTTATAGCTCCTACTTGAGCTGGGCCAGCTGCTCTTCCCTGCTTCTGCTTAGCTCCAAGTCAGGAACCAGAATGATGATAGTGAGCACCCAGGAGTCTGATGTTATTGACTCCCATTGATGGTAATGTGGTGCTAGGCGGTTTGCAAAGGGAGGTGGATCTGTGATAAAGAAGTCAAACCCGCTGCTTCTTAGAGAAGTCGGGCTGACATTTGTCCCGCTGGTATCTGCCCTGGTAAGGTCGCTTCCTTTGGAGCTGTTGTTGCTGCTGCCTCTGTTGGCCTTGGTAGTAGGGCCGCTGCTGTTGTTGTTGAGGTGGCGGTCTTGTCCACCGTCTTGGCTTGTACTGGGCAGGCGGAGCAGAGAAACCCATCTTCTTGGCCGTTGTACGAGCCTTGTATATGGAGTTCAAGGTCTCGTCCGTCTTACCATTAAATAAGCCCTCACCATCGAAAGGCATGTTCTCAATCCTGGCTTTGGTGTCATGAGCCAGATTGGCGGAGCGTAGCCAAGCATGCCACCATCGACTTGGAATGGCAGACAACTTGGTGTCACACTGTCGACAATTGTTGCCTGGCTATGGCTGAAGCTTTACTTTGGAAGACTCGTGCCAGCTCTTTTTTGTCCTCTGGGAGATGTTCACATAGTGATCCTATTTTCTCCCAGAGGAAGAGCTGGTATCGTGCCATGGTAGCCTTGTAGGCTGATGTCCTGATGCCCAAAGAGGCAGAGGAGTAAATCCTCCTGCCCGTATGGTCCAACTTTCTGCCCTCTCTGTCCACGGGTGCAGGATGTGCCTTCTGTGAGTGGCCTTGAGCCGACTCCACTACGATCGAATTAGGTTTAGGATGTTGGACCAGAAACTGTACATCTTCCTCTTGGACTCGATAGAGGGTCTCTAGCCTTTTCAATGGGGCTTGAGTCATAGCCGGTGTTTTCCAAGATAATTGAGCCGTTTGCTTTAAAGCATGTGGAACAGAGATGACAAGTCGTTGGTTGTGGACTGGAAAAACGTCGTAGATTGGATCGACGACTGATTCATCCGTTTGCTGGATCCCCAGTCCTAATGCCTGAGCCGTTCTAAGCATATGGTCAGAAATCTGACCATATCATCGGAAGGGGAAGAAGGGTCCTTGTCATGAACCTCATCTTCTGGTGAAGGCATCGATGGAGTAGCCGACACCCCCAACTCAGAATCCGATGGGTAATTATCCTCAGGCGAGGCTACTGTAACCACCTGGAGATCTACATGCTCCGTCGGTACTGTAACCGCGGCGGCCGATGCTGATGGCTGTGTACGGTGTCGAGGCGTCGACACCGTGGACATTTGGTGGGTGGGCGGTGGAGGCAGCGGTAGATGACACACCCTTGAGTAGGCGGAGGGTGCGCATAATATTCTTGAGGGTACTGGTGGTCACCATGGAAGTATCGTTGTGGGCGATATCGATCCCATTCATAATCGCCACATACTGATTGGGGATAAGAGTATTGAGAAGCTCCTTCCCATTGATGCCTTGGAGTGTGCCTTGACTAAGGCGGTAGAGGGATTAGTCCCTGAACTTCTTGCGGCCTGGCAGGCTCCCGGAAAGAGGCCGCTGAAACCGAATCCCGCAACTCGCCCTCCGATAGACTGGGAGGGTGTGTCGGTACCGTAGCCGTCGGTATCAACTGGGATCTCGATATTGAGGGAGGCCTCGGTATCGAAGCAGTCGGTATGGCAGGAGGAGTAGAGTGACTCCTAGCCGGTTCCGCCGTGCGGGATGACCCTAACGAGGGTTTTTCCGTGTCTTTCTTCTTCTTCTTTTTCTCCATTTCAGAAGAAGATTTGGGGGTCCGGGCCTTTTTGGAGATTTTCCTGGCTGCGGAACTCGCCAGTGACCGTCCAGGCGTTAGGGGTATCTGAGCCCTATTAGCCGCTCTGGAATGTTCAGGCACCTCAGTGCAACGGTCATCAACGGACTTACTGGCTGCCGTTTTGTCCATCCTCGAAGATTTGGGAGTCCGGGCCTTCTTGGAGATTTTCCTGGCCGCGGAACTCGCTAGTGACCGTCCAGGCGTTAGGGGTATCTGAGCCCTATTAGCCGCTCTGGAATGTTCAGGCACCTCAGTGCAACGGTCATCAACGGACTTACTGGCTGCCGTTTTGTCCATCCTCGAAGATTTGGGAGTCCGGGCCTTCTTGGAGATTTTCCTGGCCGCGGAACTCGCCAGTGACCGTCTAGGCGTTAGGGGTATCTGAGACCTATTAGCCGCTCTGGAATATTCAGGCACCTCAGTGCAACGGTCATCAACGGACTTACTGGTTGCCGTTTTATCCATCGTTGTGGCGTTGGAGGCCTTGTCTGTGGCCCTGAGGGCTTTTTCCCAGAGTATAGAGTGAAGGTGGTCGGCTCTATTTCTCCTGGTTTGTTTGGTGAAGGCCATGCAATGATGGCAAGCCTCTACCTTATGGCCCTCACCCAAGCACAAAACACACTATAATGGGGGAATGCACTTCCGGGTGAACGGGTAGCAGCGGAATCTGTAAGCTCCGGTCTCAAATAAACTTTGGAAAGCTATTAATCTCACCCAAAGCAAGATAAAGTGAGTATAAAGAGGGATTCTTGTATTGGAAAGCCTACAGCAGCTGAAAGTGGAGAAAAAACTGACTGTTGATAAACAATTTAGCTATAATAAGCTACTTTCACTTTCCGAGCTTCGGGAGTTGTTGGGTAAATGCCAGGGAAGGGCGGAAAAAAACAACAAACTCTCCCTGCATGGATAAGAGGCAAACCACAAGATAAACCCTCGGATTGTATAACAGCCAGACTTGGCAGGATTGACTTGGAGTTGGAAAGTGGAAACGCTAAAAATAATAATAATACCGAGGACTCACAAACAGCTGGGAAGGGGAAAGAAGGTGGGGCCAGCCTGCCTGGAACAGCAAATAGATCTAAAAAGCAAGAGGAGGAAATGCAGATGGAGCAGATGCTGGTGAGCATCAAGGAAATGATGCAAGATAATAATGAGATTCTCAAAAAACAAATTGTGTCTGAGATATCGATTGAAACGAAAAGAACCATCTCTGAATTTCAAAAGCAGTTGAAAGAAGTGAGTGGTAAAGTGGGAGAGATGGAGAAAAGTATATCAGCAAATGAAAAATCTATACAGGAACAAAATCTTAAGTTCCAGCAATGGGAACTAAAGCTGATGGATTTGGAAAATCGAGGTAGATGATCAAATCTACGACTTCGTGCCTTTGCAGAAACTTCCGGCGAGAATCCCAAAATATTGAGAGACCAAATTATGCAATGGATTGTAGTTATAGCACCAGATGTCACATGGGAGGATTCGGATATAGAAAGACTGCATAGGAGTGGCCCTAAAAGGGGAGAGATGCCCAGAGATATTATTATTAAATTTGCAAATTATTATAAAAAAGAACTCTTGATGAAGGCAGCTAGACAAAGTTCGGGTCAACTGATGTACCAGTTCAACCCAGTACAAATATATAATGATTTGTGTCCTGAGACAATTAACTGGAGGAAAAGTGTGAAACCATGTGTGGTGGTTTTGATGGAAAATGGAGTGAAATATACTTGGGGATACCCAGTTTTTCTAAAATTTCAATGGAAAAGACAACAACACAGAATTACGTCGCTGGAACAAGGAATACAACTACTACGGAAGCTGGGATTACTGGAACCGGAGGAAGAAACACAGGGAGCAGATAGAGGAAATAACGAGTAGAAGACAATATTAAAGACAATATTAAAGACTTATTAAAGACAATAACTTTAGGGGATGAGAGACATATTGACCGGGAGAATGCACCATGTACATTGATAGTGCTATATAAATAAATAATAATAATAATAATAATAATAATAATAATAATAATAATAAGATGGCTGCTGCTGGGGACTTCGGAGAAGCTTCTCCCCCCCCCCCCGTGGATCTGACTGATCTATGAACGAGGCTAACCACCTCGGGGAGGAGAGAGGGGGAGAGGAGTATGGATGGTGTGGGGGGGAGGGGGGTCAGGAAGAGGGGGGAGGGGATGTAGGACACTATTTGGGACCAACAAATACTATTAAATTTTATCAACAACAATATGGAGAGTAGATTAAGAGTTACATCACTGAATGTTAAAGGGCTAGGGACAACAATTAAACGGAAAAGAATAGAAACACTACTGAATAGAGACAAGGCTGATATTGTATTCCTGCAAGAAACACATCAAATTAAAGAAGGGATTAATGAGCTAAAGTTAAGGTGGGCGAATATTTATGAGAAAGCATATGGAACGTCAAAGTCTAGAGGGGTAGCTGTTATAATATCAAAGAAATGTGGTCTTCATGATATAGAGATAAAAAAAGATGAAACGGGAAGATTTATAATCATACGGGGGAAGATAGCAGATGAATATTATACACTGGTGAATGTTTACGCCCCAAATGAAAACCAAGCAACCTTTTATTGTAGAGTGTTTAAAGAAATGGAAAATATACAAAAGGGTCATATAATAATGGCGGGGGATTTCAACATGGTAATAGATAAAAATAAGGATAAATCGAACCCCACCATAGAAGAAAGGGGTAAAAATATAACAAGTTTGAATAAATGGATGAAAAGGAAAGAAATGGTAGATGTTTGGAGAGAGATTAAGGGGGAGGAGAGAAGATACACATTTTACTCATCGGTACATAAGACCTACTCTAGGACAGACTAGAGGACAGCACCATGTACATTGATGGTGCTATATAAATAAATAATAATAATAATAACAGACTACCTTTTTATATCAAAGAGCTTATTATCAAAAGTAATAGATACAGTGATAGGGGTCATTGAAGTGATGGACCATGCACTGATTAATATGGATATAAAAATTAAAAAAGAGTATAAAGTAGTTAAAAGATGGAGATTAGACACTAGGATTTTTAAATCTAAGCAAACAATAGGGAAAATTGAGAAAGAAATGCAAGATATATGGGAAATTAATATTAAAGGGCAATCGACCCATGCAATAGTTTGGGACACTATGAAGGCGGTGATGAGAGGGATCGGTATCAGGGAGTCATCTAAATTAAAAAAGACAACAGGAAGAGGCTAGGAAAAATTTAGAGGCGAATATTATAGAGTTAGAAGGAAAATATATAAAAAAGAAGGATAAATATTTTGGAGCACAGTTACAGGCAAAAAAGAAGGAATTGGAGAGTTTAGAAATAGGGAAAGTGCAGAGGAATCTGATTTATTTAAAAAGAGAATATTTTGAATACAGTAATAAAAATTCTAAAATGTTGGCCATGTCCACACAATCAAAAAAAATTAAGAACCAAATTGGGGCAATAAAAGTCAATACAGGTAAAATGCATAATTTAATGAGAGAGAAATTACAAGTCTTCCAAAATTTTTACCAAAAGTTATATACATCAAATAAGAGGCCTTTAAAGGAGATCAAAGATTATATTGAGAAAAATTGGAAAATAAAGATACAGGATACAGATAGAGAGGTTATGGAACAGCCGGTTACAGAAAATGAAAAAGAGGGAATAATTGATGATTTAAAAGTAGGGAAATCACCTGGAACGGATGGATTGGGTCCAGAATATTATAAAATATTTTAAAAAATGTTGATACCAAAATTGAAGATGTTATATAATCAAATAATAAATGGAGAAAAGGCCCCACCATCATGGGAACAGTCTATAATCATTTTAATTCCAAAACCGGATAAAGATTTAACAGACCCGGGATCTTATAGACCTATATCCTTATTAAATCAAGATGCTAAAATATTGACAGCAATAATGGCAAGAAGGTTGAATAAATTTATGTTTAAATATATTAAAAAAGATCAATGTGGATTTGTATCAGGAAGACAGATGTCAGATTTAAGTGGTAGAGTATTGAATACAATAAATAACATTAAGAAAAATAATTTGCAGGCGGGTATAATAGCCTTGGATATTTTTAAGGCCTTTGATTGCGTGGAATGGCCAGCACTAAAAATGTTAATAGATACTATAGGATTTGGAGAGAAATTTAAGGGATTGATAAATCAGTTATATTCGCAAAATATAGCAGAAGTAATAGTGAATGATGGTATTACAGAACAAATTTCCTTAGCCCGAGGCACTAGACAGGGGTGTCCCCTTTCCCCAATATTATTCGCAATAGTTATAGAAGTACTAGCAAATGCAATAAGAGAGGATGAAAGTATAAAAGGGATAGGGATAAGAGAAGAAATTAAGATCAGTTTGTTTGCAGACGATACCTTATTAACGATTCAAAAGCCGCTGGAGAAAATGGAGAAAGTACAAAAGTACAAAAAAAACTTCCTGACTGTTAGAGCAGTGCGACGGTGGAATCAGCTACCTAGGGAGGTTGTGGGCTCTCCCACACTAGAGGCATTCAAGAGGCAGCTGGACAACCATCTGTCAGGGATGCTTTAGGGTGGATTCCTGCATTGAGCAGGGGGTTGGACTCGATGGCCTTGTAGGCCCCTTCCAACTCTGCTATTCTATGATTCTATGATTCTATGATTTGAAGGAGTTTGGGGAACTGACAGGGTTACAAATAAATTGGTCCAAATCAGAGCTGATGTTGTTTAATTATAAAGAGGAGGGAGAACAGGAATTAGTTAGGAAGAAATGGAATATGAAAGTTAAAAATAAAATAAAATACCTAGGGATATATATAACAGGGGATGCAGGAAAGTTAGAAGAAGAAAATTATAATAGATTAAGGCAGGATATTAAAATAAAATTAGAGGAGTATCGGAAAATAAGACTGTCATGGTTTGGTAGGATAGCATTAATTAAAATGAAGATATTACCTAAAATTAATTTTTTGTTTAGAATGTTGCCAATTAGAATATCGGATACAGAGTTAAAGAAGTGGCAAATAATGTTGAATAATTTCTGCAATGGAGATAACAAGGCTAGGGTAAACAAGAGAGTTTGGTATAAACAACAGAAGACAGGAGGACTAGGTCTCCCAAATCTAAAAGGATATTATATAGCTAATCAAATAAGATATGTGGTGGAGGGTATTCTGGGAGTAGGTGAAAGGGTTGGAAACTGAAACACAAGAATTAGAAATGGAATTAGAAAATATTTGTTTTAATAAGATTACTAAGGAGTTTCTACAAAGAATAGGGAATCCTTTATTAAAGAATATTATGGAAATTTGGGCTAAAAATAGAATAAAATTAATACCTGCCATTTCCCCATTAACTCCAGTGGTAATGATGGAGGATTTTCCAGTAAATTTAAAAAAGGTGGTAGGGAAGGTATTAAAGGAACGGAATATAAATAGGTTGGAAAGGGTGGTTAAAATAGAGGAGTTAGATCAAATTAAAGAAATTTTGATGGGGGAAAAGTTGTCATGGTTTAACTATATGCAGTTAGAACAATGGGTAAAGAAATGGATAAAAGAAAATAAACAACTTAGAGAGTATACGAGTTTTGAAAAAATGATAGTACAAAGACAAGAGAAAGAAGGGAATTTGATCACAAAGGGAATAACGAGTGAAATATATAGAATATTGATGGCAAGAGAGGATCAGGAAGATGGTTATAAATTGGTATGGGAAAATGATATTAAATTTCAAATAAGTAACCAGAGATGGGATAAGATATGGGAAACACGGAATTTGAAAACCTTATCAGTAAGGATAAAAGAAAATTTTTATAAATTGGTATGGCGGTGGTACGTAACACCACTTAAACTAAATCAAATCGAGAAAAAATATTCAATATTATGTTGGAGAGGATGCCAGGAGGTGGGCACTTATGTTCACATGTGGTGGGCATGTAAATGTGTACAAAACTTTTGGCAATTGGTGTATAAAGAGATAAAAGAGATAACTGGAATAAGTTTAGAGTTATCCCCGAGCGTAGCACTGTTGTCCATATACGACGGGGTGAACTGCACACAACCTATTAAGGATTTGATCACGAACTTATTAACAGCAGCAAGATTAATAATAGCTAGGAAATGGAAGATACAAAGTGAATATCAGATTGAGGAATGGTATAAGGAACTATGGGACATAGCCATCAATGATAAATTAACATGTAATATTAAAATAGAAAAAGGAAGATGTAATTATAATGAATTTGAGATCATATGGAAACCATTTTTGGAATTTGTTTTGTTAAGAGGGAAAGGATGTACACCTGTACAAGAAATATTACAATTTTGGGAACAGGGATGAAGGCGTAGTTGGTCCTGGTGATGGTTGCACTGTTGTTTTATTTAATGTAATGTAACTAATAATAATAATAATAAAAAATAAAATTAAAAAACAACAACACTATAATATATATATATATATATATATATATATATATATATATATATTAGGATAGAATAGAAGAAAAGACATTAAGAAGCGAGAAATGAGCGAAAAGAGGAAAGATTTAGAGTAAAAGAAGGATTTTAAAGAGAAAAATGCTAAGAGGTTTTGGTTATATGGTCTGAGCACAATGGCGGACGACGAAGAACTGAGGTAAGGGCGGGAACCCCATGGACATGCGCGGTAGCGTGGGGGAGGGGTTCCCGCCAAAAACGTTCCACTCAGCTATAGAAGGTTCCAGTCTGGTCTCTGCGCAGGCGCAAAGCCCATATGTGTGATGCATAGAGACCACGAAGAAGAACTAGGGGGGATCCGCACGTCGCTCCCAGAGCACTTCTATGCGACCCCAGTGCACCCCGAAAACGATAGTCTGACTTCCCTGTAAAAGAAACGAGGAAGAGCTGTCCATGCCGCCGCCGCTGCCGACGACGACAACGAGGAGAGGAGAGCTCGGCAAAAGAAGGCGGGGTGAAGAGCGGAAGAAGCTCTCTACCCCGCCTTCTTTTGCCGAGCTCTCCTCGCCGGCGGAGAGCTCTCCTCGTCGTCGTCATCGGCATGGACGGCTCTTCCTCGTTTCTTTTACAGGGAAGTCAGACTATTGTTTTTGGGGTGTACTGGGGTCGCATAGAAATCTCTGGGAGCGACGTGCGGATCCCCTCTGAGTCTGAAACTTCTCAAATGGAGAAAACAGCCGGATGGGGTGAGAGATGTTTAACTGCTCAGAGAACTTAGGCTACTGGGTGGTATAGAAATGCAGTAAATACATAAATATATAAATAACTGCTGTCTGCCGAAACAAAATCATTCTTCCAAGCTGCTTTTTTCCCTAAAGGAGAAACATATAGGTCACTCAAGGAGAAAAGTAGCTGGGGAAAGAAGTGTTTTTAGTGAATAAGTGGGTCACAAAGAAGGGACAAAGGAGCCCCTTCCTCCGGTCCTCAGCTCAACCTCACCCACACCTGCCATGCAGCTGGGCGGGGGACCTGTTGGGAAAAAACAATAATAGGCTATGTGTAGTTCTGACAAGGAAAAAGGAGACCCACCCCTTGCCTAGTGCACCTAACATCGTGCCAACTGTGTGCTACAGAGATTCTTTCTGCCGGCAACCAATAGAATCTGTTTCTTTGTTCACACATATCACAAGTCAAGGAGTTCTTGGAAGTAGAAACTCTCCCCTGGAGAGGCCTACCTGTACATGGCCACCTGTGTCTCCTGTCACTATGAGGCTGTGCATATCCCAGTCCATCACTTCGATGAAGCAGCAGCATGAAATTGTGGCTCCAGGGCTGAAGGTAGCATTGACTTCTGCTAGAGGCTGCCCATTGATATTCCATACATAGAGGGTCATTCCAGCACATGAGGCAATATCACCCTAAAATATATCACAGTTTGTCACTGTAGAGCATACAGTATGACAACGTTAGGCATCAGTGCAACATCAGTGCAAACAAGTGTTTTGACATCCAGCAATTCAACATCACAGCGAATGATAGAGAAAGGTTGAGAGTGGGCTGGGGTGGGTGGGTCATATCTCAATGTTGTGCATACAGAAGGTCCCAGATTCAGTCCCTAGCCCTGTCCAGTTGTTGTTTTTAAGTACCTGGGAGCAGGTGATGAACAAGACCCTCCTGCCTGAAACGACGGAGAGCCACTGGGCTCACCTTCGCCAGGCTTTTACCATGATTCTGCTCCAGCCCCCGTTGATCATGTCAGGTGACACGTGCTGCTCCCAGTGGCTAATGCGGCATTTCTTGCCTTACACCCTTTTTAAAAAAAATTCTACTTGTGGCAGGTTTTCCAGTTACAATGGCTTCAGTGCAGTTTGGGAGTCTTGTGTGAACTGAACTGCCTTCGCTGCACGCTGCTGGAGCAGCAGTAATTGGCGGAAGGGAAAGTGGAGGGGAGGGCATGGGGAGAGCGGAGTTACGTCTACCCAAAGAGCGGGAGAGCAAAAGAGTGGAAGGAGGGAACCTTTGACTTCTCCCTACGCTGACCATGGTGTGTGTGTGCATCCCACTTTCTACACACCTTGGAATATGAAGGGGGCTGGGTCTCTCCTTTGTATTTTCTTTGTCTCAAGGAACAAGGAGCTGGCATAGATAACCCTACCTACTTAGAAGTAAATCACATTGCTTTCAATGCGACTTGCTCCTGAGAAAGACAGCAGGTTGCTTTTGGGTTCCCTTTAAATCTATCTATCTATCTATCTATCTATCTATCTATCTATCTATCTCCAGGCAGCATCCTTAACCTTTGATGAAATGCAGACTTCTATGCACAGCTTTATCATACAACCTCTCCAGGGGTAGATCTCATTTGAAAAGAAGTGGCATTACCCCGGCTAATGAAAAGCAACAAAAAATGTTGAATGGAGATATACTGGTGGAGGAGGTTGAGAAATCCATTAAACACTTGAAACATAAGAGAGCTCCCGGCCTTGAAGGATTTGGAAGCTCTTTTTATATAAAAAAAGTTATGGATGACACCTAGGCTTGCTCAGCTTTTTTATAAGATCTGGCAAGGCAAGGATCCCCTGCCCCCTGAGTGTCCAGGAAAATAGTAATACCAAAACTGGAAAAGACAATGCAAAGGAGGGGGGGGTCCTATTGCCCAATCACATTACTTAATCAGGCTCAAAAAATCTTATCTATCTTAGTTCAACAATTAAATCAGGTGGTAGGCAACCTAACTCATGTAGCTCAATTTGGATTTCCCCCCAAAAGACATATATCAGACCCGATACGACAGGTCTTAAATATTATCTATGATGAAACCAGAAAAGGTCACCCATTGTCATTAATTTTACTCGACATATTCAAGGCCTTTGACTGTCTTGAATGGCAATACTTGTTAAGAGTCCTAAACTATTATCTGCTAGGAACCAAATTTGTGACTGCAATTTCCAAATTATATGCTGCTAATACTGCAACAGTGCGTACTAATGATATAGACTCTCCACCTATCAGCTTGGAACGGGGAACAAAACAAAGCTGCCCCTTGTCACCTCTGGTCTTCACCCTCTGTCTGGAACCATTGGCTAATATTATATGTCCACACCCAGGTATTATCGGATATAGAGGAGGGGGTGAAGAATATGATTAATACCTATGACATGATAATTATGCTGGGAGACCCACATCAATCAGTTTCTAACCTAAAGAAAGAACTTGAAAAATTCAGACAAGTGGCAGGTTTAAAAGTTAATTATGAAAGATCTACTATCATGTCATACAATGTTCACCCCAACCATCAACACTTTATTAGCCATACCTTGGGAACATCAATTTGTAGAACTTCCTTTAGATACCTGGTGTGGCGTTACCCACATTTCTATTCCCTTAGGTATGTCTGCGTGAGTATGTCTAGAGAGTACGGAATGTTGGACTGAGTGGGTGTGGCTGGTGATGCTGTGGAAAGGGGGAGGAGTCTATATAGGGTGGAGCTGAGTAGTCTGAAGTGTTTGGTTGGTGATTGAGTTTGGAGGGTAGATGTGTTTAGCTGTGTGATTTCTTGTCAGGAGTTGTGAGAGGAGTGAGTGAAAATAACAGGAGAGAATGAAGGAACTTGAATTAGAGAAATTGAAATTAGAAAAAAACGAGACAAGAAGGTGATAGAGAGCTGAGGAGAGCAGATTTACAATAGCAGGAAAGGGTAGAATTAAAAAGACTTGCTTTGGAAAGAAAGAAATTTGAGAGGGAGGATCAAAGGAGGACTGAGGAGGAAGCTAGAACTCCTAAGTTATCTCCTAAAGATTCTATCCCTTATATAGAGGGAGAAGAGCCTCAAAATTTCTTCAACACTTTTGAAAAAGCAGTCATGTTGTGGGAAGTAAGTCCACAGGATTATATGAAGTTTATTCTGAACCTGATAAAAGGAGACTGAGGCCTTAGCTAGACCTAAGGATTATCCCAGGCAAATGGAGGGGTCATTCCTGCCTGCTCCCAGGATCCCCTGTGTCATTTGGATGCACAGGGATGATCCTGGGACAATCCCGGGATAAAGGCCTGGTCTAGCCATCGCCTTAGCTGACATTTTTAATAGTTTTCCTGTGGGGAAAACTCTTGATTTTAATACATTTAAAGCAGCCGTGTACAAAAGGTTTCGTTATGGGCCTGAATATTTCTGAAAGAAATTTAGAAGCATTAATGATGCTTCAGCTAAATCTTATGTGGAGTTAGGACATCGGTTAGCTGACTATTTTGGAAAATGGATTGCTTGTGCTGAGGTAAAAACCCAACACGATTTAGTTGATCTGATGATCAAGGATCAACTGGTTTTCAAATACCTGCATTGAGCAGGGGGTTGGGCTCAATGGCCTTTTAGGCCCCTTCCAACTCTACTATTCTATGATTCTATACCTCAGGACATAAAATTGATGGTTAGGGACAGAAACCCTAAGACTTATCAGGATGCAGCTTCGCTAGCAGATCACTTTTCTTTGAACCGGAGCTATAATATGGCAGGCAAGTCTGGAAGAGAGACTAATGGGAAGCCTGTGCATGAGCCTAGAGAGTTCAGAAAAGAAACTGAGGAAAATAAAAGTCAGTTACCAACAGAAAAGGTGGGAAATACCACAAAACCTTTGTTTGGCAAAACAGATCTCACTTGCCATCATTGTGGGCTTGTAGGACATATAAGACCTCAATGTCCCAGGCTTAAGGATGAGAAGGGAAAAAGTATCTTGGTCAGGAGGATGCATGTGGATAAAGATCCTGAGCACGCTAAGAGTCCACAGTGTTATATGTTAAAGTGGGGTGACAGGCAAGAGTCAGATCAGTCCTTGTGGGAGGAGGTGACTGTGAATGGAAGGGAACATAAGGCTGTTCTCAATTCAGGGGCTCTTATTTCACTTAATAGAAAAGATTTGGTAAAACCTGAAGAAATTGGTCAGTTACTATAAAACCTGTGGGAGGGCCTACTTTTGGGATCCCAGTAGTGGAAATGGAGGTTACCTGGAGGGGTTTTAAGGAAAAGTTTTCGCTTTGGACTGATTTGTACCTGTTTTGATTCACTTCAGATCTGTTTCAAAACCCTCCAAATAACCCTGATTCACTTCAGATTCATGATTCGGATCTGAGGCGGTGGACAGCCCTAGTTATTTCAGAGTGCAGTAGCAGAGGGGGCTGTGGAGAGGGGCAGGAAACAAGCCTTCTCACATTCACTGGGCAGAGTAGATGGGACTTTCAGTTTTACTCCGCCCACCTGGAAAGAGAAGCATTTTCATCTAACCCATCTAACCCATGAGAGAAGGTTTTTATGTGCCATATACTCTGCGTTTCTTGCTCCTTGTGTCCCTTGAGGACCAAATCGATTTCATGAAAATCCGGATAAAACGTATTCGGCCAGTCAGAATAGAGAAAAGAAATGGTGGGCCAAACTGTTTCACTACAAGACAGTGTCCGGTCTGCTTATATGATGCAATAGCCTTGCTGAAGTTAAGTTAGTCTGGATCTGGTCAGTACCTAAAAGAGGGATCCTCCTGGGATCTATGTATGCAACCTCAAGCTCTACTTTCAGGGTGGGGTAAGTGTAATTAATAGCAAATATATGAAGACAGCCTCCTTACCACATCTATTCCAACATTCACTACAGCTGGTGATGCTAATAGACTCATTAAAATAGTTTAAATCTAAGAGGACAGGATCTATGGACCCTACAGAACCTGTAACATATCCAAGTCAACTACTTTATGAGACAAACATCATTGAAATCATCATTCCCTCTAACTGTATCTGCCAATGGCTTCATAGCCAAAAATGGTTCATAAGTAGGTCACTGCATGCTCTGCTAAACCCCAAGGTATGCAGAAGTGCAAAATATCTCCGCTGTGGCACCCCGGTTGTGGAATGAGCTCCCCAGAGAGGTCCGCCTGGCGCCTACACTGTACTCCTTTCGTCGCCAGCTGAAGACCTTTTTATTCACTCAGTATTTTAACACTTAATTTTAACTTAAATTTAAATTATACTGTTTTAACTCTGTATTTTAACCTTATATCAATTTTGCTGCGTGGTTTTATCCTTGTTGTGCTTTTTATATTGTATTTTGTATTTGTATTTTTAACTTGTTGGTTGTTTTATGATGGTTTTAATTTTTGTGAACCGCCCAGAGAGCTTCGGCTATTGGGCGGTATAGAAATGTAATAAATAAATAAAAATAAATAAATAAATATCTAAAAGTAACTCCCCAAGTGGGCAAAAATTCAGCTCGAAGAGGACTATCCATCACTGGGCTGCATGGAGGCAAAGCACATGGGCAAAGAAAGGTGATTGCCTGAAACTTAGCTGCAATGGCAGAACAGGCTTCACTCCAAGGAAGTGAGATCGTGTGGTACAGAACCATCAAATGTCCACGGCTTTGATTGCAATACAAAATTTCTGATGATAGCTAAAAGTGGGCTAGTTGGAACAACTATTAGGTGGATTCAGAGTTGGCTACAGAATTGAACTCAAAGAGTGCTTTTCAACGGAACCTTCTCAAACTGGGGGAGGTAATGAGTGGGGTACTGTGCAGGAACGCTTATCAAATTTGCAGATGACACAAAATTGGGTGGGATAGCTAATACCCTGGAAGACAGAAACAAACTTCAAAGTGATCTTGATAGGTTGGAGTGCTGAACTGAAAACAACAGAATTAAATTTAATAGGGATAAATGCCAAGTTCTACATCTAGGAAATAGAAACCTTGGCTCAGCAATACTAAAAATGAGAAGGATCTTGGAATTGTTAATCACAAGCTGAATATGAGCCAACAGTGCGGTATGGCTGCAAGGAAGGTAAATGCTATTTTGGGCCGCATTCATAGAAGTATAGCTTCCAAATTGCATGAGGTACTGGTTCCTCTCTCTTCGGCCCTGGTTAGACCTCATCTAGAGTATTGCATCCAGTTCTGGGGTCCACAATTCAAGAAGGATGCAGACAAGCTGGAGCGTGGTCAGAGGAGGGCAACCAGGATGATCAGGGGTCTGGAAACAAAGCCCTATGAAGAGAGACTGAAAGAACTGGGCCTGTTTAGCCTGGAGAAGAGAAGATTGTGGGGAGACATGATAGCACTCTTCAAATACTTAAAAGGTTGTCACCCAGAGGAGGGCCAGGATCTCTTCTCGATCCTCCCAGAGTGCAGGGCACGGAATAACAGGCTCAGGTTACAGGAAGCCAGATTCCAGCTGGACATCAGGAAAAACATTGAGAGCCTTTTGGCTGCGGTGCGGGATAAAAATACTCTAAATAAATAAATAAACTTCCTGACTGTTAGAGCAGTACGACAATGGAACCAGTTACCTAGGGAGGTTGTGGGCTCTCCCACACTAGAGGCCTTCAAGAGGCAGCTGGACAACCATCTGTCGGGGATGCTTTAGGGTAGATTCCTGCATTGAGCAGGGGGTTGGACTTGATGGCCTTATAGGCCCTGTCCAACTCTACTATTCTATGATTCTATGATTCCATTACATCCACAGCATTCCCACAGTCCACAAGGGAGATTACCTGATCAAAAAATCAAATTAGTCTGATAGGATTTGTTCCTGACAAATCCATGTTGGCTTGTAGTAATCACTGCATTGTTTTCAAGGTGCTTACAGATTGACTTCTTTATAATCTGCTTCAGAATTTTCCCAGGGATGGATGTCAGACTGACTGGTCTGTAGTCACTACAACTGCCTCTACATAAAAGTGCTTGCACCCTTGCTTGGTTTAGACTGGGTTCCAGTTTTACATCATTGTTCAAGTAATCTTTTAAAAATAGTCTATGAGAAGGCGGGTTAACGAGTGGTGGGTGAACTCTCCTTAGTTCAATTCAGTATTTAGTTTTGTAAACTGAGCCAAAAATAAAATAAAATACCCATTTTGAGCCAAATTCTGAATTCAGACTTCGCTGCACTCATGATAATGTCATCGGGAGTAGAATTAAATCCAAATGTTTCCCTTAAATCCCCAGCTGTGCATACCATTGCAGACTTTAAGGCACAAAGAAGCAAAGGAGTGGGGTGGATTACAGCTATGGGGCCCCCATGTACAGTTCTGGCCGCTGCACTTCAAAAAGGATATTGCAGAGTTGGTCATGGTGCAGCTCTTTGCCTGCCTTGGTTCTCATCATGCAGGAGGTGGCAGAGATTGGGCAAGATGGGAGGCTGTGCATAGAGACCATGGGATGAATGTGGGAGTGAATGAGAAAAATGAAGGGAAGATACTGCTGC
Organism: Elgaria multicarinata webbii; assembly: GCF_023053635.1. Lineage (NCBI taxonomy): Eukaryota > Metazoa > Chordata > Lepidosauria > Squamata > Anguidae > Elgaria > Elgaria multicarinata. Next base: position 1,447,510 of record NC_086175.1, read on the forward strand.
TGGGATAATGAAACCCAGGTAACAAATCTATTAAATAAATACATTAAAAAGTTGGGGTCTACTATTTTTTATTGAGGAGTAACAAATAAATGCAGAGGGTGGTGGGGTCGATTCAAACAAAGTGAAGAATTTAGAAGAATAAATCACATGATGGAATTTATCAAATCCTAGCCTTGCTTAAAACTTAATTTTAAAAATTAAGTGAAACAGTGCATAAAAATTAAATGTATTGAAACGGTCCAGTTAGACTGCAAAGATATACATAAGTACCTGGTAGTATGGTCACATTGAGCTCAATAGGCTTTACTTACATCCACTGCACTCTACCTATTTATATTGAATTTTAATTTGATTTGAATGGAGGTAATAGTATGTTGATTGACTTCAATGGGAGTACTTATAACTGAAAGGAAACTGATTTTGGAATAGGATGTCATCTGGGAGTAAATTAATTGAATAAGACCACCTTTTATCAGCTTAGGCTGATATACCAATTGCGCCCTTATCTGGACAGAGATAGCCTAGCTACAGTTATCCATGCTCTCAGAACCTCTCGTTTGGATTACTACAATGCGTTATGTGGGGCTGCCTTTGAAACCGGTCCGGAAACTTCAACTGGTACAAAACAGGGCAGCACGGTTACTAACAGGGAATAGCCGACGAGACCACATTACGCCAGTCCTTTTCCAGATTCATTGGCTGCCAGTCCAGGTCCGGGCCCGATTCAAAGTGCTGGTATTAACACTTAAAGCCCTAAACGGCTTGGGGCCAGGCTAGCTGAAGGAACGCCTCCTCCGTATGTACCTGCCTAAGGTCATCGTCAGGGGTGCTTCTCCGCAAGCCCCTGCCAAAGGAAGTGAGGCAGGTGGCTACCAGGAGGAGGGCCTTCTCTGCTGTGGCACCCCGGCTGTGGAATGAGCTCCCTAAGGAGGTTCGCTTGGCACCGACATTATATGCTTTTAGACGCCGGGTGAAGGCCTTTTTATTCTCCCAGCATTTTAACAGTCTATAAATAAATTTTAACTATAATTAAAATTATAGTTAATTTTAAATTTATAAATAAATTTATAAATTTAATAATCTATAAATAAGTTTTATTTATAGATAAGTCTATAGATAAGTTTATAAATAAGTTTTAAATTTGTAATTTTGCATTGCTGCTGTTTTTATCTGGTTGAGCTTTTATACTGTATTTTATATTATGGTTTTATGCTGTTGTTTTATAGTTTGAATGTTTTTAATTTTTGTGAACCGCTCAGAGAGCTCCAGCTATTACGCGGTTTAGAAATGTAATAAATAAATAAATAAATAAATATTCGGGTGATCTTGGCTGGGCTGCAAATTAATGTAAGAATTTTGGGGTGATTTGGGTGGGAAATTGTTTGCTTTCAGAGAAATCTAAGTCCTAATAATTACTTTTAAATTATCACATATACATTATATGCAAATTAATATCCTCATTTGTCCTGTGGTTATAATCTATTTTGGCAGTGCTTATTTGGCCACCCAAACCCTTTGCCTGTCTGCTAGTTTGCAGTTTCCGTTCAGTGTCCTACCCTCCCTCACCCCACACATATCTTCTCCACATAAGCCACCCGGAAGGGCAGGAATGTGAATGTACCCTTTTCCTCTGCTGATTCTCCAATCCAAATCGTTCTCCTGGAAGAGGGTTTTCCAGTTTTAAAAGTGGCATTGGGCAGATTTTACCACATCTATATATAACACATTTAGTTTGGTCTTAAGCTGCTTTGCAGAAAGTAAGAAAAGGGGGGCAAGAAGTATGAGAATTTAGTTCATGTTCACAAATCATGTCCCGTTTCCAACTCTGAATGCAAACCAGAACTCAATTCTCAGTAATTTTTGCAATTTCCTGAACTTGCGTCCACGTTAAAAAAATGTGCACAAGTGCAATTAAACCCCCACTCACATTTTCATGTTTTAGCCTGTGGGGGGAAATTTTTTCAGTTATGCACTTTTCAAAATGTGCACGTTCCTGAAAGGAAAAGAAAAGATGTTTGTTCAGGAATGCAAATAAGGTGAACCAAGCTTTGAGAAAGAATTTTGAGAATCACAATGAACTTGGACGTTGTATGTTCGTCCAGCCCTAGCAAGAAGAGGAAATCAAGATAGTTTCCCTTTTTCCCCCTTGTAAAAAGTTGGCTGGTGCAGATATGACCTTTGGCTGGGGGAAGAAAGTTCCAGTTTTGTCTAACTGGAACCAGACAATGAAATGCACGCAGAAGGTCATATGTAACCAAACACAGGAATGCAAAAGCTGAAAGCTGAATGCAGCTTGGAGAGAACAGCCTGTAACAATTCTCCTCCTCCTGTTCAGCTCCTCGACCTCAGAGGCCGCTTTTAGTGCCCCCTCTCAGCATTAAGGATACTATTAGAACCCTCTGTAAAAAGAAAAAATCAATCTGTCGCGCCTCAGGATGGTTTCTTGCAGGGAAGGGCACCCATTAAGTCATCATGAAATGTTCATGGATGTGTCAAGAGAACGATGATAAATGAATACCTTACCGTTAAATCATTGATAGCAACAGCAGAGAGGCATGCCTCGTGGGCAGGAAGCTGGGTGATGTGTGTCAGCTGATTCAAGTCCCAGATGATGCAGGACCTGTCAGCAGATCCACTCACAATGAGGCTGTAGGATGTGGAGGCAGCCAAGCAGGTCACGGGCTGCACATGGCCGTACAAAGGCTGGGGAACAAAGACAGCAAAGACAGCAACAAAGGGAGACACGAATTTAGGAGCAAACCCAGACATATTCTTCTGTTTGCAAAGATAAATGATCTATTCCACAAGGCAAGAGAAATACTGTTCAGAGAATGGAGAACATGGAGTGAAGAAAGGGCACCATCCCTTCTTTGATACAGGGAATGAAGAAACAGATGTGAAGGGTTACTTGGCACAAAGGCACAACACAAGAGAGATTCGATCACACAGTAATCTCCCATGAGGACGGGCACCACAATTCCAAATGTGTTGCAAAAGAGAACTCCCTGCCATGCTCCCAATCCTGAATTTGAGGAATTATCCTAATTCAAAGTGGAGGAAATGTGAAAGCAATAAAAGATTAGGGATGTGCTCTGCTTCTAATCGGACCGGCGAATTAGAAGCGGAGCGGGGTGCTTCGCCTCCCCTTAAGGTGGAGGCGAAGAGGATTGGGGGGCCGGCGGAGCGTGGCGAAGAGGATCGAGGTGAAGGCGGATCCTTCGCCTCGATCCGGAGCTCCACCGGAAAGGTAAGTGGGGTTTACCGGGCCCTGCCGCTGTCGCTGTCGCCCATGCGGCGACAGCAGCAGGGCCCGGTAAACCCCCCCTCCTCTCCCTAACCTGCCTCCGTCCGCGGTCCCTCAGCTTCTTCAATTGAGCCCGCGGTTCAACCAGGAAGTCTAGGCCGCACTTGCGGCCCAGACTTCCTGGCTGAACCGCGGGCTCAATTGAAGAAGCCGACGGACTGCGGACGGAGGCAGGTAAGGCCCCCCTCCCCCTTGGTCCCTTACTGGGCTCTGCTGCCGTCGCCACACGGGCGGCGACGGCAGCAGGGCCCGGTAACCCCCCCGCCCTCCTCTCCCGGCCTTACCTGGCACCACTCCCCTCCACTGCGGAGCTCCGATTCGGAGCCGGAACTCCGCGGCGAAGAGGAGAGGAGTATGGGCGGCGCGGAGCGGCGCAGAGCGGAGCAGGCCGATCCGAAATTTTTGGATCGGCCCGCGGGGCGGAGCGGGGGGTCCGTGCACACCCCTATAAAAGATGTACGTATATTAGACAGCTTTTGCTAAATTTTAGAGTGGCACTGATTTATTTATTTTCTAAAAAAAATGATTTGAAACAATGTCTGGGTTTGTGCAACATGCTAACCCAGAGATTGAGTGTGGGTTGTTGTTGAACTGCAGATTATTTGTTGAACTATCGATTAGTGTGTTGTCTGAACCCAGGAAATTTTCTGCATGGTGGCTTGTTAACCATGCAGTGTGGTGTATTTTTCTCTAACAAGGCACCTTAAGAGCCCATGGTTTGTTGCTGGGTTATTCAAGGTAATTATTTCCTGCATTGAGCAGGGGGGTTGGCCTTATAGACCCCTTCCAACTCTACTATTCTATGATTCTAATAAGCCACACTGCATAGTTAACAAGTCTCCCTGTGGAAAATGTGCTGGGTTTAGACAATGCACTAACCTACAGTTGAACAAACAACCCACGGTTCAACAACAACAACAACACACTCAACCACTGAATGTGGGTTATCATGTTGTGTGAACAATCCTGATATAATCAAACATTCTCTTAGAATTGTAACATTATCAGCAGCTCTAAAACGCAACAGTGGCTTCTGTGAAAAACAGAAAATCTATGTTAGGAATTAGAAAAGGGTCCGAAAATAAAACTGCCAATTCCACAATGTCTCTATACACATCTATGATGCAACCATACGTGGAATAATGTGGCCAGTTCAGGTCACTGCAGCTCAAAATAGCACTGGAAAAGGGCAGGGCTGGCCAACAGAGACTGAAGCAACTCCCCTACACGGAACGACTGCAATGTTTAGCTTCCACGAAAAAAAAAAAAAAAAAAAAAGTGAGTAAGGGGGGGAGGCACAATGATGCATATGAAATTATGCATGATGTGGAAAAAGAGAATAAAGGGAAATTTTTCTTCTCTCATAATACTAAAACCTTGGATCACCTAAAGAAGCAGAATGGTGGGAGCTTCAGGACAGCGAAACGGACAAACCTCTGCACAAAGCACATGGTTAAGCTATGGAACGTGGTGATGGCTGCCAACTTAATGAGATGGCTTTAAAGAGAGATTAGACAATTCCATGGATGACAAAAGTAATAAATGCCTACTGCTCATGATGTGCGCATGCTGCCTCTGCTATCAGGGCCCCATGCCTTGGCACAACCATTGCTGGGGAAGGGGCTCCATGGGAGAGGGGCTCTTCTTGCCCTGGCATCCTGATTACGGGCTTCACATAAGCCACTGGGTTGGCCACTGTAGGTTACCCTAGGATGGACTAGCCAAGCCTTTGGTGTGACTCAGCATAGCTCTTTTGGGGTTCTTATGATCCGCTTGTGATGCTTACAGGGACAGCGCTGATAAATTAAACATTGTATGCATTAAAACAATGCTTTCCTGTTATTGCACTTAATACTTAGAGCCACTTTACTGAGGCCCTGCGTTCTACGCAGTTTTCCCCCAGCAGCTGTGTTTTGTTAAAAACCAACAACCTTGGGGCCAAACCTACACGCAAAACATCATGAGTCATTTCACCCATAGGTAAAACAGGGAGATCAGAGTGGGAAACGTTGATCTCATTCTGCATTTCTAAATCCGACTGCCAGCCACTGTACTCCAAGCAATTACTCTAAGCCATCTGTCAGGGATGCTTAGGTGGATTCCTGCAATGAGCTGGGGGTTGGACTCGATGGCCTTAGAGGCCCCTTCCAACTCTACAGTTCTATGATTTGAGTGTAAATTCATTTCCCCTCTGTCATATGGCCCTTAGATGACAGGGGGCACAAAAATATTTTCTAATTTGAGGCAATGTCAGCATCATAATTCTGAAGCTTTCATTAAAAGCACACCACTAACAGCTGCTTTAAGTCCATTTGTGAACATAATCAATCTTTAAAGTGAACAGCTTTCATAAAGATGCCATCTTCTATCTTTGTGGAATGTTTTTTCTGCAGCTGCCAAAATATTATCTGCTTTTGAATCCATCGAACGAACCAGCCTTTAAACTCCCAAAGCATCTAAGAATGAAAACACAGTAAGCCCAAACAATATTGAAAACTTAAATAAATGAAAAAATAAAAATAAATGGGATTAATCAATTATACACCCAGTTCCACAGCAAAACATCTCCAGCTGTGCCAAAATAGCTAACAAACAACTTTCAAAATTGGAAGATCTTAATGCTTCTTGTAAAACCTTGGAACCAGAATCACCACTCTTGAAAAGGAAAAATGAGAAACCCATGGCTTTGTTTCCTGTTTTCTCCGTTTTAGGGAGAGAGAATGGCTTGTAACGGGTTGCCTTCAGATAATGTCTCCAGGCTGTTAGATGTGTGTTTTCCTGGCATTGCCCCTGGCACTTCATCTGGTATGTTCTATTGTTTCACAAAGCCTCCATGGGCAAAGGATGAATGGAAGCTAGCAGCAAAAGGTGCAAGCCAGTAGCACTCGATGGATTTAAGGCTCATGATTCCTGCATGGAGCAAGGGGTTGGACTCGATGGCCTTGTAGGCCCCTTCCAACTCTGCTATTCTATGATTCTATGATTCTATGACCCCATGTGCCCCCTCTACTATAACAAAGTTAATTCAGAGTTGGTCTTTTTCATTGCTCTGTTGCATTGCTCAATGAACCACATTGCTCAGTTACCTAGGGAGGTGGTGGGCTCTCCCACACTAGAGGCATTCAAGAGGCAGCTGGACAACCATCTGTCAGGGATGCTTTAGGGTGGATTCCTGCATTGAGCAGGGGGGGTGGACTCAATGGCCTTGGAGGCCCCTTCCAACTCTGCTATTCTATGATTCTATGATTCTATGTTTTGCCTGGTACACCACCCGCCCCTCATATCTATTCCTAGCACTCTGGGGTTGAACCTGAACATGTTCAGGATCATGACTTTTCTATCTGCTTGTGCTACCTTGTTGCCTTGTATATCCAGGTGGAACTTCATATCCTGTAGAACATGCGGTGCTGCATTTAAGCAATGTCCATTTCAGTGGTGTATTGGGAGTTGGGCCACTTGCCAGGTGACCTCAACACTGCATGTGTAGCTGCAGTATCTTTGCATGTCCCCTGGAGGTCTAGGGAGCCCAGGCCTTCACACTCGAGTAAGTAGCGCAGCAGGAATAGGCCCTGCAGTGCCTGTGGTCACCCATTTGCCTGCAGACAACTTTCTTGGTGCCATCAAGTTGCCCTAACCCCTCCCACTTTTTTCAAGTTAACAAATAGGTTTCTGTTGCTGAAAAGTGTGAATAATAATAATAATAATAATAATAATAATAATAATAATGATGATGTTGGGGATCAGACTACACCTCTGCCTTGTACTTAGTCTTTTGGACTGTCCTCCATTTCTTAATTCTGTTTGTTGCAACCTCCCTCAGAACCATTCTGTAGGGCTCTGGGGTTCCTAATAATGGCTTTGACTGCTGACAGCTAGCCTTGGTCGCGATGGGAATGAAGAACCTGGTGTGCTGTGGTATTTTGGACTGAGATGATTATTCCGTTCTGCATTAGTGGCATGAAGCTGAGACAATACATTGCCCTCTATCAATGTCCAAGGGACTGTGAACAACCAGGAAGTGGACACCATTGCTTTCCCACTCCTCTGAGAGCATCATCATATGGGGGAAATCACATTTCCTTACCGTCACCTCTCCACCAGTGCTTCTGTCCCTCATTACTTCTTCTTTCGAAAGAGGAAATAAACAACATGCACATGGCCCATTCAGCAGGCTGCTTTGATTGTGCTGTTTCTCCTGCACACAGCAGGAGGTAGTAGCAAGTTCCATTTTTTTTTAAAAAAAAAAAAGTTGGATTATAAGGGATCTATTTTGCTACAGAAAAATGAGCAGAAGGAGCAGGAGGAGTGCAATAGCTGGACATCATCATTTAAAGGTGCACATCCATAAGTGGGCAGTAGCAAGTGTGCAATAAAACACTTGTCTGATGAACCTCTGAAACAGGTAAACAGGCGAGCACCAGCTTTATTTCTCTCTCTTTCTCCTGATATTGCTCTAAATCGTTTCATGACAGTGATGTTTATGATTAACTAAAATGTTTGAGAAAACAATGTAGTTCAACTTCACTCTTATTATGGATTTTTGAATGCAGGTAAAATAAGTATCGTCATGGAATCAGGTTCTCTTTCATTTTCATCACACTGACTTTCATTTCGCTGACTTTCCTTTCATCCAGAATATGTTTCTGTCATCTTGTTTTGTCATGTTGTGCTCAAATTGTGTATAATGTATTTCTGGCTTCTTCTTTTTTACTCATTAGAAGTGTTTTTTCAGTAAAAGCACCTCATTACCAGCAGGCATCATGGCTAATGATTTTAATACTGTCATAAACTTCTCTAGCTGAATCTCTCATGGTGGTACCAACCACTCCATGTATTTCGAAGAAACTGTGATGACAATTGTGTTTGTGTGTGTGTGTATGTAGCATTGTTGTATACTGGTAATGTTTCCTCAATAGAGTTATAACCAATCATTGCTCTGTGTCAGAAAACAGGCTAAATGGAGAAAATGCTGGTGTATAATATGCTAAAGACAGACCACAGCTCAGCCTCCATAAGTAAAATCTACGAAACAACTTTTTCCATGCCTGGTTTACAGATTTTGCAGTGTGTGTTCTGCACCTCTTTTCCGTTATGCTCTCAAAAATCATGTCAATCCATCATGGGGGTATTTTCTGGTCACTTTGAGCCCTTTTGGGTCCTAAATGGGCAAAAAGTGTCAAACGTATTGTCCCAAACGAATACTATGTATCTTCCGACATTGTTTTACATAAATAAGGTGCTTTTTCAGTGAAAGCTACTCATCCCAGGTGGCCATTGTGGCTGTTAATTTTACTAGCATTATAGGCTATCAAAAAAGACCACCTCATTTATTCACTCCAGATGGTAACAGTCAGCCCATTTTCAGATCCCTGGCCCACAGACTACATTATTTTGCAAACTTTGACAAGATCTACAGTACTGCTTTATAACAGTATTGAAGTGCAGTGACAACTGTTTGGGCACAATCCACATTCCATATATCATTTTCAAATCATTTTCATAGTGTTATATCAACATGGAGCGTCTGGCCTTTTCCAAGAGTCTGCCCAAAAAGTGATGAATAGTATACAAGCCTCAGGTAAGGGAAACAGTTTGTTGCCTCTGTCTTTCTGCAGAGCTGAACCAAGAAGAGCAGACAGCAGAAGTAGCAGCCCTTTCCTTCAAAATGTTCCTGGGGATATATGTTGTGGCCACACAACTTTCCCTATAATGCTCCGAAGTTAAAGATGAATTCTGTAGGATGGGGTATAGAAACTCTTTCAGCCTGGGAGAAAAAGATTTTGGAGACACTTTCAGAGGACACATTCCAGTGGTGGGCAAGACTGAAGGCAAAAGGTGAGGCCAAATTATCCAAAGTAACAGTACAACGTAGTGTATAGTAGGGCTGTGATCCGCTTTTCTTTGGTTTGGAGAAGCAATAGCGAAGCGGGAGGCTTCACCTCCATTATAGGTGGAGAAGAGAGTTGGGGGGCTAGCGAAGCATAGTGAAGAGAAGCGGCCACAAGCAAATTGATCCTCTTTTCACGAAGCTCTCGGCCCTCCATTTTGGATATTTTTCCCCATAGGATTGCATTGCGGAAAAGATTAGCGTATAACTTTTTTGAATCCCTGAAACTTGCTGTGCTTAGATAGTGGTGGTTGGGGGTCATTTTGTGGAGATGTTCAGACTTTGTCGTCCTGCGGTTTGCTTGCTATTAATTTGTTTAGAATGGCTTAAAGCAGGAGGGGATAAGGTTTTTTTTAAGCAATGACAGGCAGATTCAACTCCCAAACATGATCACCTGATGAAGCATCCTCCAATCTCAATGCTGGAAGGGGGGAATAAGCAAAACGGGATACTTAGTAACTTGGGATACTGGGTAACCTTTCTTTCTTTGTCTGAATGGACTTTTTCCAGTGTTTTTTGAAGCAGTAGTCCCACCAAACGCACAAACACAGCCTTAAATCATATACTAAGTAAATGAATAACAGATAGGAAACACAGCACTGCTACCCACCCTAACCTTGGTGAACAACTGAATAGATGTGGTGCAAGGGGATGATGTCCATAGGGCATGTGGATGTGTGCAGTGCACACTCCTGCCATTGGAAGGTCATCAGAACCCTCCAAAGGTTAGCCAGTAAAGCTAATATATGCCTCTCATGAGTTGAAGTGTGCAGTAGCTTCTGAAAGACTGGTACCTAGACAGGACCAGTCAAATTGGCACAGTTCCCCCTCCCCCTGGGCACGTCCACTTTCCTCTTACTGGTAAAAGACAGACATAGCCATTTTTTTAAAAAAAAAAAATCTTCTTGTTGATGTGATTCAGCAACACTGCTGCAGTGCTTTTAATTCCCCCCCTGCTGTGTTTATTTATTTATTTATTTATTAAATTTATATACCACCCCATAGCCAAAGCTCTCCTGGCTTTCCCTCTTCAGTGAAGTCAGGCAGGCTTTCATTGTGGTTTAACTTCTTATTTATTATTATTATTATTATTATTATTATTATTATTATTATTATTATTACTAGTACTGCTATTATTAACATTGTTTACTAATGGCTGTGTGATCACAGTGCAGTCAATCAACTCTGAAGCAAGGAACACAAAACTTTATTCTTATCCTCCTAGCTCCCTATTAGTTATGGGATGCAAAAGGGATCTCTCTGTGCTGTGCCCGCCTCACGGGGCTGGTTTGCATTACTGGCTTTGATGGCCTGGAAAAAGGAAACAATCCTTGGCTCACTTACTTGTGCCCCCAGAAATGTCTGCTGCATGCCCGCCTTCCTGCCACTGCCTGAGTGCTGTTGTTGTGGGGTATTGGGATCTGCTGCCTGGGACTTACTTCCCCATAGATCTATAGCACAGTGTGTGTGTGTGTGTGTGTGTGTGTGTGTGTGTGTGTGTAGCACCTCTCTGCCTGCCTCTCTGACCTCCTGGTGCCTGGGAGATGTAGATGGGCTGTGTGGGTCAACCCCGCAAGCCGCTTGCGTGCTTGCTCCCAGTGCTTCAGGCCAGGGCATAGCCACCGCCTGCTGCTGCCTCTCCTCTTCTGTGCCTGCCTCACAGGGACAGTTGTGTGTGTTTTGCTTTGACTCAGGGCATTAGTCCTTCCTGCACTCACCCTGTTTAGACTTCGTGAAGTTCCAGGTAAATTTTTGAAGTTTGGAAGAAGATTCATAAGGTTTATCTTTAAATACTCCCCAATTCATGGCATGTTAGGATTTTCTTTGAAATGCCCATGAATAAGGAAAGCCAATTTAGCTGTCTGCAGCTTTAAAAATCCCTGAGATATTTGGATTTCTGAAAATGGGGTGGGGGATTTTCAAAAATTCCCCAAAAATCAGTAGAGGCTCGGATTTCCTTCCAACTGGGCAGGAATGTGGATAAATGGATAAGCTCTCATGGTACCTATTCTTAGGTTTCTAACATGAAAACTGACGTTCTAGCATGGGATTTGAATTGGGGTGAGTTAAAAGGGAAAAAATCGCCAAAAATCAGGGGATGATGGGATTTGCTTGAAACTTGCCATGAATGTGGATCTAGATGGCATCTGTGAGGGTGCCCACTTCCAAGTTTGTATCTGTACAGATGTCAGAGTAAATCCCATTTCTGAAAACGGGGAGTAGGATTTTCAAAAATTCTTGAAAAATCAGTGGAGGCTCAGATTCCCTTCCAACTGGGCAGGAATGTGGATAAATGGATAAGCTCTCATGGTGCCAATTTTGAGCTTTCTAACGTTAACAGGAAAAAATGTTATAGGCATTTGGATTTCAATGCAAGTCTTTGGGGGGGGGGAAACGGAGCTCTGATTCGGATCCGGAGCTCCGCAGCGGAGCGGACCACTGGCGGATCAGCGCGGAGTGGACCCAATCCAAAAATTGCAGATTGGGATCCGAAGCTGATCGGGGGGGGTCCGTGCACAGCTCTAGTGTATAGCCAGTAGCTATGCCTCAGGAGAAATGGAGTGGAGAAATGGCCCAAAAGCTGGGGAACCACCCAAAGGTTGGTGTCCAGAGGAAAGGGCCAAGGGAAGGGGGGCAGGCAATGTAGCGAGCCAGACTGGCGTGCCCAGAAGGCTGGATTTGGCCCCCAACCCTGAGGTCCTGTGCCCCTACTGTAGGATATGCAAGAAAATGGAAATGCAGGTTGCTTACCTGTAACTGTAGTTCTTCAAGTGGTCATCTCTGCATTCACACATATGGGGCTCTGCACCCGCGCAGAGACCTGAACCAGAACCTCAAATAGCTAAGTATAACATTTTAGGCGGGAACCATCCCCCAATGCTACTGCGCATGTGCATGCGGTTCCCGCCTATACCTCAGTTTACAGGAGTCCGACATTGTGGCCCCATAAACTATGTATAAAAAAAGTAATACGATATAAGTCAGAGAATATGTTCAGATACACCACCAAGAGGGGATGGTGGGTGGGTTGTGTGAATGCATAGATGACCACTCGAAGAACTACAGTTACAGGTAAGCAACCTGCATTTCTTCTTCATGGTCTCTATGCATCACACATATGGGCGATGAGCAAGCTGACCTACCTGGAGGTGGGTTGGTGTGTCATCTTAGTATTTCAGAGAGGACCGCTCTTCCAAACGAACAATCCTGCCTTGCCCGGACATCAAGGTTATAATGTCTGATAAACGTGGATGGAGTTGACCATGTTGCTGTTTTGCATAAATCTTGTAGAGGAATACCCCTACGAAAAGCCACAGAAGTTGCTACAGCTCTAGTCGAGTGGGCTGTCACAGTGTCTGATAACTGCATGCTTGACAAAGAGTAAGCTATCTCAATAGTCTGAGTTATCCAGTGCGATAGGCGCTGACAGGATATAGGGAGACCCTTACGGGGTTCGCCATAGCAAACAAAAAGTTGCTATGTTTTCCTAAAGTTTTCAGTCCGTTTAGATGTAACGTAGAGTCCACTGGAGTTGTAGGACTAGGGAAGAAAGCAGGTAGCACAATATCCTGCGTGGTGTGAAAAGCCGACACTACTTTAGGGAGGAAGGCTATGTTGGTACAGAGTACAACCTTATCTTTATGAAAGGTTAGGTAAGGTCTTAAAGCCCTAAGCTCACTTACACATCGTGCAGAAGTTACTGCTACAAGGAATGCAACCTTAAAGGACAGCAGTCTTAGGTCAGTAGTGGCCAATGGCTCAAACGGTTTCCTTGTCAGAGCATGCAGTACTACCAACAGGCTCCAAGCCGGAACTATGTGTCTAGTTGTCGGTATCGAGTTTTTTAAACCCCGTAAGAATGTTTTTGTTACCGAGTGAGTGAAAGGTGGGAAGTTATCGACGCCCTTATGCGACGCCAAAATAGCTGCTAGATGGATGCTTATCGATGACAACTTCAGACCCCATTGGTGCAGGGAGGGCAGATACTCTAAGATATCCCTAATAGTGCAAGAGTCAGGTTGCAGATTTCTGCTCTTGGAAAAAATAGAAAATCTCCTCCATTTGCTAGCATAGGATTTTCTGGTCGATGGTTTACGAGATGCTAGCAATATCTCATCGATAGTAAGTGAGTTGCTATGCTTAGTGGGGGGGTGCACGGACCCCCCGCTCCGCTTCACTTGCAGATCTGCGATTTTTGGAGCGGGCCGCTTCGCCCCGCCCCCGCTCCGCCCACTTCCGCTCCGCTCCGCTCGGAGCGCCGGATCCGGATCGGAGCTCCGGTTTTCCCCCCCCCCCCATAGGCTTGCATTGAAAGCTAAAAAATTATACAACTTTTTTCTGTTCAAGTTAGAAACCTCACGTTTGGCACCATGACACCTCATGGGGGTATACACAAGCACGCCAAGTTTCAAAGCAATCCCATCATCCCCTGATTTTTGGGGAATTTTTGAAAATCGGGCACCCCATTCAAACCCCTTTCCATAGCTCCGTCAATTTGCACGTTAGAAACCTCAAACTCACCACCATGATAGCTTATCCATGTGTCCCCATGGACGCCAAGTTTCAAGGCAATCCCATCATCCCCTGATTTTTGGGGAATTTTTGAAAATCGGGCACCCCATTCAAACCCCTTTCCATAGCTCCGTCAATTTGCACGTTAGAAACCTCAAACTCACCACCATAATAGCTTATCCATGTGTCCCCATGGACGCCAAGTTTCAAGGCAATCCCATCATCCCATGATTTTTGGGGAATTTTTGAAAATCGGGCACCCCATTCACACCCCTTTCCATAGCTCCGTCAATTTGCACGTTAGAAACCTCAAACTCACCACCATGAAAGCTTATCCAGGGATACATACGCACGCTGAGACTCAAGCAAATCCCATCATCCCCTGATTTTTGGGGAATTTATGAAAATCCAACACCCCTTTCCATAGCTCCGTCAATTTTGCACGTTAAAAAAAAACCTCAAACTCACCACCATGAAAGCTTATCCAGGGATACATACGCCACACGCCAAGACTCAAGGCAGTCCCATCATCCCCTGTTTTTTGGCGGGGCTTAAACCTGCAAAATTTGGAACTTCCAAAACTCCAAGTGAGCGCAGGAAGGACTTCTCCCCTGAGTCAAAGCCACACACACACAACATCCCTGCAAGGTGGGCAGGGGAGGAGGGAGGGAAGGCAGGCAGGCATGCAGCTGGCATTTCTGGGGGCATAAGGAAGTGAGCCAAGGATAAGCCAGTAATGCATATAAAATGGAATAAATAAACAAATAAATAAACGAAGGAGGGGTAGAATTAAAAGCAGCAGTGTTGCTGAATAAACAGCAAGAAGAACTTTTTTAAAAAGGCTATATCTGTCTTTTACCAGCAATAGGGAGACGTGCCCGGGGGAGGGGGAAGCAGCTGCCAGTTCAGCTCAAGAAAGCCATTGCTTCACCATGAGAGCTCTGAGAAGTAAACACTCATTTCAACTCATAATAGGCATCGCTCCACCACTAAGAAGTAAATGCTCACTTCGACTCATGATAGGCATTGCTCCACCGTTTTACTCTCTTTGGAAGGCTCTGATGGCCTTCCAGTGCAGGAGAGAGTGGGGGCACGTCCACGATGAGATGCCCTAGGGGAGCTCATCCCCTTGCACCACATCTTTTCAGTTGTTCCCCAAAGTTAGGGTGGGTAGCAGTGCTGTGTTTCTATCTCTTATTCTTGGCTTAGTATATGATTTCAGGTTGTGTTTGTGCATTTGGTGGGGCTACTGTGTTAAAAAAACACGGGGAAAAGTCCGTTCAGATGAAGAAAGAGAAGTTTCCCAGAATCCCAAGTTACCTGTTTTGCCTATGCCTTCCTCTAACTTTGGGATCATGTGATCATGACCGGGAGCTGACTCTGCCCCTCAGCCCTTTGAAAAAGGTATTTTTCCCGCCGATTTTTCCAAAAATTCTAGCGCGCGACCGGCACCACGCAGAGACGTGAGAGTAGTCTCAAAATGACCCCCATCCACGACTCTCTGTGCACAAGAATTTTCAGAACGATAGCTTAAAAATCAACCCAGTTATCCCCGATTGTTTTCCTCAGTGCAATCCTATGGGCGAAAAGCCGAAAACCGCCGTTTGAGCCGCGCTGTCCCTGTTTGTTGACCCGATTTTTAAAAAATTCTAGCATGCGACCCGCACCACGCAGAGAGGTGAGAGTAGTCTCAAAATGACCCCCATCCACGACTCTCTGTGCACAAGAATTTTCAGAACGATAGCTTAAAAATCAACCCAGTTATCCCCGATTGTTTTCCTCAGTGCAATCCTATGGGCGAAAAGCCGAAAACCGCCGTTTGAGCCGCGCTGTCCCTGTTAGACGTAACTGGGGAGACCAGAGGCATACTTTGTTGCAGTTGCCTATCAGTATCTACAGCCACTCTCTCACATAGGGGGATGTCAGGCTGTACCGATCTTGTCGGTGTCAAGTCCCTGATCTCGCCCTCCAAGATTGATTCCAAAGGTCTCAGTAGCGAGGTTGGTACCGATGCTGGGCGGCTCGATACTGTAGCGCTCGGTATCAAAGAGCTGCATGGTGAGGAAGATTTGTTAGCGTCCTTTCTCTTTTTCTTCCTTTTCTGCAATTCTGCAGACTTTGGGGTCTGGGCTTTTTCTGAAATCTTTTTAGCCACAGAGCTCACCAAAGAGCGACCAGGCGTGAGAGGTATGTCCATCCTCTTTTCTGCCATGGTCGTTTCAGAGATGACAAACGTTTGTACACCAGAGCTCTGGTCTTCATCGATACTCTGTTGTGTAAGAGTAATGGTCTTCTTCGGGATTGAAGGTTTCTCCATGACTTTTTGGTTAGGAGCGTCAGTCGCCTTGAGGGCTTTTCCCCACAAGATGGCTCTCAGCCGATCAGCCCAGTTTTTGCGCGTCTGCTTTATGAAAGACATGCAATGATGGCACATTTCGACCTTATGGCCCTCACCAAGGCAGATTATGCAGAGCGAGTGGCCGTCAGTCGGAGGGAGTTTCGCCCGGCAGCTAACACATTTCCTAAAAGGAGCTTTTACTGCCATAGGCCCAACAGGCCCCAGCGACCCATGGATCACCGCGAAAATGAAAGTAAGAAAATCCTATATATATATAAATTTATTTATTTATTTATTTATTAGAAAGAAGTCAAGAGTAAGAAGCAAAGAAGAGAGATACTGAGAGAAAAGTACTAATCTACGGTAAGTATGAGAGGTTCTAAGGAAAAACGCTAAGAGGTCGGTTTTCTCAGTCTAGCCACAATGGCAGACGACGAAGAACTGAGGTCTAGGCGGGAACCGCGTGCACATGTGCAGTAGCGCTGGGGGATGGTTCCCGCCTAAAATGTTATATTTAACTGTTTGAGGTTCCGGTTCAGGTCTCCGCGCAGGCGCAGAGCCCCATATGTGTGATGCATAGAGACCACGAAGAAGAACTGAAGGGAGAACATTGGGCTCCTTTGTTTGAGTTTCCCTGTTGCAGATAATTTCACCAAATTTCCTGCCAATTCATCAGTCCAGTAGAAAATGTACAATGACACCTACTGAGAGGGACTCAGAAGAATGGAATAGATTGACTGTGGTGGTCGAAGCTGTCAGTTTGCTTCATCTTTGTTTGCTGTGCCAGTTTCATGCCCTCCTGGGCACCTTGCTGACAAACAGCTGCTCCTTCTTGCCCTAAAAAAAGGCAAGGATCCATTGTAAATAATTCTCTATGGCCAATTGGCTTGATGCTAGGAGGATGGCATTGTTCCTATTCCCTTACTGCCAAGAGCAATAAGAACAAACAGAAGTACGAAGAAAGCCAAAATCACCTGTCCATCCCAGAGACTTCCAAAGTACTGCGCCACAAATGGCAATTTTTAGCTTTATCACACCAGTGTTATACTGTGCAGTCACTGCGAATTGCATGCAAAGGACTCAGAAGTTTTCCAGCTTACAATCTTCTTTGATTGTGAAGTACTCCCCCACGCAGCCTGCCTTAATTGTGTTTCAAAGCCAAAAGATTCACCATATTAGCCCCTACTTTCTGAGCGTATCTTGCGAGCCACGGCTGCGGCGCCGGAGCAGGATTTTAAACAAATGCTTACATCTGCGTAAGCTTTAAAGATAAAGACACCAAAATTGGCACAGTAATAGATATTAGGGAGAGCTTTAAGCACACCAAATTTGAATTGAATTTGGTCATCCGTTGATTTTTTAATGTTTTTTTACATTTCCCCCCTTCCTGGTATGTGAAGGATGGCTGTCGCCCAGTAGCAAAAACAACAACAACAACCATGAAAGCTTAGTGCTATGGGGATAATCCGACAGAAGCAGGTATGTGGGATGAAGCTCAAAATCTCCTAAAACTATCATCACATGCCCTTTAATGGAAGGACTCATTGAAGTCCTGTAACTCACTGAAGTCTCACTGTAACTCACTGTTGTATACACTGAGTTACAGAAACAGAACAAATGAAATGTTTTTAGAGTCATTTGCTTTTCATAGTGCTAATTCCAGTTGTATGATGCATTTTTAGCAAAGGAATGTATTATTATTATTATTATTATTATTATTATTATTATTATTATTTGTATACTGGGCCTCAAGGCGGTATTACAAAGTTTAAAACATAAGAGAGCTCCGGCTATTGGGCGGTATAGAAATGTAATAAATAAATAAATAAATAAATAAATTTAAAACATAGGAAAAGAAATGTAAAAAAAAAGTTTAAAATACACAACAGAATTATAAGTCAGCAGGGGGAGAAAACAAAACAAAAATGTAACACTTCATTGTTGGATTTTGTTATGTACCTTCTTTTTTTATGTGTATGAAGACTTTGTTGATTGGGCCTGCCTGGCAATAGTCTGCAGATCTTACTCAACTGTCAGGTTCATTTTCTTTAGAAATGTGAGCGGGAATTATCTACCTGCTTCAAGCTTAACCAAGCGGCTCCATCCCTGGTCACGGAGAGTTCCCAGGCACACATCACAGAGCTGCTCCCGGAGGTGATGAGCGTTGTTGGTGTGGGACAAACAGCACAGAGGCAACCCCCCCAGTCAGCTGTGGCTTCAAATATGGTCATTCGCTGCACAAAGAAAGAAACATTCAGAAAAGCAGAAAAGCAGACCAGAAACAGAAATGCATAAGCAGACAGAGAAATTCTGAAACTGGTGTAATTCTGAAATCAGGACAAAATATGTTTAGTGACATATAGATTAAATGAAAGAATCATTTTGTTTTTCAAAAATATCCACACTGAGAGAATAAGTTCACTATTAGTATGCAGAACTGACTTATATTTGAAATTATAGGCTACTTTTCCACCAAAAAGCCTCCAAGATTTTTGAAATTACTTTCCAGAGGCATGTTTCCTGCCCCCCCCCCCATACCAATGTGGGCCTTTAAGGACCCCATCAGAGAGGGGGGAGGGGAAGCACACTTTCCGGAGCCTCCAGAAAGTGCACATTTCCTTTGCGGTGTTGATGGTGGCTCTGCCATTAACACAGCTGGGGGAGGGGCTGAAGCTAGGTCCTTGTTCGTGGGGGTGGGCGGCAGCGGTGGGCAGGCAAGCACTCACTGAGCTTTTTTCTCCTTTCTCTTTTACATTCCTTCTTTGTTCTCTGTCTCTTTATTTTGCTCCATAATATGGGGCTCAAGTATTTGTCCATTAGGGTCAAATACTTGAGCCCCATATTATGGCTATATCTGCTTCACACGCACTGATTAATGGGACCCCAGTGTCACATGCAGTAATGGCCCATATCAATGATATGTCCTTTACTCAGGCAGACCATGCAAGGGAGTGTCCATCAGTGGGGGAAGCTTACTCCCATCACAAACACACTTCCTAAATGGGGCTTTAACAGTCATACACCTGAAAGCGCCCTGCAACCAAATGAAAACTGCAAGGAAAATAAAATGCAAAATGGAAGGAGAGAAACAACAAGAAGAGAGAAAGGACTGAATAGAATTATCCTCAGAAAGTCAAAACAACTTGGAAGCCCCTCAGTCGAGTGCTACAATGGCGGTCAACAAAGAGCTGAGGGAAGAGGCTGGAACCCAAAGCGGCTGTGCAGTGGGGCGGTGTGGGAGGGGTCCCACTCAAATACTCCTCAGCTGTGGACGTTTTCTGAATCAAGGCTCCACGCACTCGCAGAACCAATACGTGTGAGGCACAGACCACGAAGAAGGAATTACGTTAACAAGATACAGACCAAGCTTTTGCCTAGTTCAGTTATTGATTCCAGTCAATTGCAAAGTTAATTTTGCAATGCGTCACCCCCCTGCCACCGCATCTCTCAGTGCCAGCAACTACTGGCCATACAACCCCTCAAAAAGCTGGACGCTATACATTAGGGAGTTTCTTGCAGCAGTATCCATAAATCTGCCATTAAATACCTTGTCTGATCCAGAGCTAGCCAGGCAACAGGTGAAATCATTGAATCCCCAGCAAAACACTTTATTCCACAGTGGTGGGAGCAAAATTTTGTTCTTTCCAACAGCCAAAATTCCCTTTTCAGTACAGACAATGTGACCAACAGGTCCTTGAGGTGCTTCTGCATAGGAGAAAGCAAGATAACTCTTTTATTGTTCCTGCTTCTGGAAATACATTTTAAAAAGAGAGAAATAAATCTACGGCTTGGATTTTATCCCACCAGGATATTTGATAACACTGGACTACACTGCAGGGTTGTCCACACAGTATTCTCTTTTAGCATATCCAGTAACATGGGTATAACAACACAGGACTACATAAGACTCTCAGTCGCTGTTTATTCCCCCAACCTACAATAACTACCATTCTTGCAAACATCTGCCTGATCCTGCGAAGGAGCCACGCCTGAGCGCTTGCGAGCCTTTGAGAGTCCTCCCTGACTTCCCTTTTCCCCACTGCGTGAATGGTGGCTGCCCTTAACTCAGCGGGGCGGGGGGGGGGGGGGGGATACACAATTTCCCCAAGCTTCAGAAATTGCATATTTTCTCCTCTAATGCCAGGGAGGGGATAGTTGGGGCAATCTCTTCTCTCCAGTTGACTGCTGATTGTAGAGATGAGATTTCCTGTTTCAGGGGAGAGGGGCCAAGAACTGCAGGAGAAACTGACAGGCCAGTCATCAGCCACACCTGCTCTAGCCCTTTTGTTCTCTCTATGGATATCTCTGCTTCTCTAAATATCAAGCAACACCGCGGCTTCCTTTATAGGCTGGGACATTGCCAGTTAGTCCCTTTTGTCAGCAGAGGCTGGCGTGCCAACTGTCCTGGATAGGAACAGCCTGACCACAGTAAGCTATGCTCTAGTAACATCTGGTATCAATTGCTGCAGTGCGAAGTGGTCTGGAAACTGCTTGGAAACTATAGTTAGAAGAGTTGCCCCAGCTGCAAGGCCATTTCCAAGCACAATTCAAGGGTCTGATGGTTACCTGATCTAGTGGGAAAAGGTTGCCATTTTGCTGGATGACTGGTGTCTAGCACACCGCCACCATCCCTCCATTCCAGCTCAATGAATTCTTCCATGTCTATGGTGCATCACAGAATCCATTCTAGTTTCCATGAAGCACTCCAGAGTTTTGGTTTAACAGAAAGTTTTTTTAACAGAAAGTTTTGTCCACCAAAACTCCATATGCATTAGGGATTACATTCTGGTGCTCTTTTTATCCTGAAATCCCCAGTCTATACCTTTGACAGTAACAGGTGAAAGCTTCAGCTTATGCAGGGCGCTAAGTGATGGACGCAGTTGCCCAGCTGGAGAAGGAAAGAGTATGCTTTCTCTCCCCACCAAATGCTTCCCCAGGGCATTCCTGGCTGGGTGTGGCTTGGTGAAGATCTGCAAAGAAGGAAAGCATAAAACAACAACAACAACAACAACAACAACAACAACAACAACAACAACAACATGATTATTAGAGTGTAGGTGGTGGAAAAATCACTCTGAGAATGAGCTGTACAAGCAAGGTGCTTTCTCAAGACTTACTCTGTGATGGCAGCAAAGAGGTATTTTCTCCCCCACTGTGTCTGCAGAGTTCATTGTGCTAGCTGAGCTTTTCTGTGTGGTTAGGAGCAGTGAAGGCTAAGTACTCACTGCGGCAGAGGGCAGCTAATAATAGGCAAAGCCAAGGGGGTGCAATAGGTGGAGTCAACAAGATTGCCTAGTTCTCACACTCTCTCTGCTCTGAAGCAGGAACCCATAGCAAAGTGAGGGGAGGCTGAGGCAACTTACCATTAAGATCATGCCTGCAAGTTGAAGCATAGGATCCTTGCCGCTTATTCTGCCTGGCCTGGTTACACCTGTTCCCAAAACGGGAGAAACAACTACTACAGTGACCCAAAAGATTCCCTTACCTGGAGTGAACCCTCCTCATGCTCATCAAAAAGCACCTCCTCAGAAGCAATGCAGAGGAGCCAGGAAGTGGACATGGTGAAGTTACAGAATGTGTAACTGTCCCTCCCTCCTCTTTATTCCAGCACTGTTCAGGAGACCAAATCTCAGGGTTCTGCTCATTTTTCTGGGCAATACTATAACAGCAAATCACACTCTGGGATGAAAATGAGATATATACTCTGTACTTGATGGCTCAAATGTCAGTATTACACAAACTGCACTCCCCCATGCATGTACCTGCTTTGGGATCTGTCCAAAGTTGCTGACAAATCCCAGGATGGTGTTTTTGATGAGTTGGTCATTGACATTGTCCATGTGTACTTGATCACCATAGAAATATGGGTGAAATACGTTCACAGCCTTCATTGCAGCTGGGCCATGCTGCTTGGAGCCAAAAATCAGATCTATCCAGTGATGGAGATGGGTGCTGACATAATTGCTTTCCAGTGCCTGAAACCAAACAGACAAAGCTCATTCAGAGTTACCTTGTTAGCAGGAATTCCAGACTACTTTTTGTAATTGTGAAGGGGCACCCTGTCACTTGACTGCCCAAGCAGGAGCCTGCAGTTTTTATACTGTTCCAGTTCCACAGTAATCCCTCAAGATGTGCAAGTTGCTTTGGTCATCAATGAGAAATATTAAATGGTCACATACCATCTCTTGGGCTACATCTAAGTCTTCCCAATTTAAAATGCTAGTGAGAATCAAATAATGGCTTATTTCATATATAAAAAAAACGTCAATTGGTGTATCTACAGTCAATGACAATGCTTGATGGAAGCTAGAGACAGGATGAGGTAGTGCAAGGACACTAGGATTTCCTCTCCTCTCTGTTCAGGAGAATCTCTGCTCTGCAAAGAATGCCAAGGGACTGCAAAAAGTTTGTTTGCTTACATGCACTTATTTAATCTAGGCTAAGCCAAAATGGAGAAGGATCTCTGTCAGTGGAGGCTGGTTGCTCTGATCTCAGTGGGGAGGTGACTCTGCTCCAAGTTTCGAGAGAGCTCCTTTAGAGTCCTGACTGAGGGCCCTTCCACACGCTGTACTGAAGGCGCATGCATGCGCCCCAAGTACGACCCCAAAACGATAGTGTGGACTACAGCCAGAAGAGACGGAGGAGGCGGCGGCTGGGGAATCCGGGCGTGTCCTTGCCACCGCCGCCACCCGCCTCCCCGCCGGCCTCCTGCTGCCGGGGTAAGAGCAACCCGGGTCGGAGAGCTCGGCGGAGGCGGAAGCTGAGCTCTCCGACCCGGGTCGCTCTTACCCAGGCAGCAGGAGGCTGGCGGGGAGGCGGTGGCGGCAAGGACGCGCCCAGATTCCCCAGCCGCCTCCTCCTCCGTCTCTTCTGGCTGTAGTCCACACTATCGTTTTGGGGTCGTACTTGGGGCGTATGCATGCACCTTCAGTACGGCGTGTGGAAGGGCCCTGAGACCTGGAGTGGATTAAAACACACAAATCCCCTTGACATTGGTGCTACCAGTCTCCACTGATCTATGCAAAGGAACAAAAGTGACCCCCATTTTTGTATTTAGTTTGGTTTTAGGATGCTACGGGGATAAGACTTATGTATGTGTTTGTCAGTTACAGCCGAAAGGTTAATAATTTAGAAGTGAAAGAAGTTCAGGAAATTTACTCAGGAAATGAAGAGATTATAAAGTCCAACAGAAGGTTAGAAAATAGAAGAGGGGAAAGCAGAGAGAGGGGAGTGGGGAGGAAAGAAGGTCAGAGTCCTAGAGGAAAGGAAGAATCAGAGTTGCTGAAACTAGAAAACTGGTTGAGAGAGCATTGGACTTTGGACCATAAGATTTTGCTTGGATAAGGGACCTAGATATAATAGGAACACAGTCTAAAAATGAGTTACACTGGATGTGTTAATCCATGGTTATTTTATTACTCTGTTCCTCATACATTTTTTTGTGCGGTAGGTGTGTGTGTATTCATTCACATTTTAAAATTTTCATATTGACATTTTTCTTCAGTAAAATGTTAAATATTGTTGTTTGAAACTTTGTGGTATCCTTTTTTGGGGTTACCCACCCAGTGTCTAATAGACAACCCTGGACTTCCTATCAATATGTCTACTTAGACAACAACTTACTGAGCTTCAGGCCCCACAAATGATCCTACTACACAAATCCATTGTTGAAGACCCTCAAAGATATATACAGACAGGTGGGGGGCTTCTGTCCCTGCTGTGGCATTCTGGGGAGGAGTTCTTATTTTGTTTATTTTTGGCTGGACTTTGGCAGCCTAATCATTACAAATGCAGTGGGCCTATTGGGGATAGAAATGGTAGGAAAATTCCTAAGCAGAGTGGAGTGCCCTGTACCACCTGCAATATGGCTGCTTCACCCTCTGCAATCCTGGATGACCCACCAGAGGCCATGTTACAGGCCATCTTTCCTGATGTCTCAATTAGACCAATTGCAAAAGCAGACAGGCATGGCAGAAATGTGAGTTTCTGCTATGGAAGATTGGGAACAGGCAATACAAACATCTCTAAAAACACTGCAGGCCAATAATGCCACATTGCAAATGAAGCTGTCTGACTATAGCTTTCTGGGTGAAGATCTCACAGGAATAATATGAGAAGAGTGGTAAATCAATTAATGGGAAGAACAGGGTAACTGACTATGTTTGTGGCGAATATGCTGAGAGAGGTCTTGGAACTACTGGATGGTTATACCTTAGAGATTGAACTTGCACACAATAATAATAATAATAATAATAATAATAATAATAATAATTTATTTATTTATTTATTTATAATACTTATACCCCGCTCCTCAGCCAAAAAAGGCTCTCTAATTTATTTCTTAGAGATTGAACTTGCACACAATAATAATAATAATAATAATAATAATAATAATAATAAATTATTTCTTACCTGCCTCTCCATTCCCTATCCCCCCTCATCAAGTTATAAACATCCACAAGTGATCATCATAAAATTCCAGCGCTTCCCCACCAAAGAGGATATTTTAAAATGAGCTTGTGAAAAAGGAACATTGTACTAGGGATCTAATGATACATGTATTATGACCTTTCCAGGTGCCTCAAAAGATGTGGTGCAAACAGGCAAACCTTTACAAGGTCAAGGAGAATGGCATGTGATCATAACATGCCTACAACCTTTGCTTTCATGTGTGTTCTGTGTTCAGCATGATGGATGGTTTCACTCCTTCAAGACAGTTCCAAAAGCAGAAGACCTTGTTAGGACTAGATACACATACACCCGCCCCAGCAGCACACCAAATCAGAATGAGGCAATAAGCATATTCTTTAGAAAATTGATCCAACTTTCCTACAGATTTACTCTACATGGACTCAGGATTATTTTCCCAGAAGGACAGGTTTAGAACAGGTTCAGAGGAGAGCAACAATAAAGAATTCTTTAAATATATCAGAAGCAGGAAACCAGCAAGGGAAGCAGTTGGACCGTTGGATGACAATGGACTGAAGGGAGCACTGAAGGAGGGCAGGGAGATTGGAGAGAAGCTGAATGAATTCTTTGCATCAGTGTTCACAGCAGAGGATACAGGACAGATGCCTGTGCCTGAACTGTTGTTTTCAGGAATGGAGTCTGAGGAACTGAGGCAAATAGTGGTGACAAAAGATGAAGTTCTCAACCTTATTGACAAATTGAAAGCAAATAAATCACCAGGCCCAGATGGTATCCCTCCTAGAGTTCTCAAAGAACTAAAATATGAAATTGCAGACCTCCTCACAAAAATATGCAACATGTCCCTAAGCTCAGCCTCTGTACCAGAGGACTGGAAGATGGCCAATGTAACACCAATTTTCAAAAAGGGATCCAGGGGGGATCCAGGAAATTACAGGATGGTCAGTTTGACATCTGTTCCAGGTAAATTGGTTGAAAGCATTATTAAAGACAAAATTAGTAAGCATATAGAAGGACAGATCCTGCTGAAAAAGAATCAACACGGCTTCCACAAAGGTAAGTCCTGTTCACTAATCTACTAGAATTCTTTGAGAGTGTCAACAAAAATCTAGATGGGGTGATCTGGTGGACATTTTTTACTTGGACTTCCATAAGACTTTTGATAAAGTCCCCTACCAAAGTCTCCTGAATAAACTTAGTAGTCATGAAATAAGAGGAGCGGTCTTCTTATGGATCAGTAACTGGTAAAGAACAGAAAGCAGAGAGTAGGAATAAATGGTCAATTCTCCCGATGGAGGGAAGTAAATAGTGGGGGGTCCCACAGGGGTCAGTATTGGGTCCAATTCTTTCCAACTTGTTCATAAATGATCTAGAATTAGGAGTGAGCAATGAAGTGGCCAAGTTTGCCGACGACAACAAAATATTTAAGGTTGTTAAAGCACAAAGGGATTGTGAAGAGCTCCAAAGCGATCTCTCAAAGCAGGGAGAGTGGGTGTACAAATGGCAGATGTGGTTCAATGTAAGGAAGTGTAAGGTGATGCACGTTGGGGGGGAAAAACCCAACTTCAAGTATAACCTAATGGGATCTGAGCTGGTGGTGACCAAACAAGAGAGATCTTGGGATTTGGGTGGACAGCTCGATGAAAATGTCCACCCAGTGTGCGGCCGCAGTAAACAAGGCAAACTCCATGTTAGGCATTATAAGAAAAGAAATAAAACGGTCAGTATCATACTACCCTTATACAAATCTATAGTGCAACCACACTTGGTATACTGTGTACAGTTCTGGTCACCACACCTAAAAAAGGATATGATAGAGCTGGAAAAAGTGCAGAAAAGGGCAACTAAAATGATTAAGGGGCTGGAGCATCTCCCATATGAGGGAAGGTTACATCAACTGGGATTGTTTAGCTTGGAACAAAGGCGGCTAAGGGGAGACATGATAGAGGTGCACAAAATTATGCATGGTATGGAGAGTGTGGATAGTACTATCTCCAGTATTCGAGGCAGTAAGCTTGTGTGCACCAGTTGCTGGGGAACATGGGCGGGAGGGTGCTGTTGCACCATGTCCTGCCTTGTTAGTCCCTGGCCGATGGCTGCTTGGCCACTGTGTGAACAGAGTGCTGGACTAGATGGACCCTTGGTCTGATCCAGCATGCCACTTCTTGTGTCTTATGATAGAGAGACTTGAGGACATGCCCTATGAAGACAAGATGAAGGAACTTGGGATGTTCAATCTGAAGAAAATAAGACTGAGAAAAGACATGTTAACAGTGTTCAGGTATCATTATTATTATTATTATTATTATTATTATTATTATTATTATTAATTTATTTATATAGCACCATCAATGTACATGGTGCTGTACAGAGTAAAACAGTAAATAGCAAGACCCTGCTGCATAGGCTTACAATCTAATAAAATCATAGTAAAACAATAAGGAGGGGAAGAGAATGCAAACAGGTACAGGGTAGGGTAAGCAGGCACAGGGTAGGGTAAAACTAACAGTAGAAAGTAACAGCAGAAGTCTGCACAACATCAAGTTTTAAAAGCTTTAGGAAAAAGAAAAGTTTTTAGTTGAGCTTTAAAAGCTGCGGTTGAACTTGTAGTTCTCAAATGTTCTGGAAGAGCGTTCCAGGCGTAAGGGGCAGCAGACGAAAATGGACGAAGCCGAGCAAGGGAAGTAGAGGCCCTTGGGCAGGCGAGAAACATGGCATCAGAGGAGCGAAGAGCACGAGCGGGGCAATAGTGTGAGATGAGAGAGGAGAGATAGGAAGGAGCTAGACCGTGAAAAGCTTTGAAGGTTAACAGGAGAAGTTTATAGTGGATTCTGAAGTGAATTGGAAGCCAATGAAGTGAATTGGAAGGGTGCTACAAGGAAGATGGTCAAGAACTATTTTCCAGTGTTCCAGAAATTAGCACCCAAAATAATGGGAATAAGTTACAGATACCTAGATTTTGATTAAATATATAGGAAAAATTCCTGAGAGTAAGGTCTGTACAACAGTGGAACACTCTACCTATGGAGATAGTGGGTTCTCCATCTCTGGAGACTTTTAAGAAGGGACTGGACAGCTACCTATCATAGATCGTTTTTAAATTTTGTATACTTTTTAATGTTTACTCCTTTAACTTTTGTGAACAGCTCAGAGAGCTTCAGCTGTGAGGCGGTATATAAATGTAATAAATAAATAAATAAATAAATATGGTTTGATTAGTTTTCCTGCACATTGCAGAGGGTTGGACTAGATTAGGGCTGTGCTCTGCTTCACTTCGCTTCATAGAAGTGACATTGGATCGGCCTGATTCGCCTCCGCCAAAGGCAGAGACGGATTGGGTTGAGTGTGACGCAAACTGCCGTGAAGCAAGTTACCCCTTTGCAGAGCGATCCACTTAGTCGCGAGGCTCTGCCCGGCATTTTGGAACTTTTTCCACAAAGGATTGCATTGGGTGAAAGAACGCCTATAACTTCTTTGTTTTTAAAGCTACAACTCTGAAACTTACTGAGCTTAGAGAGTGATGATTGGGGGTCATTTGTGTCAATTTTCAGAATTTTTCATCACGCTGTTTGCTTGCAATTAATTTTTATTGAGTGGGTAAAACGGGAGGGGTGAAACCTTTTTTTTCACCATTGAGAGACAGATTCATTTCCCAATCGTGATGAGAAGTGATCACCTCATGTGAAGCATCCTCCAATCCCAATGTTGGAGGAGGGGGGGGGGGACTAAGCCAGAGGCATACAGAGAAACTTTTCTCCCTGGGTTCATTTTTGAAGTGTTTAACCTGAGAGGAAGATTCTTATTTAGGTTTATCTTTAAATATTCCCCAAAAATCAGGGCATGATTGGATTTCCTTCAAAATGGGCAAGAAGAAGGATCGATGTGTCAGCTCTCATGGTTGCCAGTTGCCTGTGTGCATCTTGAAAAATGACATAGATGTATGCAGATTTGAAAATGGGGGTGATGGTTGAGGGTTAAAACATTAAAAATTCTCTAAAAATCAGGGGATGATCGGATTTCCTTCAAAATGGGCATGAATAAGGATACATATATAAGCTCTCATGGTACCCATTTTGATGTTTCTAACTTTAAAAGTGACGGAGATGTATGCACTTTTGTTAATTGGGGTTAGGGTTGAGGGTTAAAACTTTAAAAATTCCCCAAAACTCAGGGCATGCTCAGATTTCCTTCAAAATGGGCATGAATAAGGATCTAGGTGGGAGCTCTGATGGTGGCCAGTTAGAGGTCTGTATCTGGAAAAATGACGGAGATAACTGCATTTCTGAAAATGGGGGGAATCTTTTAAATATTCCCCCAAAATCAGGGCATGCTCGGATTTCCTTCAAAATGGGCATGAATAAGGATCTATGTGAAAGCTCTCATGATGCCCATTTTGATGTCTCCAACTTTAAAACTAAAAAAGTTTTAGGCAGTTGACATTTTCAATGCAAGTCTATGGGGGAAAACACGGAGCTCTGATCTGGATCCGGAGCCCTGCCGCGGAGCGGACCATTGGTGGATTGGGCCACAGCAGAGCGGACCTGATCCTAAAGTTGTGGATTGGGATCTGGAGCAGAACGGGGGGTCCATGGAAAGCCCTAGACCAGATGATCCTTGTGGTCCCTTCCAACTCCACAATTCTATGATTCTGGTTTGCTTTTTCTTAAGATAATTTTTTAGTGTTTGAGGGGAATTGACATTAGTTTGCGAAATTTAAACAAGCATAAAAGAGTGCTTTGTAATTTAAAAGAGCTTAATGCTGATGTGATGGCAGAAGGTGATTAGCTGTTCAGAAGGGCCTGGGTTAGTGAGGTTCACATAACAGATACTTTGACAAGGTCCAAAGGGTTTGCGATTCTAATCCATAAATGACTTTCTTTTTCATTGCAACATGTGATTATTGGTCTTGAAAGTTGCTTTTTTATTTTGGTTGGGAAATATATGGACAAACTAATTGCTATGATTAATGTATATAGGCCTAATTCTCCTGCTGTGTTTCACAAATGTTTTAGTAAATTGGTTGATATGGCTGATGATTATTTCATTGTGAGTGGGGATTTTAATGAGATCTTAGATCCTTTCCTGGATAGGAGTATGCCCGCCCCTAAGAACTGAACAGTGGTGAGACTCTACTTCTTTGCTGCAGAAAATAAACGCTCATAAGATTGATTTCAGACCATGCCCCAGTATGTTTCAGACCATGCCCCAGTATGTTCAGAGTCACAACATTCAGATTTGCCTAGGCCTCCTTGTCTGGCATCTTAATGTTTCCGTTTTGAATAATGAAATGTTTAAATCTCAGATTTCCACTGAATTGTCCTAGTATTTTAACATGAATGAGTGGGAAGACAGCAAAGCTTTTATAAGGAGTTGAATTATTGCCTATGTTTCATACAAGAAAACACTTAAAAAGACACAATAAGTATTTTTAAACAGGAAGTTGAAATCTTTCATAACCCAGTTCACCATTTCCCCACTTTAAAATGCAATAGGTTGGAGACCATCATTATGTTAGAATCATACATCGGGGTAATGGTTATTACAATCACTACTGTTCCTGCTGTTAATGTCATCACCATTATTATTATTATTAGTGATGGTAGTGGTAGTAGTATTACTACTGTTATTATTTTTACTATTATTTTATTTTCTCTCTCTTTATTGTGTTGTGTAACCCCCTTGATATTTTATGGGGGCCTCTTGTTTATGCCTCTTTAAAGTTCAAAGTTCAGTAGGGAATCTGTGAGTTTGTGATAAAGCTGGATGTTGAGAGAGCCCATATCTGGAAGCAGTTTGAAAGGTTTAGTGATGTGCTAACAGCCTGCAATGCTGGTTAAAATGTTGTTTTTATTTCTCCTTATCTTACCATTTGTTAGTGTGATTGTTTTTGTCTGTTGGTTGAATGACTGAATGTTTGCTAGATTTTTTTATTAGTTGTCCTTCCATTCTATATGTTGTACATATGTAAATTATTATATTTTATAGAGAGTCTGTGCTATTCTCTTGGTACACTGTTTGAAATAATGGGTTCAATATTTGACAAGCGATATGCTTTCATCTTCCACTCATGGAACAGGGTATTCCTGATAGGGATGCATGAGAAATTCATTTCGGTTGGGAAACGTGGGAAATTCATTTTTACCAGAATTTCCCAAACTAGCAGCTCCTGCACCCAAATACAGACTTGAATGCAATTTGTGGTCAAACTCCATACATTTCTGAGTTTGCACTGTGATTCATGGACCCAAAAATTTATTCAACAGCACATGCACTCCGCACTGAAAAGCGGGGGCTTGATGGACCTCCAACGGTGCAGTTACGAGGTGGTTCAAAAACTGACGGAAACCCACAGTATGGTTAGAAGATCATTCAGCGCCCCAAAGAGAACCATATCTGAAGGTTTTTTAGGCAACGTGAGAAGGCTCGTTCCATGTTGACAATGGACAACTAACTGAACACTTCCATATTAGGAAAACACTGATGGGTGATGAGGGAGGGAAGGGTAGTTTTGAGATTGACATCTGTGGCTAACCAATAGCCACAATCTCCTCCCTGTCCCCTCTCCAATCACGTCGCTTAGGGAGAGGAATTGGAAATTATATAAACAGAAAGAGCCCGTAGTGCTCTTTCACAATGCGGCTGAGGCTGACTGAATGTCATGGACATGGGAAAGTTCTATCAGCTTTCCCTAGCACTTTCCTAACTGGGGGCATTTTGAAGCCCCTTCTGCCCATCCCCCACTGGTCTAGCGTGGCCTGCCTTTGGGTGGGGGACAGGAGACTTACCCACAGCATTGCCACTGCTGCTGCTGTCATCCTGAGACTGAACACTGGCTTGAAGGGGGTGCAGCCTCTTAAGATCTAGCATACCTGGGATCCGCTGCCACCAAAGAAAAATGATCCCAGGCACTAGACTTCCATTTTGCAGGTGGAGCCTCAAAAGCACCCGCACCCAACTTCTGTTGCACTTCAGAAGGACCAGCAGCAGCAGCAACAGCAGACAAAAGGATGCACCTAATTTTTTTAGAAGAAACACAACCAGAGCCAGCTTTCTTTGTTGGAGGTTCTTTTCTCTCTGTCTGCTTTTATTAGCTTCTTCTTGTAGTACCACCCCACACTCCCCTTTGTGTGTGTGTGTGTGTGTGTGTTCTTGTTCCATACATGGAGATAGGGGACTTTGAGGTTTCTAGTTTCTGAAAGTTCTGCAAGCTCTCTTGAGAGAAAATGAAGTGAATCTGAAGTGTGTGTGTGTGGGGGGGGAGTAGTTGGAGGGTTTTAAAAAATATATATCCTAAAAATCAAGGCATGAAGGGATCTGCATCCAACATGGCATGGCTAAAGCCCTATTTAAGATCTACCAGGGTGCCATGTTTCATCTCTTTAAAAATGACACAGATGTAAGCATTTTTGTTAATTAATTCTCATTGACACTAATAGAGTGGTTCTCCAAAAATGGAGCGGTTTTCTGCCAGTTAATCTGATGGCACACCCCTAACATTTACTAAATTTGGGGAAATGCACAAGAAAACGCGCATCTATTTTCATGCAAAAAGAAAAATTAAAGCTCTAACTGTCAGAAGTAGCTTTGACTTGGAGTGATAAAAACCTCGATGAGCTCAGTTGCTGCTGTGTTGCACATGCCTAGTTACTAGCATGCCTGTTTCACAAAAAAACTTAAACTGACTCAATAGAGGCCCCCACTTTTAGATATTTTGAAGGGAACATTCTGAAAAGGCTGCATAAACGTTTGTTTTGTTAGAACGGTCCTCAATAATATCATCAGCCATATAACCTTGTGAAGGAAAAGAAATGTCTTCCATTATTTCTTGGGTCTCCAAAATGGAACCTGCAGGCATCACTGTGCCCACAAGGCGAGGTAAGGTGACTGCCAAGCTATTTTCCCTCTCTGCAAATGAATGGAGAGATTTCTTCAGTGACTTGTAAAGGGGGGAAGTCCTCCTTGGGGCAACATGTAGGGATGCTGGGGCTCAAGGCTCTGTGATTTCTTGCTGGCTTGGCCTCCTGAACTAGAGTCCATTCCCCCCTCCACTTGCCTGACTTAGTACGCATCGAGTTGGGTAAGCATGGCGGTCCCTGCTGGTCTGCCAAGCCATAAAATGGTGGCTTGGCTCTACAAAAAAAAGGCTGAGCTGCCATTTTGTGGCTGAGCAGAGGAGTGGGATGCCAATTTCTGGCAGATGGGGCTTTCCCCCTTCTTATTGAAGTGAACAGAGTGATTCCTCCATTCACTTGAATAGGGAAGGGAAAATGTCATCCTTGCTGAAAATGCCCACAAATGGGCAAAGCCCACTTCCCAGAAAGGACCCTTAGGACAACAGTGATAAACCACATAGCATACACATTCATACACAGGGACAAACACAGATAAGGAGGGGCACTCTGAACATTTTGGGTTTTTAGCCCCCCTGCCCCCCCCCCCAGCAACCAATGTGTGGTGGCCCCAGGGCCAAAATACCAAATGTGTCCACAAAGGTTAGGCAACCTTGCATTGTTGTATACAGTTTGCTTTTTGGAGATTATGGGGTTAAATCTTTTTTGTATCTGTGCAGCTCAGAACCATCTCGGGTTTAGTTAAAGTTTATTGGAATCAGGATGTCGGCTCACAAGGCAAAGGGGATGCAGAAGGCTCATGGGGCCAGAACATCTGCAGAAGAAGAGGAGATAAGTGGGATAGAGGATCAACAGAGGACCAGTGAGATAATGAGGTTTGCAAAAGGTAATACATGGGCATAGGTGCTTGAATGTCTGCAGAGAAAGAAAGTATAAATGTTTGTGGTGAGTAAACAGGTGAACTTGAAACTACCCACTCCTGTTTAGTTGGAGAAGGGAGAGAAGCATTTTTCAGATATAAATGCTTGAGGCAGAAGTACAGAGATATAGAGGGAGGAAGATCAGAGAGTCCTAGACAAAGGAAAGTGAGCTGCTGCGACTATAGAACTGGAAGAGAATGCTGGAATTATAACAGTAAGATATTGCTTGGAAGAGATTTAGAGAAAATAGGGAGCAGCAGTGGAAAAGATCATCTGAAGTGAAGGGCCAAAAGGAGTAGCCCACACAATTGTTCTTGGGTTCCCTTCCACATACAGAACACAATGTTCTGTTTTTATAGTTTTATGGTTTAAAATTTTGTATATTGATTTTTAAAGTCCAGTCTTTTAATTTTTATAAACTGCCCAGAGAGCTTTAACTATAGGGCAGTATATAAATGAATGAATGAATAAATAAATAAATAAATAAATAAATAAATGTCACTGATCCATGAATGACCTCTTTAGGAAGCAGTGCCCTCACTCAGAATTTGGTTTCATTTAGCCTTAGTGACAACAATAAATACTGTAGCTAAATCAAATTAGCTACAAAACATCATGACATAAGCCTGTGCAATTTGTGATTCCTCTTTAGCTGGGATCTCTTGTGGAGGAATGCAATGACCATAAAAATTGCCACTAAAGTAGTAGCTAATAGTGAATAGTAACGGACAACTAGAAAAAGGGGTAGCCTTAAAGGGTCCTCTCCGGATCTCTTCCTTCACTACATTAAGCAGATGTAAAGGGCAGTGGACCAAATGCAGACTTGTGATGCTGCTGCTTCAGATCTACCTCTAGCATCCATAATGTCCCAAATTACATGCCTTTTCATTCTGACCTGTCTGTGCAAGCTAATAAATTTATGAGGATTTCCTTCTGCCCAGGGTGGCAACTGTACATCATTCAGCAAGGTCCCATCATGCAAGCTTCCTGCAAGGGACAAAAGCAACTAGTCATTAAATCCTGAACATTTGTGGTGTAATAAGGTTGATCCAAAAAAGTGTTCTGTCCCTCCCTC
Source organism: Elgaria multicarinata webbii (assembly GCF_023053635.1). Lineage (NCBI taxonomy): Eukaryota > Metazoa > Chordata > Lepidosauria > Squamata > Anguidae > Elgaria > Elgaria multicarinata. The sequence goes on from NC_086175.1 coordinate 1,481,823, forward strand.
CCTCCCTCTCTCTTCCTCCTGAAATCTTGGGGCTATATATCTACAAAAGGACATGAAAAATGAGTAGATCAAGATTAATGCTGCCTCTAGGATTGGCAAAGGAGAGGCAGTTTTCAAAGTATAACCAGGGGTCAGTACTCCGGATCAAACAGTTGTCAAGGCTGAGCTAAAGGCAGCTGACAGAGGTGAGCCAGAAGCCAGGAACTGAACCAAGGAGATTCAGAGCAAAGGAACAAGGCCAGAAGTGTACAAAAAGTTGGCGATCACTGTTAAATTATGAGATTCACTTCCAGAAGATGTAGTGATGGCTGCCAATTTGGATGGCTTTAAAAGGGGACTGGACAAATTCATGGAGGAGGAGAAGGCTATCAGTGGCTATCTCCAGGATCAGAGGCAGTAAGCCTACGCCCACTAGTTGCTGCAGAACATGGGCAGGAGAGGACTGTTGCAATCATGTCCTTTTGGGGGGGTTCCCAGAGACAGTCGGTTGGCCGCTGTGTGAGCAGAAAGCTGGACTGGAGGGACCTTTGGTGTGATCCAGCAGGGCTCTTCTCATGTTCTTATGTGATTCCTTTGGCCTTTGCCCACATCTGGTTCTATGAGCTCAATCTGGCATCTGCTGAGGATGACAAATGAAGGCTGGCCATTCTTGAGCATATTGATGGACAAAACCCTCTAGGCTCAGTTAGAAATTCTGCTAAATTTCCTAAAAAGACAAAGGTGTGCCTTTTTCGAAATCCAATTATGAGCCCCTCTCTCCCTCTCTCTCTCTCTCTCTCTCTCTCTCTCTCTCTCTCTCTCTCTCTCTCTCTCTTTAAGCCAGTCACACTCCAGACAACATTGTTGGAATTAGGATGGATCCTTGGTTCCTTCTGCCAACTTCCTACACTTGAGAAAAGATCCATCACTGACCTCTTTAGGAAGCAGTGACCTCATTCAGACTTGGCTTCATTTATTTTTAGTCACAATAGCACATAGGCAAATCAGATTAACGTCATGGCCGTATCAACTACCTGCATTTGAGAAGACATGGCCATTCGAGTATGGCTGTGTGCTCGGAAGCACTTTCCAATAACCATGCCAATATGCATTCCAATGTGTATCCTGGCATGACCACCACGAAGCTAGATCTGATTGACTACATGGTACTATGAAATCACATTCGCCACATGATCCCTGGTCAGTTCAGATCATGGAGGGAAGAAGACTGAACAAACTTTGGAAAAAAATGTTGGTGAAGCAAAAGCAGATTGGTTTGAAAATAAGTTCTTTAAAATGACAGTTCCACCCTCCCCTTCATGGAACATTTCAGCCTCCACAAAATGATTTTCATACTGAAATTATTTGCAGTTGAAAATTCAGCACAGCACTCATACTTACCAAACTCAGTCTGGTTGCAGTTTGTTAAAAATTCAGGAAAATAAAAGAATTCAGGGATGAGCTCCCTCACATCACTCATGTTATCTCTTGAAGCCGACTCCCAGGTACTTTTCATGCTATGAAACATCCTGTCTGCAACATCAAAGCCTCCTCCCTAGTTGGATGAAAGAAACAAAAGAGAGAGGAGAAACAAGCACAAGATGGATTGGATTGCTGAAGGGCCAATACTCTTGGCCAAACAAGAGGAAAAAAGAAACATAATTCCAATCTGTGACGTTCCTGCCCAGGTTCTACCCTTGTCCAGTTTCTGCTGCAAAAACTGAGAAGCAAAGTCATCTGTAATGCTTGTTTTCACCTGCATCAGTGGTCCCCACTGACACCCAGACTTCATCTCTCTCTCTCTCTCTGGGTTCCAGAGACACCCAGTATGGCGCTTTGGTTTCCTCAACCCACTACAGGAGTAGTAACAAGGAATAGGATTTAATAATGATAGCGAAGTAACTCAGTCAACATGTGGGAACTGATATTTTTAAAAGTACAACTAAAGATTTATTTAAAATATGAAAATATGATGATGATGATGATGATGATGATTTATCAATAGTTTGTCCTAAAATCCCTACCTTCTAAAGCATCCAACTAAAATGCTATTCACAAACCCCACTAGCTAGATATTATTTCTTCAATCCCTAAGCCCAACCCTCCTGACTAACTGTATAATCTTTGAATCCTCACACACACACTCACACACACAAAAGCCCCTCCCAATTTTCATTCACTCTCTACACTACTATTAACCCCATCTTACCCAGGTTACACAGAAGCATATAAATTACAAATAGGGTGACCATATTTTGGAAACCAAAAAGGAGTACAACATGGCTGCCCCCAGAGGGGCATGCCCACCAACATGTCCAGCCCCCAAAGGTGTGTGCCCACCCGAACATGGCCTTGGTCAGATGTCTGATTTCACAGTACACAGTTAAAACACAACTGTTCTACATAACATCTTAATGTTAAAATCACTGAAATAAACAAATGAGACATTCAATGTATCTGAAATTAACTTCACTCACTCCCACTTTCATAGCTTTTGCTGTTCTTTAAAGCTTTTTATTTTATTTTATTTATTTATTTATTTATTTCATTTATATACAGTCCCATAGCCGAAGCTCTCTGGGTGGTTTACAAAGGTTTAAAATAGTGAACCTTAAAAACAAATATACAAAATTTAAAACCATAAAAAGCATAAAAACAAACATCCATTTAAAATAACTACTCTGGGGTCAATTAAGAAAAAACTTAGCATATGCTGTTAAATGCCTGGGAGAAGAATCATAGAATCATAAAATAGCAGAGTTGGAAGGGGCCTACAAGGCCATCGAGTCCAACCCGCTGCTCAATGCAGGAATCCACCCTAAAGCATCCCCGACAGATGCTTGTCCAGCTGCCTCTTGAAGGCCTCTAGTGTGGGAGAGCCCACAACCTCCCTAGGTAACTGATTCCATTGTCGCACTGCTCTAACAGTCAGGAAGTTTTTCCTGATGTCCAGCTAGAATCTGGCTTCCTTTAACTTGAGCCCCTTATTCCGTGTCCTGCACTCTGGGAGGATCGAGAAGAGATCCTGGCCCTCCTCTGTGTGACAACCTTTTAAGTATTTGAAGAGTGCTATCATGTCTCCCCACAATCTTTTCTTCTCCAGGCTAAACATGCCCAGTTCTTTCAGTCTCTCTTCATAGGGCTTTGTTTCCAGACCCCTGATCATCCTGGTTGCCCTCCTCTGAACATGCTCCAGCTTGTCTGCGTCCTTCTTGAATTGTGGAGCTCAGAACTGGACGCAATACAATACTCTAGATGAGGCCTAACCAGGGCCGAATAGAGAGGAACCAGTACCTCACATGATTTGGAAGCTATACTTCTATTAATGCAGCCCAAAATAGCATTTGCCTTTCTTGCAGCCATATTATTATTATTATTATTATTATTATTATTATTTATATAGCACCATCAATGTACATGGTGCTGTACAGAGTAAAACAGTAAATAGCAAGACCCTGCCGCATAGGCTTACAATCTAATAAAATCATAGTAAAACAATAAGGAGGGGAAGAGAATGCAAACAGGTACAGGGTAGGGTAAGCAGGCACAGGGTAGGGTAAAATTAACAGTATAAAGTCCGCACAACATCAAGTTTTAAAAGCTTTAGGAAAAAGAAAAGTTTTTAGTTGAGCTTTAAAAGCTGCGATTGAACTTGTAGTTCTCAAATGTTCTGGAAGAGCGTTCCAGGCGTAAGGGGCAGCAGAAGAAAATGGACGAAGCCGAGCAAGGGAAGTAGAGGCCCTTGGGCAGGCGAGAAACATGGCATCAGAGGAGCGAAGAGCACGAGCGGGGCAATAGTGTGAGATGAGAGAGGAGAGATAGGAAGGAGCTAGACCGTGAAAAGCTTTGAAGGTTAACAGGAGAAGTTTATATTGGATTCTGAAGTGAACTGGAAGCCAATGAAGAGATTTCAGAAGCGGAGTAACATGGTCAGAGCGGCGAGCCAAGAAGATGATCTTTGCGGCAGAGTGGTGAACAGAAACCAACGGACTGATGTGAGAAGAAGGAAGGCCAGAGAGAAGAAGGTTGCAGTAGTCCAACCGTGAAATAACCAGTGCATGAACAAGCGTCTTGGCAGAAGAGACAGACAAAAATGATCGAATCCTGGCAATATTATACAGGAAAAAACGACAAGATTTAGCTACTGCCTCAATATGAGGAATAAAGGAGAGCGAGGAGTCAAATATAAAGCCAAGGCTACGAGCTTCCTTGACCGGAGTAAGCGTAACATCATTGACAGTAAGAGAGAATGAGAGATGAGGAGAAGGTTTAGGAGGAAAAACAAGCAATTCAGTCTTTGCCATATTAAGTTTCAAACAACGATGAAGCAGCCAAGCTGAGATATCTGAAAGACATGCCAAGATACGATCGTGAACATCAGGAGAAAGTTCCGGAGATGACAGATATAGTTGTGTATCATCGGCGTACAGATGATATTGGAGGCCATGAGATTGAATAAGCTTGCCCAAGGGCAACATGTATAAGGAAAACAACAACGGGCCAAGCACCGAGCCTTGCGGAACCCCTACTGTAAGGGGAAAGGAGGAAGACGAGCTGCCATTAGCCAACACGCTGAAAGAGCGACCCGCTAGATAGGAGGCAAACCAGTTATAGACAGAGCCACAAAATCCAAGGTCATGAAGGGAATCTAAGAGAAGATCATGATCAACCGTGTCAAAGGCTGCAGTTAGATCAAGGAGAATAAGAACGGAATAATGGCCTTTAGACTTGGCAGTAAGGAGATCATTGGTGATCTTAGTAAGGGCTGTTTCGGTGGAATGCAAAGGACGGAATCCAGATTGAAAAGGATCCAAAGCAGAGTTACTAGAAAGAAAGTCAAGACAGCGAGAGTAGACCGCACGCTCCAGGATCTTTGAAACAAACGGCAACAAAGAGACAGGTTGGTAGTTAGACAGAGATAGCCTATCAAGAGTAGGTTTCTTGAGAATGGGAGAGACTGTAGCATGTTTAAAAGCAGAAGGAAATGAACCAGAGGACAGAGAAAGATTAATAATATGAAGCAGGGAAGGGAGGATAGCAGGAATAAGATTAATAAAGATGCGAGAAGGAATCACGTCTTTATTAATCTTATTAATAAAGCACTGTTGGCTCATATTCAGCTTGTGATCTACAATTCCAAGATCCTTCTCGTTCGTAGTGTTGCTAAGCCAAGTATCCCCCATCTTGTAACTGTGCCTTTGGTTTCTATTTCCTAAATGTAGAACTTGGCATTTATCCCTATTAAATTTCATTCTGTTGTTTTCAGCCCAGCACTCCAGCCTATCAAGATCACTTTGAAGTTTGTTTCTGTCTTCCAGGGTATTAGCTATCCCATCCAATTTTGTGTCATCTGCAAATTTGATCAGCGTTCCCTGCACCTCCTCGTCCAAATCATTAATAAAAATGTTGAAGAGCACTGGGCCCAGGACTGAGCCCTGCGGCACCCCACTCGTTGTCTCTCCCCAGTTTGAGAAGGTTCCATTGATAAGTACTCTTTGAGTCCGATTCTGTAACCAACTGTGAATCCACCTAATAGTTGTTCCATCTAGCCCACTTTTAGCTAGTTTGTTAATCAGAATGTCATGTGGTACTTTGTCAAAAGCTTTGCTGAAGTCAAGATATATGATGTCCACAGCATTCCCACGGTCCACAAGGGAGGTTATCCTATCAAAAAATGAGATCAAATTTGTCTGACAGGATTTGTTCCTGACAAATCCATGTTGGCTTCTAGTGATCACCGCATTGATTTCAAGGCGTTTACAGATTGACTTCTTTATAATCTGCTCCAGAATTTTCCCAGGGATGGATGTCAGACTGACTGGTCTGTAGAGAAAAGTCTTGACATGGCACTGAAAAGACAACAATGCTGGTGCCAGGTGAGCCTCGTCGGGGAAATCATTCCATAATTGTGAAGCCATGACTGAAAAGCCCCTCTCCCTTGTTGCCATCCTTTGCTATACTCTCTGTGATACAGGCCGTTGCTAGATGAGGGGTTAGCCCAGGCTGATACCTGGGCTCACCCCTGTGCATCCAGATGACGCACAGGGGATCCCGGGGTCAGCCCAGGCTAAACCCTCCCTTGGCCCAGGATAACCTGCACCAGTTGTGTATTTCCACAGCCCCAAGTTGAGCCTGGGGCTGCAGAAGGTCTAGCCTGTTGTGCGGCTTTTCCCAGCTACGCAGCTTACTCCCCAGCAGCTGGGAGAAGCCGTGCACTGGGCACAGCGCTCCACAGGAGCAAATCCTTCACTGGATGACCATAGTCTCACCTTTCCTAACATTTAACACTCTTTCTCCATTACCTTTCTCATATCCATACGCACAGATTCAGCATACTGAACAATTGAAGCACAAATACCTAGTACAACAAACTAGCAACCAAGCATTCAGAAAGAGTATAAACTACCCCTGCAAAAATTAACCATGGAACAAAATGGACTAAAGGCTTGTTGTAGTCACTTCTCACTAGCACCTCTTAGCTTGTTTCAGCATCTGGTTTATCAACGAGAAGCTAATCTAAAAATCTGCTTCATTAGTAATGTAAACAAGACCATGATCAGTAGACCAAAGGCAGGACAGAACAGATGCCCATTATCACAATGTTAAACAAGGATATTTCCCTCCTTTCATCCAAATATCTCCTGAATTTACATTGTGTGTGCAGATAACAGTTTTATCTCAGTGTGCAGATAACAGAAATCCCAATCAGAGACCCAAAGAAAACTGCCTAAAGAAACCTCAGAAACAAGTCCCATTGATTTCAATAAAGTTTACTCCCAGATAAATGAATATAGGATTACAGCCTCTTCACATCTGTTCACCTTACTCTGTCAAGTGCAAGCCCCTCCTGTCAAGGAGAACTACACATTCACCAGAACCTGGCATCCTGGATCATGCAACCAGCAGGTGCTCCCCAGAAAGCTGCTTTCAGAGCCTAGGAGATCCAGACACACTCAGACAAGTCAAGACAAGCCACGCTATGCACTCACATATTATCTTGCTGGGACAGAACAATTCTGGGACAAGACAATATTTTGCAATTGACCAGACATAACAGTCATAAACAAAAAATGAAAACAGACCTACCTCATTGACATAGCAATATCTAATGACAAAAAAAATGCAGAAAAGGAAGAGGAAAAGAGATAACAATATACACCACTGGCTATGGATGTTAAAGAACTATGGCAACAGGAAAAAGTTACAAATATTCCGGTCGTCATGTCAGTCACCGGCATCACATCAATTTTTTATTTATTTATTTATTTATTTTTACAGAAAACCTTCAGAAACTAGGCTTACCAAAATTCATCCTGACCAACATCCAGAAAGCAGTCATACTTAAAACTAGGGCGGTGCTCCGCTCCGTTTTGGGTGATAGAAGTGGCTTCGAAGTGGCCTGATTCGCCTCCGTTAAAGGCGGAGGCAAAGCGAGTTGGGGTGGGGCAAAGCATCACGAAGCAGATCGTCCACTCACAGAGCAATCCGCTTGTCACAAAGCTCCACCCGCCATTTTGGAAATTTTTCCCCATAGGATTGCATTGCGTGAACTAAGCACATATAACTTTTTTGTTTTTCAAGCTACATCCTTAAAACTTACTGTGCTTAGAGAGTGATGATTGGGGGTCATTTGTGTCGATTTTCAGAAGTTTTCGTCATGCAGTTTGCTTGCTATTAATTTTTTTAGAATGGGTAAAAGCAGGAGGGGGTAACTTTTTTTGAACGATGAGAGGCAGATTCAATTCCCAGTCATGATGATAAGTGATCACCTTATGTGAAGCATCCTCCAATCCCAATGTTGGAGCGGGGACTAAGCCAGAGCCACCAAGAGACAGTTTTCCCTTCTCTCTCTTTGTGGGTTTGGAGTTTGTGGAGAGAGGAGTTCTGTGTACTGTAGCTGCATTTGTTTGGAGGAGATAGGATTGAGCTTGGGCTGTGTGTTTGTTTGTTTCTGACTTCTTGCTTAGCTTTCCTGTGCTCTGTGTTTTGCCTTAGTTTGATTTATATAAATTTATAATTGTTCATTTTTGGAGTGTTTGTTTGTTTCCCAACCCCCACCCCTTCCCCCTGTCTTTTAAACCCTGTGTTCTGTGACTGTGTTCATTTTCCTTATTTCTTCTATATAAAAAAGATAAAAATAAATTACAAAAACACACACACTATTCTCTCTTTCTCTCTCTCTTTCTCTGTGTGTGTGTGTTTGTTTGGACTGTGTGTGATTGTGTGAGTGTGTGTGCTGTGCACTGCTTGTTAAGTGCAAAAAGCAAATAAAGTTTGACCATTCAAATAAAGTTTGAGCAAAGCACTACACAGTTTTGCCAGTTCCCCAAATAATAAATACATGTATTATTATTATTATTATTATTATTATTATTATTATTATTATTATTATTATTATTATTTGATAATGAGAAAAGGCAGCAGGTGCCCGTCTGTTGCTGGGCGAGGTGAAAGCAGTGGGCAAGGCAAGGCTGGCACCAGTAAGCAGGCAGCCTATCCTGCTGTGAAAATCAAATGTTCAAGTCCTTGGCTGGCTGCTCCTCAACAGAAGCAGGAGAAGAAGCAGGCAGATGCACCCGCTTCTCCAACTTGTGCCCGCAGTTCGCTTTTTGAGGGTGGAAGAAGTGCCCCTTTGCAAAAGGCAGGCAGCAGCAGCAGCATTACTGCCATTGGAGGAGGAGCAGTATCTCCAACTCCTTCATTATTGATTGAGGGGAGCCCGCTGATGCACCTGTCTCCAGACATGATAGACGAGGTCCTCAGCATGGTGGAGGAGCAGGAGGAGGAGGCGCTCCTCCAGGATGTGGGTGATGAGGAACAGCAGCAGGCCGAGGCTCTCTCCCCAGTATCCAACCCCTCTTCCTCTGTTACCCCTTCTTCTGTGACGACATCAGAGAGCGAAGGCGGGCAATTGGTGTCACCACAGAAGCGAAAGACAAGCATGGTGTGGGACCACTTTGAGGTGGGAGTGGATTCCTGCTTTGTTGTCTGTCGCCACTGTAAGGCCAAGTTAAGCAGGGGTTCAGCTCTAGGGCATTATGGAACCAGCAGCATGAGGATGCATCTAACGAGGCAGCACCAGTCGATCTTGCTGGGGGAAGAGGCGGGCACTTCCAAGGCTCCAGGGGAAAGCAGAAGCACTTTAAGCTCTCCATCTTCCTTCCCCACGAGGGTTAGGCAGGCAACCCTCAAGGACATGGGGTGGGGGAAGTATGGATCCACAAGATGGCGTTTTCCAACGCCCACCCAGATCATCACCTGCATCGGTGAGATGGTGGCGTTAGACGACCAGCCATTCAGCCTCCTTGAAAACGCAGGCTTCAAGAGGCTGATGGCACTTGTGGTTCCATACTATAAGCTGCCATGTCGCACCACCCTTAGCAGGCTTTCCTCTTCAGAGAAGTCAGGCAGGCTTTCATTGTGGTTCAACTTCTTACTGTTGTTGTGACGATTATTATTATTTTTATTATTATTTTTATTATTGCTATTATTAATGTTATTTTTATTATTATTATTATTATTGGTTAATAATGGCTGTGTTTACAGTGCAGTCAATCAATTCTGAAGCAAGGAACACATTGCTTTACTGTTGTCCTGGGTTACCTCCTATTAGTTATGGGATGCAAAAGGCATCTCTCTGTGCTGTTCCCATCACACAGGGCCAGTTTTCATTTCTGGCTTTGAATGGCCTGGAAACAACCGTTGGCTCACTTACTTGTGCCCGCAGAAATGTCTTCTGCATGCCCGCCTCCCCCGCCTCCCTGGGTGCCGTCAATGTAGGGTAGCTGGATCTGCTGGGACTTACTCCCCCAGAGATCTATGGCTTACCTGTGCAATGTACTAGCTCCTTAATGCCCACCAGCCCGCCTGCCTGCCTCTGCCCGCCTCTGCCTGCCTCTGCCCGCCTCTCTGCCTGCCTCTCTGCTTGACTGCCTGTGCCCGCTTTGTGGGGTAGCGGGATCTGCTGGGACTGACTTCCCCAGAGCTCTATGGCTTAGTCGTCATACATCATGTAGCACCTCTCTGCCTGCCTCTCTGGCTGGGAGATGTAGATGGGCTGTGTGGGTCAACCCCACAAGCCTCTTGCATGCTTGCTCCCAGTGCTTCAGAGGCATAGCCGCCTGCTGCCTCTCCTCCTCTGTGCCCGCCTCACAGGGCTGGTTTGTGCGTATCTTGCTTTGACTCAGGGCATTAGTCCTTCCTGGTGAGGAAAAGGCAGCTGCATTGCTGCTGCGCTCACCCTGTTTAGACTTCTTGAAGTTCCTTGTTAATTTTTGAAGTGTTGAAGATTCTTATTTAGGTTTATTCCCCACAATTCAGGGCATGTTTGGATTTCCTTTGAAATGGCCATGAATAAGGATCTATTTAGAAGCCCAGTTAGCTGTCTGCAGCTTACAAAATCCCTGAGATACATGCATTTCTGAAAATGGGGTGGGGTTATTTTTCAAATATTCCCCAAAAATCAGGGGATGCTTGGATTTCCTTCAAAATGGGCATGAATAACCATCTATGTGGAAGCTCCCATGGTGCTCACTTACAGGTCTGTATCCTGAAAAGTCCCTGAGATATTTGTGTTTCTGTAAATGGGGTGGGGGAATATTTGTAAAACTTCCCCCAAAATCAGAGCATGCTCAGATTTCCCTGAAAATGGAATGTAGGTGGAAGCTGGGATGGTGCCTATTTTCAAGTTTCTAACTGCAAAAATGACAGAGATAACTGCATTTCTGGAAATGGGGGGAAATTTTCAAATATTCCCCCAAAATCAGGGCATGTTCAGATCTCCACCAAAATGGGCATGAATAATGATCTATGTTGAAGATCTCATGGTGCCCACTTACAGGTCTGTATCTGGAAAAATCATGGAGATACATGCCTTTCTGAAAATGGGGGGATTTTTCAAATATTCCCCCCAAATCACGGCATGCTCAGAGTTCCTTCAAAATGGGCATGAATAAGGATCTGTGTGAAAGATTCCATGGTGCCCATTTTGATGTTTCTAACTTGAAAAGTAAGAAAGTTATAGGCATTTGACATTTTCAATGCAAGTCTAAGGGGGGAGGAAACATGGAGCTCCAATCCGGATCCAGAGCCCCACCACGGAGTGGAGCAGGCCATAAGCAGATCATCGCGGAGTGGAGCGGATCGGGGGTACCGTGCACAGCCCTACTTAAAACATGTTCAATAGTCAGGAATTTTCTGAATCTGTAAAAGGTGGCATGTCTTGCCAAAGCCTCATGTTCATCACCATGAGCAAGAAAAGAGAAATAATATTAATAATAATAATAATAATAATAATAATGGCAACCCTATTAATTTTTTAAAAGTTTTTTTTAAGAGGGATGAACAATTACCAGCAATTGTTACAAAATATACATCATGCCAATTATTAAAATACATTATTAAAAAAATGAATTACTATCTTCGAATTACCTCTGTCTGTGCCAAGGACTTTTAAAATTATCATTTTAAATGTTTTAATATTGGAATATAGTTTTAACTTTGTATATTTCTCTTCATAGGTTTTAAATGTTTATGTTTTAAATTTTGCAATGCCACCTTGAGGCCCAGCATTGGGCAAAAGGTGGGAAATAATAACAACAACAACACCAACAACACATGTCCCTTTGAGTTCCAGCCTGTCAGATAGATCCCTGTGTTGCATAGTTTTCTCGGTGCTGGTTATGAGGGCCCCCGATCTCTGACTCCCCCTTCCGAGGTCAGAGCTGTCTCTGTCCTCAGAAGGGGTTTCCTGAGCCATCCCATGGTTCCTGGGACATTCGCCCATGGACCGTAGGCTAGCTAGGAGGAGGGCTTTCTCTGTTGAGGCACCCCAGCTGTGGAACGAGCTCCCCAGAGAGGTCCACCTGGCGCCTACACTGTATTATTTTCATCACCAGCTGAAGACCTTTTTATTTTCTCAGTATTTTAACACCTAATTTAAATTTTGCTGTTTTAATTCTGTATTTTAATCCTATATCAATTTCTGCTGTCTGGTTTTATCCTGGTTGTGCTTTTTATATTGTATTTTGTATTTGGGTTTTTAGATGGTTGGTTATTTTATTATGTTCCTAATGGTTTCAATTTTTGTGAACTGCCCAGAGAGCTTCGGCTATTGGGTGGTATAGAAATGTAATAAATAAATAAATAAATAGCTCTTTAATTTGTTGTAATCATGTTTTGCACACCCCTCTCTTAATTAAATTAATGTAGGCATTGACCTACCCGTGCATGCCACCACTCAGGTCAAAATATTTTGAATTATGCAAGATCAGAGCTAAACGACATAGACTAGTGTATTGTTTAGACTAGTGTGGTCAGGAGCTGAGCTCATGCAAGTCATCACTCCCTTGTCACTGACCTTATTACTAAGGGTGCAATCCCGCATGTTTGGATAGAAAAAAATCCTACAACTCCCGGAATTCCCCAGCCAACCATGCTGTAAATCTTAGGGCTTTTTTTCTGTCTAAACAACTGAAGAGAAAAAGTTTGAAGTGTTAACACAGAAAAAGCCATGAACATTGCTTAGGGGAAGAGTGAAAGAATTTAAAACTTTAAATATAGTTTTAACACAAGTCATAGCTATTTTAGTTGTTGTTAAAAAATAATAGCAGGATCCAAAAGAAGATCTACAGAAGAACTCCTATAAACTATTTGGAATGAAACAATCTAAATTCTGGCAGTTTTTCTTTTTGTTAAAATGTTCCCAGGCCTTCATTGCAGCAACTGTAAAACTATGATTAAATGTCCTTAAACAATCTATAAGCTCAGCACTAGCACTTTCTCCAGACAAAACTTTGCTACTATGCTTGCTTGTATGCAAGTCCTAAAGTAACTATTTCTGAACATCCAGACTTCAATCCCAGGGACTGGAGTGATCTCCTTTCAGCTGATTTCCCAATCTACATGGGGAATTCAATGCAGTGCTACTGAGCCTTAGACATGGGTGTGACACATGATATTATCCTGAATCTGTATCAGTCCCGGGTTTTCTTACTCTAAAAAACCCTCATTTTTTGCAAAACCGTTTTGTGATGGCTTTTCCATTTACCACGACTTCCCTGTGCTTTGGGACTCAGTGTGTCCTAAACTTCTGATACTGCACCAGGTGTGTATGTGGGGGGGGGGTGTGTGTGCCACGACACAGGCTCTGAACACCAGACCTCACGTCTGCCACCACTTCTTATGGGGCGATACAGGCTCTGAACAACAGACCCGGCCGAGGCTACTCCCTGCTCAAGCCAAGCACCACCGCTTGATACGCCTGAGGCAAGGGATAAAGCCCACCATCCTCCAAACTATGTGGAGAAAGGGGTTTAAAATGGAGAATGGATTTTAATATATATAATAATGCGCTGTGAGTTATATCTGCTTAGGTGAATGATTGTCAGAGTGGGTGCTGAATGTGTAAACTTAAGATGATAAACGCCAAACAGACATGTGGGATTTTTGTGGTAGTTTTAAAACAATCAAAATTTATTTTTAAAAGTTCATAAGCTTTGTTTCAAATAACAACATTTAAAAACCTTTTTGAAACCTTCCATACAATCCTGTCACTCTCACATTCGCACTTTCCTTTTTCTCACACAATCACTCTTGAACTTTGTTTATTCTCAGTATTGATTAATATACTTCCACTATGTGCTCACCACTCTAAAGACACCACTCACTACACTGACTCTCAAATTTCCCAGAACTTAAGTACCATAAATACAGAGAGCACTACAGACTCTAAGAGTCCTTAACAAGTCTCCCTGAAAAGCCTTCCTGAAAAGTTCTCAATCCCCTCAGTCATTCCCTTATATATCACTCCTCCCCCCTCCCAAGACCTTCTAACTCCGCCCACTCAGGCCAACATTCTAAAAACCACAGACTTACACACTGCAGACATACATTTGGAACTGACTTGTGGGGTGTAACGCCACAGGGGGAGGGGTGTTGTCAGAGCTGTGCGGAAGAATGCAAAGTTGCTTCAGAGAAAAGTGGATCTGATAGGGATGGGAGGAATTAACCCTTCCTGTCAACTTCACCATCTGCTGACCAAAGATCGTTCCCGTCCCCCTAGTATTTTCTAATCCATACCTGAGGATCTATGAATCTGTGAATAACACACACACACACTTCTGCTGGCTTCTCTCCTGCTCTCTTTCTCTCCCCTGACCAGTGAACTGAAGAGTTAATCCAATGAAGCTTACTCCTGAGGAAGTCTCACACATTGCTAACTTTTTAAAAAACAACAACATCCCCACTCCTTCACACCAATGCATCTGCAAATAAATTTAATGAATGTCTATTATTATTATTATTATTATTATTATTATTATTATTATTATTATTATTTATTTATATAGCACCATCAATGTACATGGTGCTGTACAGATAACACAGTAAATACTGTGTTTACTGTGTTATCTTTTGAAGCCTTCCTGATTCTATCCTTTTTATTTATTTGCCTTAAGGAACAACTGGCTGAAAATGCACTGATATACATGTCTGCTGAGAAGTAAATCACATTCTCTTCAATGAGGCCTACTCATGAGAAAGTCAGCATGTTCCTTTTGGGATGACTCTTTTTTTAATCTCCACTTCACTCCAGCTGCGAATAAACTTAATGAATGCAAGAGAGAGAGAGAGAGAGAGAGAGAGAGAGACTCCACCTATATAGTTAAATTGATGTAGTTTAAAATTACATTTGCTTCACAAAAGCAGGACTTATATCAAGTGTACACTAAATTAATTGGCTGCATATGCTAAGGCAGGAGCAGATGCGGATTCAAATGCATTTTTAAACTGCATCAGCTTCAGAAGATGTGCCAGTGTAGATTGGGCCTTGATAGAAGTTCAAAAGAATAGCCAGCAGTCTCTTTGGTATCCTGAGCCCATTTCAGCAAATGATTCCAGAGAGAAGGTGTCTAATCTTTAGCTAATAAGCAACAAGAAGATCCTTGATGACCTCATTAACTTGCTGCAATTTTAATGACTCCACACCTGGATAAAAGAATAGTATTTTTACCATTCTAACCAATAAGCAACAGAACCACTCCAGGTGCCTATTAAACAGTCTTTGTGGGAGAAACATTGTGCTCCCATTTCAAACTTCCTAATTTTAATAGATTTTAAAGGAAAATCTGCCTTAATTCCCCCCCTGCCCTGTTCTTCTAGAAACAGATCAGCAACAGAGTTTTGTTACACTGCCATCTAGTGACATTTTTATAATATGTACTAGACCGAACTTAGAAATGTTTGTGGTTTTAATTGTTTTTAAATATGTTATCAGTACAGTAAATCAGTCTGTAGCTTCTGTTTAAGTCCAGCTACTTAACTGTTTCTTTAAGATAAGAAACTAGAGCTAATGTGAGGTACACTGTTATAAACACTGACATCTTAACATGGCTGAGCAGGGAGACCCTGAAAGAATGAGAAGCCTGCCAAATATATGTAGCTAAGCCCTGCCAAACATGATGCCCAGTTAGGTAAATTTTAACTGGGTTCAGATGACGCAATAGTCAACAGTTGGTTAAATAGTTCCCCATTGCTTAAATTGTCAACCGTTGACTATTGTGTTGTCTGTTGAGCTTTCTCCTTGAAATAACCAATACAAATACTCAACGGTGTGCGGAGTTGACTATCCACACAACCATTGATTATTAGGTCATGTGTTGGGCTCCATTGACTATTTCACATGCCTACAGAGTCACGAGGCAGCAGAAACTCCTGCCGCTCTTGCCCGGCAGGAATCTATTGGTATGTGTCAGCCATCCTGGGAAGCAGGTGGGGAGCCGCCCATTAGCAGGACATGCATATGCTGTCCCTGGGTGGGGCACCGCAATCGGCAGCACCCTACGTGTTCTCAGGGACATGCTTTTTCCCTCACCCCCACCCCTGCCCCACAATGCATTTGGATATTGGCTGGGGGATGGGGGTGGAAAGAGCCAATATCCCAATGGATTGCAGGGCAGGAGGGGGGTGAAGGATGTCTCCCATGGCTGAACGTCAAACCACGGGACTGCTCCTTCTGCCAATATCGGGGTGGGATGCGCAAGCCACCCTCATTCTCCTCAAAGTGGTGGCTAATGGGGACGGGGGGCACTAGGATCCTAGTGTCCCCTGTCCCCATTAGCCACCACTTTGAGGCAAATGAAGGTGGGAAAGTGGTGGCTAATTTGGATAGGGGCCAGGACGATCCTAGCATCCCCTGTCCCTATCTTTGTGGATATGGTGCGCATGGAGGGGGGACACTGTCAGCAGAGCTTCTCCGGATGCTCCATATACGCAAATGTTGAACGAGTGCATGGCGGAGGAAGAGGCTCCCATGAGGGGATATGGAGCTCTTCTGACAGTGTCCCCTCTCTGCGTGCTCCATATCCGTGAATGGCACCAAGCACCTCCTGCCGAGGAAGACGCAGAGGAGTCCCTGGAGAAGGGTCAGGTGGTGGCTTGGTGGCAGCTCTCCTGCGTCTTCCTCCCCTCCCCTCCCCTCCCCTCCCCGAACAAATGGCAGCGCTGCCGGCATCCCCATACAGAAAGTGGGAGAGCAGGAGAGAGCGATACTCAGCCATGTGCTAAGAGCCATCTGTGGAGTGGACTATTTACACGTGGTTGACTACTGTGTCATGCGAACACAGCCATAAAGTCTCAATAATGACTGTTCTGTTGCTTTAAAGGAATGGGAGGGGAAATCAATTTTAATAAGACCGTGCTTAGCCTCTATTTCTGTTATGCTTCTCAACATCCTAATTGTATTATATGTAACCATGTGTCTTGCTTGTTTTATCATTGCAAAGTTGCTGTTGTTTTTATTGTCTAATAATGATGCTGTTCAGACAACACACGAAGCCACAGTGGTTAAGCATTTTGAGCTAAACATGATGGCTTAGCATGTTGTGTGAACCATTCCTAACCTGGTGGCTACATAACCACAGTTTAAATATTTGACTCAATGGCCTTGTAGGCCCCTTCCAACTCTGCTATTCTATGATTCTATGTTCACTAACCATTTCCTGCAAAATGGTTAGCAGCACAACCATGGCTTAGCATGTTGTCTGAACAGACCCACTGCTTGAGCAATAAATATATATTTTGTGGTACCACTTTGTGTTGTCTGGTTTAAAAGGTAGTTCAGGAACCATTTCCCATAAATTAACTCTTGAAGCTGATAACACTCAGCTGGAATTTATAAATCTGTTGCAGAGTGGGTTCTTCAGTTTTCTCTCTTGGTAAGGTGAGTCAGAAAGACACACCTGTTCAGGTAAAAGAGCTTTGGCTGTTTGGCGGTATAAAAATGTAATAAATGAATAAAAGAAAGAAAGAAAGAAAGAAAGAAGTCAGATGTTGCCAGAATGGTTCACCCATCTCAACACTAACACTCAGGAAGTATTGTGCAGCTGTTTCATCTTTTTTTTCCCTAACAGATTTTTTTCTGGTAAGGAAAAAAGATGGAACAATCAGTGGGAAAACAGGAGAGGGATACAAATGATGATAACTTCCTGTACAATTCTGGGAATGATGCAGTATAATTGTAAAATAAGCAGTAAAATAAGCACATCTTCAGAAAAAAAAACTTATTTCTGAAGCTTGAATTGAAACTCATCATTCTGGACCGAACTTGTGAGAAAGGCTGAAGTGGACATTCAATATGTGTCAAATCTTGAAGCCAGTAGCTTCAGAGCACCATCACACTGGGGGCTGACACACTCCCTACTGTCGCTTCTCCACCCGTGTTTTCATTCCTCAGTTACTTCCTCTTTCAAAAGAGGAAGTACAGAACGAGCATGAGGCCCATTGAGTCTGCTGTTCTAATGATGCTGCTTTTCTTGCACCCAGTGGGAGAGAGCAGCGATTCCAAGTTTAAAAATACATTAGACTTAATGGGGGGGGGGGGGTTGTGGTACAAGGAAGGCCAGAAGGGACAGGAGGCGCGCAGGAGGCAGACGACGTCATGGGAGGGACCTGAGCAAACTCCATGAGTGCCCAGGAAAGACAGGTTGCTTACCTGTAACTGTAGTTCTTCGAGTGGTCATCTGTGCAGTCACACATACGGGGGCATTGCGCCTGCGCGGGGCCAGGTTCGGAAACTTCTCAAGCTGAAAATCTTTTAGGCGGGAACCCCTCCCCCACCGTCCACTGAGCATGCTCAGGGGTTCCTGCTTAATCCCCTCAGTTCCTGAAACCGCCTAGACAGTCTCACTGAGGAGAACCACCAGGTGATCAAAATTTAATGACACCATAGTGGGGACGGTGGGAGGGTTGTGTGACTGCACAGATGACCGCTCGAAGAACTACAGTTACAGGTAAGCAACCTGTCTTTCTTCTTCGTGGTCTCTGTGCATCACACATATGGGCGATTAACAAGCTGACTTACCGGAGGTGGGTGGTGTCAGTTGGTATATGAGTAGTCATAGGATTGCCGATAAGACGGCCCGCCCAAAGGCACAGTCTCTGCGCGCCCTGATGTCCAGGCGGTAGTGACTGGCAAAAGTCAGAGGTGTCGACCATGTAGCCGCTTTGCAGAGGTCTGGTAAAGCGATCCCCTTTTCAAAAGCCGTAGAAGTGGCCACTCCTCTGGTCGAGTGAGAGTGCACTTTCCCCTCCAACGGGAGGCCAGCGAGTTCATAGGCTAATCTGATATTCTGAACAACCCAAGCAGATATTCTCTGCGGAGATGCTTGGAGTCCCTTTTGTTTGCCCCCATAACAAACAAAAAGTCTTTGGGATCTCTGGAGAGTTGCTGTTCTGGACAGGTAGAAAGCGAGAGCACGTCTCACGTCCAGGGTGTGTAGTGTCGACTCAAGGGGAGATGTCGGTGACGGAAAAAAGCTTGGCAGTGTAATATCCTGTCCAAGGTGAAAAGAAGACACAACCTTTGGAAGAAAGGCTGGGTCTGGTCTAAGGACCACTTTGTCGGCATGAAACACCGTATAAGGTGAGTCCATACAGAGTGCTGCTAACTCTGATGCACGTCTAGCAGACGTGATGGCAACGAGGAATGCCACCTTAAAAGTCAGCAATCGCAAGTCCGATTTTGCTAATGGCTCAAAGGGCTTGGCAGACAGTGCCTTGAGCACCACGGAAAGGCTCCATTGAGGAACAAAGGAACGAACTGGTGGGATGGTATTTTTCATACCTTTCATGAAACGTTTGGTTAAAGGGTGGGTGAAGACCGAATAGCCCTGAACCCAACGGTGAGAGGCAGAAATAGCTGCCAAATAAACTCTAAGTGACGAAAACTTGAGTCCTTTTTTAAATAAAGAAAAAAGAAAAGAAAGCACAATGGTTAAAGGACCTGTAAGTGGGTTTTCATTTCTGCTGAAGGCAAAGGCAGAAAAGGCTTCCCACTTTTTAGCGTATGATTTTCTAGTGGCCGGTTTTCTGGCTGCTAGAATAATGTCCCATACATCAGCAGGCAGGGATAGATTATCTATCGTTGCCTGATTCTCCATGCTGTCAGGTTCAGGGACCGGACATCTGGATGGAGAATGAGTCCTTTCTCCTTGGAGATCAGGTTGTGGCATTGGGGCAGTTTGATAAACTCCACTGAGGACAGTTTGAGTAGCGGAGTGAACCACGGCTGCCTTGGCCACCAAGGTGCTACTAATATGGTGTTGGTGTTGTCTGTGCGCAACTTCAGGATCACTTTGGACAGGAGTGGTATGGGGGGGAACAAATACAGAAGCTGTCCTGTCCACGTCTTCTCGAAGGCGTCTCCTAAGGATGCTGTCCCGTGACCCGCCCACGTGCAGAATTGGTTGCAGATGGCGTTCTCTTGTGACGCGAATAAATCTATTGCAGGCTGTCCCCATGCCTGAAAGATCAGTTCGAGAACAGTCTTTCATCTGCCACTAATGCGTGTCCACAAAGGTGCGGCTGAGGTCGTCTGCCAGGATATTGTCCTGGCCTGCGATATGAATGGCCGATAAAGTCATGTCGTGAGCGATTGCCCAGTGCCAAATGTCTAACGTTAGGGAAATCAGGTCTATAGACCGTGTTCTACCTTGTTTGTTTATATGCCAAACAGCAGCCATATTGTCTGTATGGATTTGGATGACATGTCCTGACAAGGTCTGCTGAAAGGCGTACAGTGCCTTTTGGATGGCCATCAGTTCTAGGACGTTTATATGCCTTTTCCTGTCGGAAAGGCTCCAATGCTCCTGAATTGTAAGATCTCCGCAATGCGCTCCCCAGCCCAGAAGGGATGCGTCTGTCATCAGATGTTGAGATGGCAGTGGAGGTCTGAAGTCCAGGCCCTGCATAATGTTGGACAGATCTGTCCACCAAAGAAGAGTGTCCTTTACTTTGGTAGGGAGCGACAATTTCACTCAATGAGCATCCATTGTATTGTTGTACTCCCGCAGAAGCCACAATTGTAGAGGTCTCATGTGTAGGCGTGCCCAAGGGACAACGCTGACAGTTGCCGCCATGAGACCTAGTAGTCTTTGCACCTGGAAGGCAGATATGGTCTTGGAGTGAAAGAGTTTGAGTGCAAGTCTAATTAATGTTGCAGCTCTATCCTCCAGAAGGAAAGCCCTGGAGGGGGTTGAGTCCAGAATTGCTCCAAGGAATTTAATTTTTTGAGTTGGTTGAAAAAATGATTTTTCTTTGTTGATGCAAAGGCCTAATTCGTTAAGGAGGTTGATGGTGAGGTGGGTGTTATGGGTGGCTTCCTGCTCCATACTAGCCACTATCAGCCAATCGTCCAAGTAGGGGTAAATCTCTACCCCTTGAGTTCTCAGAAAGGCGCAAACTGGTGCCATACACTTTGTGAAGACTCGGGGGACAGTAGAAAGACCAAAAGGAAGCACTTTAAATTGGAAAATGTCTTCCCCTACTATGAACCTGAGGAATTGGCGATGGTCGGGGTAAACTGAGACATGAAAGTAAGCATCTTTGCGGTCAATGGAAGTAAACCAGTCCCCTTGGGAGAGGAAAGGTAAGATGCTTGCTAAGGAGTTCATCCGGAATTTTTTAGGATTGATGAACTTGTTCAGGTCTCTTAGTTCCAAAATAGGTCTTAGCCCCCCATCCCGTTTAGGAACCGTAAAGTAGCGGGAGTAGAATCCGCACTTTAGGGCGTGAGTTGGTAATCGCTCTATGGCGCCCTTCTCCAAAAGAGACTTGGTCTCTTGCAACAGAGCGTCTGTAGGTGGAGAGAACCTTGCGGTTCCTAGGGGAGGGAGGGTGGTAAACTCAATTTTGTAGCCCTGAGAAATGATGTTAAGGACCCACCTGTCAGTGGTGATGTGGGTCCAACTATAATAGAAAGGGGCAAGGATGTCACCAAATTTAGGTGCAGAAGTTGTCATTATGGGGCAGTCAAAGACGCCGTCTTTGATTCTGCTCTGGTTTGCTTCTGTTTTGTTTGAAGCATCCTGAAAACTGTTGCCTCTTGTACTGACCTTGGGTTTGGTACAGAGGGGTATGGTCTTGAAACTGTTGTTGTTGCCTCGGTTGGAATTGTTGCTGCATTCTTGGCCAACGTCTTTGGCGGAATGGCCTTTGTAGTTGTTGTTGTTGCTGCCCAATTCCCATCTTTTTGGCCGTATTCTTGGCCTTTTGGATACTTTCCATCGATTCATCAGTGGAAGAGTGGAATAGGCCGTCTCCATCAAAAGGCAGGTCCTCGATTCTGGTGCGTGACTCTTGGGATAGTCCTGCAGACCTTAACCATGCATGTCTTCGCAGGGCAATAGACCCTACCATGGCTTTTGAGGCGCAGTCAGTAGCGTGTCTAGCTGTATTGAGTTGTTGTCTAGACAGTGTCATGGCCTCAGTATAAAACACGTTTGCCAGTTCCCTCTGGTCATCTGGCAGATATCCTGATAGGGATGCCATCTTCTCCCACAAGAAGAGTTGATATTTAGCCATGGTGGCTTGGTAACTATGCACGCGCAAGGACAATGCTGTTGATGAATAGATCCTTCGCCCTATGCCATCCAGCTGACGACCTTCTTTATCTACTGGCGCATTGTGTCTTTTATGAGTGCGTCCCTGAGATGCCTCTACAATTATTGAGTTTGGCTTGGGATGAGTAAAAAGAAAAGGAGCAGTTTTCTCCTGTATCTTATATGTATTATCTAACCTCCTAGACGTTGGTGGCATAGAGGAAGGCAGCTTCCACGACTGTTGTGCTGTACGTAGTAGTACGGGTAAATACAGGATGGCTGCTGGAGTTGATGACTCACAATATGCATCATCATAAACTGGGTCGTTCATTTTTTCTATGGGTTGAGACATTTCAATCCCCAATGATCTTGCCATCCTTTGCACTTGATCGGCAAAGTGTGACAAATCCTCCGAAGGAGAGACTACATCTGAAGTTCCTACGAGGTCATCCGGGGAGGGAATGGAGGGTACTGGTGATGCCTCCTGAGAGGAGTCAGATTGGTAGTCCTCCTCTGATAGAACATCCAAAACACGCGGCCTCATCTCTGAGGTTGGACGTGTCTGTGACGCCTGAGCTGGTACCCGCGGTGGTCGGTACCGTAGCCTGCGTTGGTTGCGGTGTGCGTCTCGGTACCGCTGGTTGAGGCGGTGGCAGCATGGCTGCAGCATCCTCTGGGGGTGGTGGACGGGAGACCATTTTGGAGGGTGGCTGATGGAAACACGGGTATGAGTCATACGGGCGTTCCTGAGGGTAGTAATAGTCTTGGTGCCCTCTGTGTCTCCAGTCCTCATAGTAATATGGAGGAAATTGTGGAGGTTGCCAATTGGTGTAGTAGTCCCGACCCCTCGGTGGGGACCTGGGTCTTTCACCATATGGGGCATAGTGCCAACTGGAATGAATTGAAGCCGGTGAATGATCACAGCCATATCCATATGGAGGTGTATGTCGGTATCGAAAGCTTTCGGTATCGACATGCAGTTGTTGTCGGTACCAACATCCGTCGGTATCGATGGGTTCTTCTCGGTACCGAGGGGAAAAAGGTCTCCGATCTGCCATGGTATTATCCAGCAAGGAGCCCCTAATTTCACCCTCCGAAATCGATGCCCTTACACTAGGCTCGTCAGTCGGTACCGTGACAATATGTAGCGGCGATGGGACCAGCGAGTTAGCAACCGGCTCCTCACGCGGCGGTGGGTTCAGTACCGGTGGCGAAGATGGTGTAGCCTGTCTCGGTATCGAAAAAGGTGTCGGTAACGAAAGCCTCGGTATCGGGCTTATCGCATGCGAGGAAGGTCTCTGTAGTGAGAGACTCAATATCGGGCTTCTATGCCCTGTGTCGCGGCTTGGTATCAAAGTACTCGGTGCCGGACTCCTCGGTACCGACGGAATCGGTTTCGATGACTTTTTCTTTCCATTTTTTGTCTTGATTTTGCTCTTTTTTCTCTGAGGGTTTTCGAACTCAGAGTGCTCTCTCACGCTCTTAGATATTTTCTTCGCCGCTTTTGCTGCGGACTGAGAGGAGGAGGGGGGAACCGCCAAGGCTTCACTCCTTGTCGGAGGATGTTGGGGCAGAGACTCCATCTTGCGTGGAGATGTAGAAACACGAGCTGCTCTTGGTTTGTCTACTGCCTCCAAAGCCTTTTCCCAGAGAATAGCCCGAAGGCGAACTGCACGGTTTTTTCATGCCTGCCTTGAAAACTTCAAGCAAAAGGCACACGACTCTACAACATGAGTCTCCCCCAAGCAGAGCAAACACAAAGAATGTCCATCAGTTTGTGATATTTTCTGTCCACAACTGGAACACTTCTTGAAGAGGCCTTGGTGTGCCATAGGCACCAAGACAACGACGAACAACAAATAGATAGATAGATAGATAGATAGATAGATAGATAGATAGATAGGAAAGAATAGAAAACTGGAGAAGCAAGAAAAAGAAGGGAAAATTGATAGATTTTTCAGCTATGGTATAAAACAGAAGAACACTATACCACGAGAAGTCTCCAAATGCTGTTGACCCACAGGTGGTTGAAGAGAACTGAGGGGATTAGGCAGGAACCCCTGAGCATGCTCAGTGGACAGTGGGGGAGGGGTTCCCGCCTAAAAGATTTTCAGCTTGAGAAGTTTCCGAACCTGGCCCTGCGCAGGCGCAGAGCCCATATGTGTGATGCACAGAGACCACAAAGAAGAATGAGCATGCAATAAAACGCTCATTGGATGGAGCTTTCAGTTAGCTGAAAGTGACCCTCTCTGCTAATTCCATAATTGTTGCATTGAATGCCATTCAGGGCCATTTCACATGATTTTAACAAGTACTCATTACAGCCACACTGTATAACTGCAAAACTCTAACACAACTGTGTCAGCCTCAGGCAACTACAGTTTATAGTTTCAGAGTACCACATCACAAGTGGAGCACTGGCTAATACCCATGTCTTTATAGGTCAGATTTTACACTTTATTGCAATACACTAAAGCTGTTGTACAACTGTCAAGGTAAAACGCAAGTCTGCTCAAGTACTTGCAAGCTCATTGTGAAATGAATCATTAACAGACAACCACCGTTGATGTCAAATGCCAATTGAAACTAAAGAATATTAGAAGACAAACAGGTTATATGCAAACCACCAGCTAACAAGCATCTCCTTGAAGCCTCTTCAAAGCTATGTATATTTAATATGCATACATACTACACTGTGCCCAGAGTAAGTGACTGACACTTTTTCATCTGCTTTTACAGATTTTATGAGAGATGATGGTAATCTCCAGAGAAACAATGTGATTTGTAATAAAAAGGTTAGCTGTATTAAATAAAAATAATATCTACATAGGAAATTTTGTTAGTGCCTCAAATCTTGTTAAAGATATTACCATCCAGAAAAAAATTACATTTTTTGCAGCTGCCTAATGCATTTTGCAGGAAGTAATATTTTTAAAATGTAAACCTGTATTATTTATAAGAAAGCAATAACTGATTTTGCAGTATTCGTTATATTAATACATGTATTTGAAAATATTTATATCAGAATTAGTAGGTTTTCTTTCTCTCTCAGAATGCAAAAACTGCATAGAAATGAAAGAAGAAAGTTCAGGACAACCTTCACGAGCTGTTAGTAAAAGACAAAAATCGAAATAACTTTCTGACTCCTCTTTGATGTGCTTCATTCAAGACATATGAATACAGGGTCCTTATAACCACAGCATTACTTTTGGGATAAATGGGTGAAAAGCATTCAGACTTCATGGCAGGGAGAACTAGAAGGGCACATTTCCATTATCAGACTAGGGGCCTTGCTAGACCTGCCAGATAAGCTGGCAGGGAGGAAGGGCGACGGCGCGCTAGAGGTAGCGCGCGCCGTCGCCGGCTTCTAGAAGCACGACGCGACGGGAAGCCCCGTTGCGTCGGCCATTTTTTTTTTTTTTTAAAGGGACCATGTGTGCCGGGGAGCTGCCGGAGAAGGTAAGTGCTTTTTTAAAAAACAGGGGCTCTTCCTGCCCCTGATTCCCCCCAATGCCCGATGACCCCTCCCCCTCGCTCGTCCATCCTCCCCCCATGTCCCATGCCTTCTTCCCTCGCCCGATGCCTTCTTCCCTCCCCCCATGCCCCGTGCCTTCTTCCCTCCCTCCATGCCCCGTGCCTTCTTCCCTCCCCCCATGCCCCGTGCCTTCTTCCCTCCCTCCATGCCCCGTGCCTTCTTCCCTCCCTCCATACCCCGTGCCTTCTTCCCTCGCCTGATGCCTTCTTCCCTCCCCACATGCCCCGTGCCTTCTTCCCTCGCCCGATGCCTTCTTCCCTCCCTCCATGCCCCGTGCCTTCTTCCCCCCTCTCTCCTGCCAGGTCCAGCCTTCCCCCGCGGCCCCTATCTCCCCCCCAGATCCCCCTGGCCCGATGGGCAGAGCGCTTGTATGAGCGCTGTGCCCAGTCCATGGCTTTTCCCAGCTACTCACGAGTAAGCGAGCAGCCGCAAAAAGCCACGGACCCTGCTAGACGTTTCGCAACCCCGGCCTCAGGCCGGGGCTGCGGAAAAGCCGGGCCATAAGCGAATTCGCTTATGCCGGCTTAAGGCAGGTTTTAGCGCGGCCTGACCCCAGATTCCCCTGTGCGTTATCTGGATGCACAGGAGGGAAACCGGGCCTCACACTGTGCTAACGCCTGGTCTAGCAAGGCCCTTGGATAAACCAATCCCCTCCAAGGGTTTCAGCCCTTTCTTGCTGATTACAGAACTCAAAATGCACTCTGGCCCAGTCAGGCATTAATCATCTGTGTGCCACATGTAAGTGGTTCTAGTTGATTCATCTTTTGCTTTGGTGTCTTGTTGCACTTCATTTCTGGTTTGTTTTGCTAATCTCTCCTGTATGTCCAAGTCCTGTTCTCTCAGAATTGTAGGGTCAGGTTTTAATTATTATTATTATTGTTAATGTCTACTAGGAATGTTGTGGCAGTTGGTGCCCAAAAAGGGCTGGTGGGGATGAGGGCAGGGTCAGCATAGGTGGAGCCATGAGGAGTCACCCTGGGCAGACAATAACACACCCAAACAGTATTTTGAACATAGCACCAAACCATTGCAAAATGGGAAACTGAAGCAAATTAAATTGCATCATGCCTGCAGTGCAGTTGGGGGGGGGGGGAGTGGGGATAAATCCACACAGTATCACAGAAAAGCAATCTTTGAATCCACAGCAACAAGCAACTCA
The DNA here is from genome assembly GCF_023053635.1 of Elgaria multicarinata webbii. Classification (NCBI taxonomy): domain Eukaryota; kingdom Metazoa; phylum Chordata; class Lepidosauria; order Squamata; family Anguidae; genus Elgaria; species Elgaria multicarinata. The sequence continues at coordinate 1,508,371 of NC_086175.1, forward strand.
TACCACGGAAATGGGGAAAAGGTCACCTGAGATAATTCAACTTCCCCCTTTGCATCTCTAGAGAGCAACTTTAAACTACCCATTTGCATGTTTACTCAGAAGTAACAATTTAAAACAACACAGTACAAATATCCAGCTTATGCATATCTACTCAGAAGTAATAAGGATTGGAGTACTCAGGAGTAGGCATGGGCATCAAGTTTTGAGAACATCCAAAATCGACTCCCTTGCCTGTTCAAGAGCATGCCCAAAACTGCTCTGAAAAGGGGGGCTGTGGTGTTACACCCCACAAGTCAGTTCCCAAATGTATGTCTGCAGTTTGTAAGTCTGTGGTGAGTTTTAGGGGTGTGATCCGCTCCGATTAGGAGCGTAGAAGCAGTAGCGGATTGGCCTGCTCCGCCTTACCCAGAGGCGGAGTAGGAGCGGACCGCGGACCCCTAGAAGCAAGGCGAAGAGAAGCGGCCATTTTCGGAGTGCTCCGGTTTCCGCGGAGCGCTCCGATCGCCATCTTGAAAACATTTCGCCATAGGATTGCATTGAGGCAAATAATCGCGGATAACTACGTTCTTTTTGAAGCTATCGTTCTGGAAATTCTTGTGCTCAGAGAGTCGTGGATGGGGGTCATTTTGAGACCACTCTCACCTCTCTCCGTCGTGCGGGCCGCGTGCTATATTTTTTTGAAAATCGGGTCAACCGTGCGGCTCAAACGGTGTTTTCGGCTTTTCGCCCATAGGATTGCATTGAGGGAAAGACTCGGGCATAACTGGGTTGGTTTTTAAGCTATCGTTCTGAAAATTCTTGTGCTCAGAGAGTCGTGGATGGGGGTCATTTTGAGACTTCTCTCAACTTTCTGCGTCCTGTGGTTCACGCGCAATATTTTTTAAAAAATCGGGGTTTGGGTTTTTTTTGTTTTTTTTGAAGCGATGACAGGCACATTCAACTCCCAATCCTGATGAGAATTGATCACCTCAGAAAGCATCATCCTCCAATCCCAGCGTTGGAGGGGGGACTAAGGCAGACCCACCCTGAGAGCTTTCTGTTTTGTGTCTATTTGTGGGTTGGCGTTCGTGGAGAGAGGGTCTACTTACTTAGCTAGCTGCTGCTGTGTACTTTGGAGATAGATTAGGATAGATTTAGTTTGGCGCGTGTGTGTGTGTTTGTTTGCTTCTTTCTGACTTATAGCTTAGTTTGCCCTGTGTTTTTCCCTTACTTTGATTTAATATAAACTTTACTTTTAAATTTTGGAGTGTGTGTTTGGTGGGTTGGTTGGTTGTTCCCCTGTGTTCCTGCTTTTTTGAAAGCTTTCTTTTGAAAGCATACACACACTTCTTGTCCCATTTCCCTACATTTATTAGTAATATTCTTAAACATATTATTATATTCTTTTACATATTCTTAGTAGTATATTAGTATATTCTCATACATATTATTAGTAGTATTAATATTTTATTTTTCTTATACATATTAGTAGTAGTGTTTGGTTGGTTCTTTCCCCCCCTCCCCTCTCTTAAATCCTGATTGTGTTTCCTTCTATCTATATACAAAAAAATACCAAAAAATACCAAAAAAAAATTATTCTCTTTTTCTTCTCTGTGTAACTTGGACTGAGTGTGCTGCTTTTGTGAAGTGCAACAGGCAGCCACAGATTGAGCATTTTGGAGAAAGCATACACACACTTCTTGTCCCATTTCCCTACATTTATTAGTAATATTCTTAAACATATTATTATATTCTTTTACATATTCTTAGTAGTATATATTCTCATACATATTATTAGTAGTATAATATTTTATTCTTCTTATACAGCATACACACTTCTTGTCCCATTTCCCTACATTTAAACATATTATATTCTTCTTATACATATTCTTAGTAGTACCTTATACATATTCTTAGTAGTATTAATATTTTATTAGTCATCATGAAAAGAGGGAGCAGGCGTGCTGAAAGCAGCAAGGCTCAGGCTGGCACCAGTAAGCAGGCTGCCTCTCCTGCTGTGAAAATCAAATGACATATCTCCTTATACACATAAGGGCAACTCCTTGGCTGGCTGCTCCACAACAGAAGCAGGACAAGCAGCAGGCAGAGCCACTCTCTTCTGCAACTTGTGCCCGGCGTTCTCTTTTTGAGGGTGGGAATGGGAAAAGTGCCCCTTTGCAAGAGGCACGTGGCAGCCTGCCTGCCTGCCTTCCCTCCCTTCTCCCCTTCCCGCCTTGCAGGGATGGTGTATGTGTCTTGCTTTGACTCAGGGGAGAAGTCCTTCCTGCGCTCACTTAGACTTTATCAAGTTCAATAATCCATTTTTCAAATGTGCAAGAAGATTTAGGGTTATCTCGTGGCATGTTGGGATTTCCTTGGAACTGGCCCCATTGAGCTGTCTGCATTGCAACTTTAAATCCCTGACATACTGGAGTGCCCGATTTTCAAAACTTCCCCTAACATCAGGGGATGATGGGATTGCCTTGAAACTTGGCATCCATGTGGACACATGGGTAAGCTGTCCTGGTGCTGAGTTTGAGGTTTCTAATGTGCAAATTGACGTAGTTGTAGAATGGGACTTGATTTGGGGTGCCAAAAATCAGGGGATGATGGGATTGCCTTGAGTCTGGGCGTCCATGTGGACACATAGATAAGCTGTCCTGGTGCCGAGTTTGAGGTTTCTAACATGCAAATTGACGGAGCTATCCCAAGGGGTGTGAATGGGGTGCCCGATTTTCAAAAATTCGCCAAAAATCAGGGGATGATGGGATTTGCTTGAAACTTGGTGTCCATGTGGACACATGGATAAGCTATCATGGTGCTGAGTTTCAGGTATCTAACGTGCAAATTGACGGAGCTATCTAAAGGGGTGTGAATTAGGGTTATGGGTGGTGCGTTAGAGGTTAGAGCCGCGCCAAAAATCAGGGGATGATGGGACTGCCTTGAGTCTGGGCGTCCATGTGGACACATGGATAAGCTGTCCTGGTGCCGGGTTTAAGGTTTCTAACATGCAAATTGACAGAGCTATCCCAAGGGGTGTGAATGGGGTGCCCGATTTTCAAAAATTCCCCAAAAATCAGGGGATGATGGGATTGCCTTGAAACTTGGCATCCATGTGGACACATGGATAAGCTATCGTGGTGCCGAGTTTGAGGTTTCTAACGTGCAAATTGATGGAGCTATCAAAAGGGGTGTGATGGGTGGTGCGTTAGAGGTTAGAGCCACGCCAAAAATCAGGGGATGATGGGATTGCCTTGAGTCTGGGCGTCCATGTGGACACATGGATAAGCTTTCATGGTGCCGAGTTTGAGGTTTCTAACATGCAAATTGACAGAGCTATCCCAAGGGGTGTGAATGGGGTGTCCGATTTTCAAAAATTCCCCAAAAATCAGGGGATGATGGGATTTGCTTGAAACTTGGTGTGCGTGTGTATACGTCCATGAGGTGTCATGGTGCCAAACGTGAGGTTTCTAACTTGAACAGAAAAAAAGTTGTATACTTTTTTAGCTTTCAATGCAACCCTATGGGGGGGGGAAATGGAGCTCCGGATCCGGATCCGGAGCTCCGAGCGGAGCGGAGTGGAAGTGGGCGGAGCGGGGGCGGGGCGAAGCGGGGCGCTCCAAAAATGGCGGATCTCTAAGTGAAGCGGAGCGGGGGGTCCGTGCACACCCCTAGTGAGTTTAGAATGTTGGCCGGAGTGGGTGGAGTTAGAATGTCTTGGGAGGGGGAGGAGTGATATATAACGGAATGACGGAAGAGATTGTGGGAGACTTTTTAGGTACTCTTAGAGTCTTTTGTTCTCTCTGTGTTTAGAGTACTTAAGTTCTAGGAAATTTGTAGTTCAGGGTAGAGAGTGGTGTCTTTGGAGTGTGGTGTGCATATAGTTGACGTATATTAATCAATACAGATAATAAAGAAAGCTCAAGAGTGATTGTGTGAGAGAAAGGAAAGCGTGTATGTGAATGAGTGAAAGGATTGGATGAAAGGTTTCAAAAAGGTTTTTAAATGTTTTATTTGAAACAAAGCTTGTGAACTTTTAAAAATAAATTTTAATCATTTTGTTTTAACTATCACAAAAATCCAACGTGTCTGACATTTAACATCTGAAGTTTACACATTTAGCACCCACTCTGACAATAACTCACCTCAGCACATATAACTCACAGTGTTTTATTTTATATCTTGAAATCCTTCTCCATTTAACCCCTTTCTCCACATAGTTTGGAGGAAGGTGGTTTTTAGGAGGAAGGCCAGGCTTGGTGTTCAGATCCTGTGTCGTGGCAGGGCCCTCTACCCCTCACATATAAAATTAAAAGTAAAAAACCAACATACCAGCTGGCTATTGCCTCTTCTACTCTTATTTCTCTGGATTTATGGCAAAAGGCAAAGGCAAATTCTCTGGCTTCTTCGCACGAGCAAAATAAAGTATGCTCCGGACTGGCCACTGATGGAAGTTAAGCATCCTCTCAATGACGTTGGCAACAGCCAGGATGCCTCCCGCTTCCCGCCCCCTTTTGTTTTAAAATAGATAGAGAAAAGCTGGAATAAACCGCTCAGCTCTCTGAGCACGAGGAGCCTCAGTAACGAAGCGTCTCAGCCCCAGTGACAAAGTCTTTGTAAACAAGCTTTTGGCCCCCACCCACAATTTCACCCCCACAGAATTCCCCTTCCCATCCACATTGGAGCTAACTGGCCCATACATTCCTTTGGGAGCAGGAAAAAAGGCTCCTGAGATGAGCCTCAGATTAAATTGGAACAATTACTTGAGTTGTTCCTATCTTTTTCAGAAGAACTCAGATAAATTTCAAGTTAATATGAGGAGAGTTTTTGCAAGTGAGAGTATCTGTAATAAATACTGGTGGAGACAATGCACCCATGTACTCATACACATCCTTTACAGATTTGATACATAGTATGCAAAAATGTCAAGGCTGGACTGCAAAGGTGTCAATTTCTAGGATATTGAAGACACAAGACATCATGAAAAAGTGGACTGAATGGCACACACATTTGCTGCCAGAATTCTCAAGGGAGGCCAAGGTAAGGTGAAGATGGAAGATTCTGTAAGGCTCAAAACCACAAAATTTGATCAGGCTATCCAGTTATGGCTGTAACTACCCCTGTGTGAAAGTCATCAGCCTACCTGCAAGGAGCAGAAGATCTGGGTGAAGGGTTCTATGCGTACCAGGTAGGATGCCACAATAATTGCTGAAGAGTAGTGTGTGCAGTAATGGCACTGGGCTGAGAGGTTGCCTGCAAATGTGGAACATGCAGTTGTTACATGAATAAGATTTTCAATAAGACTTTTAAAGTCAAACAATTCTACTCCCCAAATCTTTATACAAACTATATATGAATATAAGAACATAAGAAGAGCCCTGATGCTGGATCAGACCAAGGGTCCATCTAGTCCAGCACTCTGTTCACAAAGGGGCCAACCAGCCATTGGCCAAGGACCAACAAGGCAGGACATGGTGCAAGAGCACCCTCCCACCCATGTTCCCCAGCAACTGGTGCACACAGCCTTATTGCCTTGAATACACAATATAAAGTGTTCTCATTATCTGTACTCATGGCTGGTGTGTATTGAACAGGTATCTAATAATGTACGCTTCTTTCGGTTACACCCCTATTATATTATGCAATGGGACACCAAAATAATATTTATATCTATAGAATGTGCACGTTCCAAGCATTTTAGTGCTTGGGAATAGAATTTTATAATGGAGATATATTTATGTTCCTTGGGATGAGTTTTTGAGCTGTAGGTGCCAACTTGTAGGAAGTGCCAGCTTTCTAAATTCTGTGGCTCTAATAAGGAAAGATTTCTAGGGCAGGTATCTAAAGTGTGTCCCTTCTCCTCATCTTTCTGCTCCTCCTTCACGCTTCTCCTCTGAAAAATACCCATTTCAATATGACCCTGCACTTCCTAGCTGTTGTACCAGGAAGACCATCAGCCTCATTGCCATCTTGTGTTATAGCAGCCAGATTTCCTGCCTCAAATGACATGGAGTGAGCATTCGTTGTAAAGGTGCTCCGATATGTGCACCTCCATGCTCAAAGGACTGAAAAGGACTTAGGTGAGCACAGCCAACTCCAGCTAGTGCCCTGCTTGATTCTACTTCCACTTCACTTCACGCGAGTCCTTCCTCCTTTTCTCATGGCTATGCTGAGCTGTCTGCCTAACTATGACAATGAGAAATAATTTTATCCTTCATGTTTATATTCCATTCAAAGATAAAGGAGGGTGTGTGAAGTGCAGATACTCTCTTTATGAAAAGTGAAATGCAGATACTTCTTGTAGGAGGGCAATATTGGGAATTGTAGGTACATTTCTGATAGGTCAATGGATGCAAGAAATTCCTGAGGTTTGATGACAGCTATGATAGACTGTGGGATTTCTACTTTGAAACTTTCATTTATTGTAAACCTTTTTATCCCAGCCTCCCTTGAAAGACTTCAAGGTGGCTCTCCCATACTAGAGGCATTCAAGAGGCAGCTGGACAAGCATCTGTCAGGGATGCTTTAGGGTGGATTCCTGCATTGAGCAGGGGGTTGGACCCAATGGCCTTATAGGCCCCTTCCAACTCTACTATTCTATGATTCTATAATAGCAGATGATCAAAACAATAAACCGCATAAAAACTACAAAGCAGAGATTAAAGAAGTAATAAAAAAACTACCAAAGCAACTGAAACAACTTCCAACAGATTTAAAACACTGATGTGCAATCCTATTATTTGCACCCTCAGATGAGCGAACACCCCCAAACTTGGAGGTATCTGATCATCTAGTGCAGGACAGGAGAAGCGGTGGTGGAATTTTTTTTACCTCCCTGTCCTCCCACCTTGCAGATTTCACTGAATGAGATTTTCACCCCTTCTAACAAGGGTGCTTCAGATGAGGAGGGACAGAGGTTGGAAGAAGCTCTGAATATTTCATATCCTGGCCTCTCTGGTCTCCTCCCCTCCCTACCGACCAGAATGCCTTCTTCCTTGTCCTTTGAAGTCACCTTTCTGACCTCTGCGTGGGGTCAGGGAGGGGCTCGGATCTCATTCGGGGATCATAGGATTGTTCTCTTTATGAAAAGCTTTTCTTAAATGTCTTCTTCGATCCTCTGTCGATTATTATTATTATTATTATTTATTTATATAGCACCATCAGTGTACATGGTGCTGTACAGAGTAAAACAGTAAATAGCAAGACCCTGCCGCATAGGCTTACAATCTAATAAAATCATAGTAAAACAATAAGGAGGGGAAGAGAATGCAAACAGGTACAGGGTAGGGTAAGCAGGCACAGGGTAGGGTAAAACTAACAGTAGAAAGTAACAGTAGAAGTCTGCACAACATCAAGTTTTAAAAGCTTTAGGAAAAAGAAAAGTTTTTAGTTGAGCTTTAAAAGCTGCGGTTGAACTTGTAGTTCTCAAATGTTCTGGAAGAGCGTTCCAGGCGTAAGGGGCAGCAGAAGAGAATGGACGAAGCTGAGCAAGGGAAGTAGAGACCCTTGGGCAGGCGAGAAACATGGCATCAGAGGAGCGAAGAGCACGAGCGGGGCAATAGTGTGAGATGAGAGAGGAGAGATAGGAAGGAGCTAGACCGTGAAAAGCTTTGAAGGTTAACAGGAGAAGTTTATATTGGATTCTGTAGTGAATTGGAAGCCAATGAAGAGATTTCAGAAGCGGAGTAACATGGTCGGAGCGGCGAGCCAAGAAGATGATCTTTGCGGCAGAGTGGTGAACAGAAACCAACGGACTGATGTGAGAAGAAGGAAGGCCAGAGAGAAGAAGGTTGCAGTAGTCCAACCGTGAAATAACCAGCGCATGAACAAGCGTTTTGGCAGAAGAGACAGACAAAAATGATCGAATCCTGGCAATATTATACAGGAAAAATCGACAAGATTTAGCTACTGCCTCAATATGAGGAATAAAGGAGAGCGAGGAGTCGAATATAAAGCCAAGGCTACGAGCTTCCTTGACCGGAGTAAGCGTAACATCATTGACAGTAAGAGAGAATGAGAGATGAGGAGAAGGTTTAGGAGGAAAAACAAGCAATTCAGTCTTTGCCATGTTAAGTTTCAAGCGACGATGAAGCAGCCAAGCTGAGATATCTGAAAGACATGCCGAGATACGATCGTGAACATCAGGAGAAAGTTCCGGAGATGACAGATATAGTTGTGTATCATCGGCGTACAGATGATATTGGAGGCCATGAGATTGAATAAGCTTGCCCAAGGGCAACATGTATAAGGAAAACAACAACGGGCCAAGCACCGAGCCTTGCGGAACCCCTACTGAAAGGGGAAAGGAGGAAGACGAGCTGCCATTAGCCAACACGCTGAAAGAGCGACCCGCTAGATAGGAGGCAAACCAGTTATAGACAGAGCCACAAAATCCAAGGTCATGAAGGGAATCTAAGAGAAGATCATGATCAACCGTGTCAAAGGCTGCAGTTAGATCAAGGAGAATAAGAACGGAATAATGGCCTTTAGACTTGGCAGTAAGGAGATCATTGGTGATCTTAGTAAGGGCTGTTTCGGTGGAATGCAGAGGACGGAATCCAGATTGAAATGGATCCAAAGCAGAGTTACTAGAAAGAAAGTCAAGACAGCGAGAGTAGACCGCAAGCTCCAGGATCTTTGAAACAAAAGGCAACAAAGAGACAGGTCGGTAGTTAGACAGAGATAGCCTATCAAGAGTAGGTTTCTTGAGAATGGGAGAGACTGTAGCATGTTTAAAAGCAGAAGGAAATGAACCAGAGGACAGAGAGAGATTAATAATATGTAGCAAGGAAGGGAGGATAGCAGGAGTAAGATTAATAAAGACGCGAGAAGGAATTGGATCACGAGAACAAGTGGAAGGCTTCGAAGAGCGCAGTATTGTAGACAGTTCATCCGCAGAGACCGAAGGAAACGCAGAGAAATTTGCAGGAGGAACTGACAGATGAGGAACAGGAACTGGAAGAGGAGCAGAGCTGGCCAGATCAGAGCGGATAGTTTGGATTTTAGCATTGAAAAAAGAGGCAAAGTTATTAGCAGACAGAGAGGCGGGGAGAGATGGCGGATTAGGCTTCAGAAGAGAATTGAAGGATGCAAAGAGCCGCTGAGGATGCCTAGCATTTGACTGGATCAGCGTTGAGTAGTACTGCTGTTTGGCCAGTGAGATGGCAGAAGAGAAAGAGGAGAGTACAAATTTGTAATGGACAAAGTCTGCCCGGTCCCTGGTCTTACGCCAAAGGCGTTCAGCTGCCCGGGAACAAGAGCGAAGGTAGCGGAGGGAAGAGGTGAGCCACGGTTGGGGTTGAGAAGGGCGAACTATCAGAGTTGTAGATGGAGCAAGATTATTAAGAGTTGAAGATAAGGAGGAATTAAAGAAGGAGACAGCTGAGTCCAAGGAGACAGCCGAACAGACAGAAGGAAGGGAGGAGGCTAGAGACTGGGAAAAAGCCTCATAATTGATAGATTGCAAGTCACGACAAGAGCAAGAAGCGGGACGTGAAGGAGGAGGATTATGAGTAATATTGAAAGAAACTAGGTGATGATCTGACAACGGAAAGTGAGCAGTAGAAAAGTCCAACACAGAGCAATTCCGAGTGAGAACAAGATCCAGACAGTGTCCAAGGGAATGTGTGGGTGCATCAGACCAAAGCTTAAGATCATAAGAGGAAGATAATGAGCGAAATCGTAGAGCTGCAGCATCTTGAGGGTCATCCACATGAATATTGAAATCACCCAAGATAAGAGTAGGACAGTTATCAGAGAGGAAAAAGGACAGCCACGAATCAAAATCAGAGATAAATTCTGAGGACGAGCCTGGGGGGCGGTACAGAACTGCAATCCGCAGTCGCAGTGGAGCGAAGAGCCTCACCACATGTACCTCAAAGGAGGAGAAGCAATGTGAAGTTGGAATGGAAAGAGGCTGGAACTGGCACAAACTAGATAATAAAAGACCCACACCACCACCCCGACCCTCTGGGCGACTAGTGTGAGAGAAAGAGAGTCCTCCAAGAGAGAGAGCAGCAGAGATGGCAGTATCATGGGCAGGAAGCCAGGTCTCATTAAGAGCAAGGAGGTGGAGAGACCTGGAGATAAACAAGTCCTGGATGACAGGGGCCTTAGAAGCAACAGAGCGACAGTTCCATAAAGAACACGAAAAAGGCAGCTGAGAAGAGGGGAGACAAAATTCTATCCTTTTTAAAAAGTGAAGAAAGAATAAATCTTGGGAGTGTTGCTGGACCTGAGGACCTGGGTTTATAGCTTCAGCACCCAGCAGATGTTGAATGGCTAGCCAGTCATCTGCTGACCCTGCATTCTGAAGGACAACAATGCCCTCCTCTCTAAATAGGATAACCAATATGTGTGGCTCCTGCTGTCATGGCCCTTTGACTCAGCTTGGCCCTTTCACTTGGTGTTGCTTTGAATGTTTATTGTAAGACTTTTTAGGTAATGCATATCAAGTTCCTTGAAAACCTGGAATGTTAAAAAATATTGTGATCTCACCTATTACTATTGTTTTGAATGGTTACTGGGCTTATTTTGCATATGTTTATGCTTTAATTGAATCGTCACATACTGTATTTTTTGAATATCTTTGCCATTTTAACACCACATGTTACAATCCCACCCACATGCCTGCCAAGTTGGGATAGCACTTCCAGTGCTTGCAAGCTTATGCCATAAGTCTGTTTTTAAGGTGCCACAAGTTTCGTAGTCCTTTTTACTAACATGGTTCCCTTTCTGGAAGTTAATATTAAGTAGTAGTATTACCATTATTGTTTGTTTGTACCTAGGCAAATTCATTTCTTTCTCTGAAGGACCCCATCTTTCAAGGACTTTAAGCATTCTACACAAAAGGTTCCCAAAGGGCTCTGAACATCCTGTTATGTCCTTCTACCTCCTTGCCCAGTACTAGAACTAGGCAAGACTTCAGACTGCCCATTTAGGATTTACAGTGTGCGTGTGGGAAGGGGTATCCTTAAACTCTTTTACTCAGAGACACTGAGCTATAAGGGGTTCTTAGAGGTTAAATTACCTTGGAGGTTAAAGACTGTCCCCCAAGCACAATAATAATACAAATAATTGGAGACTGGCTGAGGAATCTGCCAGCCAGGCTGGGAGCTTACCGATCTCAGAGGGGGCTTGACCCACCCACCCCCGGTAGTTTACAGGCCTGCAAGACTTTGTCCTTGAGAGAAAGCCAGCACAGCCAACAGCCCCAGCACATTAGGGGAACAAAGAGAGGGAGTGCAACCTGGCAAATACTATAATCCTTGAACTTGCCCCAATCTGTGTAGTTTGCACTCTCACATCCCATGATTTCTCACATTTTCCAGGTGCTGAACATCCACAATCACATGGGCTGTTCAGAAGCAGAGATGGCAACAAGTCTGTGCTGCCCAGACATCTGATAGCATGAATATATATCCACGTATCCTTTTAAAGTCATCCTGGGAATGCCCAGTGGCCACTGAAGGACAGGGTATAAATGTTGGGCATGTATACATTTACATTTTAAATAAATACTCAGGCTGAGCAATCATGAACCAAAGTGTACTTTGGATTAGAGCCATCAGATGCTTCAGGAAGGTTGGTAGCAAGGCCAGCGACAACATCCTTCACTTGCTGCCGAGGTGTTCCTGGTGTAATTTAGCTCCTAATCCCGGTCAACTCCTTGCCTGGATGACATCCCTGTTTCTTCAGCAACCTTGCTACAAACTTGCTCCTTATCTTCCTGGACACCTCCCTGGCCTTAACAATAAGACAGAGAATCCAAGGCATACCGCAGTGTTGGTGGGAACTGGGCACATACCTTCACTTTTCTCTACTTCTTTGTAACGCTGGATGAATTTCTGTTTTCTCTCTGCTGTCTGTGCCCCCATGGGCTTTGATAGGTCACGGAACGTACTGGGTTTAGTCAAGTCTAGAGTCTAGAACACAAACACATGTGATCTTACTCATATAGGCAAACTCAGTGCACTGGCAACTCTAAGGTCTGACATAGAAACCCAACACCAGTACACAGAAAATGTCTTCACCACTGTGACAGACCACCAATGAAACAATGGGTGATTTAACAGAAATGGCTCACCTGGGAATGATAGTCAGCAAGAACCCATGGAAATACTGGGTACTGCATGAGATCATTGTATGTTCGTCCAGCCAGAGTGTTCAAGTACATGAGGTAATCAAAGTTGCTGATCTCTCTCCTCTGCCATGTCATGGAAACAAAGATTACTGATGCTTTCATAGATAATCTCCAATAATAATTACAGATCTCTCTCCAATAAAGAAAATATATCACTTGCCAGCATTAATGGCTACTGATTAGTTTCTAAGCACCCAAATAATAGACTTTTTCATGTCCATGTTTTTGTCTAGTCCTTTACAAAAGTATTCTAAGAGAGTGGCAGGTCACCACCACTCTCTTAGAATACTCTGTGGAAATTAATTCTGTACAGTGAGAAAAAGTTTTTTTGCCTATCCTGAGCCTATAGCCATGCAATTTCATTTGGTGGCTCTGAGTTCTAGTGCAATGCAATAGAAGTTTATCATGTTCCATCTTAGTTGTCTTTTTTCAGCAACTGGTTAGGGATGAGAGAACCTCAAAATGGTCACAGGCTAGTTCTAACTGCTATTTTTTTTTCCTGACGGCTTTGAAAGAAGTAGCTCCAACCCAGAGGATTCAAGCAATTGTCCTGAGCAATTATTATCTAGTCCTATTGTTGAAAAGTTAGAAGGAAAAAGAAAAGGGGGAAAGAAGCTCAAGTTCTGACACTGTTCATCAGGCCCTGGGGATTTGAACTCATTCAAAGAAATTAGGTCTTCCTTGACCACTTGTCTATCAATCTCAAACTGCAATCCTGCCACCTCAACTTGTGCTTCACTTTTTCCAGGGGGGTCATAGACCCGTTTTTGGGAGAAGACTGAGCTAAAGTAGGAATTGAGCACTCTGTGTGACAACCTTTTAAGTATTTGAAGAGTGCTATCATGTCTCCCCTCAATCTTCTCTTCTCCAGGCTAAACATGCCCAGTTCTTTCAGTCTCTCTTCATAGGGCTTTGTTTCCAGACCCCTGATCATCCTGGTTGCCCTCTTCTGAACACGCTCCAGCTTGTCTGCGTCCTTCTTGAAGTGTGGTGCCCAGAACTGGACGCAATACTCAAGATGAGGCCTATCTAGGGCCGAATAGAGAGGAACCAGTACCTCACGCGATTGGGAAGCTATACTTCTATTAATGCAGCCCAAAATAGCATTTGCCTTTCTTGCAGCCATATCGCACTGTTGGCTCATATTCAGCTTGTGATCTACAACAATTCCAAGATCCTTCTCGTTTGTAGTATTGCTGAGCCAAGTATCCCCCATCTTGTAACTGTGCAATTGGTTTCTATTTCCTAGATGTAGAACTTGGCGTTTATCCCTATTAAATTTCATTTCTTCTTCACACTTCTTCACACAGTGCATGGAAATGCAGGTTGCTTACCTGTAACTGTAGTTCTTCGAGTGGTCATCTATGCATCACACATATGGGCTTTGCGCCTGCGCAGAGACCAGACCGGAACCTTCTATAGCTGAGTGGAACGTTTTTGGCGGGAACCCCTCCCCCACGCTACCGCGCACGTCCATGGGGTTCCCGCCCTTACCTCAGTTTACAGGAGTCCGACATTGTGCCCCCATAAACATGAGTGTAATTTCAATAAAGTACATTCCATGTATAACTGTGTCATTTGTAAGTCTCACACCACCAAGTGGGGATGGTGGGTGGGTTGTGTGAATGCATAGATGACCACTCAAAGAACCACAGTTACAGGTAAGCAACCTGCATTTCTTCTTCGTGGTCTCTATGCATCACACATATGGGCGAGTAGCAAGCTGACATATCTTTGGAGGTGGGTTGGTGCATCATCTGAAGATCTCCGAGAGCACTGTCCTTCCAAACGAGCAGTTGTGCCTAGCACGGGTGTCCAAACTGTAGTGCCTAACAAACGTGGATGGAGTGGACCACGTTGCAGCTCTACAGACTTCTGTCAAGGGAACACCTCTGCTGAAGGCAACAGATGTTGCGACAGCTCTGGTAGAATGAGCTGTCACAGGTTTCATAAGCTCTAGTTTAGAGATAGAGTAAGCAAGTTCAATTGTCTCTACAATCCAGCGTGATAATCGCTGGCATGACACAGGGAGTCCCTTAGAAGGCTCACCATAACAAATAAACAATTGCTTTGTTTTCCTAAAACTCTCTGTCCTAGCCTTGTAAAAGGCAAGAGCTCTCCTTACATCAAGTGTATGTAAAGAAAACTCAACAGGTGTTGTTGGATTCGGAAAGAAAGCTGGTAGAGTGATATATTGGGACAGATGAAAGGTTGACACTACCTTAGGCAAGAAGGCAGGGTGTGTGCGTAACACAACCTTATCTTTGTGAAAGATAGTGTAAGGAGCATCTATCCTGAGAGCTCTAAGCTCACTCGCACGTCTAGCAGAAGTGATGGCTACTAAAAAGACAGTCTTGAATGTTAGAAGCTTAGGGTCAGATAAGGCCATGGGCTCGAAGGGCTTCTTTGTCAATGCCTGTAACACCACTGATAGGCTCCATGGTGGAACGATACTCTTTACTATCGGTATCATATTTTTAGGCCCCTTAAAAATTTCCTCGATGTTGGATGTACAAAAGGTGTAAAACCATCCATGCCTTGGTGAAAAGACGTAATAGCCGCTAAGTGAACTCTGATGGAAGTGAGTTTGAGTCCCTGTTGATAAAGTGCCATAGGTATTTGAGAATCAATGACAAAGGGCAAGATTCAGGAGCTTGATCGTTTTCCAAGGCAAAAGTTTGAAATCTCTGCCACTTTGCCGCGTAAGATTTTCTTGTTGAAGGCTTTAGTGATGCCAACAATATATGGTCTACAGTTAAATCTTTGATACCAGGGGAAGAGTGGATGATATCCTCCATGCCGTCATCTTGAGGGTCGACAGGTTTGCTTGTCGAATCCTGCCCCGGTGTCGAGGCCACCACGGTGTGACAAGGATGCAGTCCGACCTGTCCAACTGGATCTGGCCAGTACCTCGTCAATAGTGGAAACGGTGGAAAGATGTAAAGGAGATTTCCTTTCCAGGTCCTGGTGAAAGCATCTCCTAGCGAGTGCTTTCCTCTTCCTGCTCTGCTGCAGAACTTGGAACAGGCTGTGTTTTCTTCGGTAGCGAAGACATCGACAGCAGGGAGGCCCCAATATCGAAAGAGATCGTCCCTTACTTCGGTATCGAGCTCCCATTCGTGGTCGACGTGAAAAGACCTGCTGAGGGCATCCGCGATGATGTTTTCCTTGCCCGCTACATGGATCGCCGTCAGGTGAGTATTTCTCTTTATGCACCAGTTCCAAATCCTGAGTGCCGATCGATTCAGAGGATGAGACCTTGTCGCACCTTGTCTGTTGATGTACCGTGGTGTTGTCCTTCACGATCAGGACGTTTCGGCCCTCGATCATTTGTGAAAAAGTTTTTATTGCATTCTCTACCGCTAGCAGTTCTAAGTGTTTGATATGATGTTCCCTCTGGGAAATAGGCCAACGACCCTGAGCTATGAGGGAGTCGCAGTGTGCTCCCCATCCGATCAACGATGCATCCGTCGTGATCGTTACCGAAGGAGTGTTTGTTGGAACGGAACATCTTCTAGGAGCGTCGACATCGAAAAACCACCATTTCAGAGATGCCCTTACTTGCGTCAGGATCGACAGGTAGGTTCGCCGGGCATCGTGTCGAAGATCGAAAGTTCTTAAAAACCAGGCCTGCAATATTCTCATTCTGAGTCTTGCAAACCTGATGAATGCAGTTGTAGCTGCCATCAAGCCTAATAGCCTCTGAATTGTCCATGCCGAGACCTTTCGGCGGCTCTCGGTAGCGATGGCTAAATCTTGAAGGGTGCTTGCTCTGGTCGAGGGCAGGTATGCTCTCCCATCCCGAGACGATAGGGTTACCCCTATGAAGTCCAGCTTCTGATGTGGGGTCAAGATGGATTTCTCCTCGTTGACCCACAGACCCAACGAGTCCAACAGGTTGAGGGTGGTTGAAATGTCCTTCTGAAGCGTGTCGCTCTTGTCCGCTACCAGAAGCCAATCATCCAAATACGGGTATATGTATATTCCTTTTTGTCTTAGCTGGGCGCACACTACCGCCATCACCTTTGTGAAGACCCTCGGTACCGTGGCGAAGCCGAAGGGAAGAACGGTGAACTGGTATTGAGATGTCCCGATCGAAAAAGTAGCCGTTACTTTCACCCCCGAAGAAAGAGGAAAGACATCGAGCTCGATGGCATACCCCGAGTTGATGATAGGGAGCACCCAGGAGTCCGATGTTATTGACTCCCATTGATGGTAATGTGGTGCTAGGCGGTTCGCAAAGGGAGGTGGATCTGGGATAAAGAAGTCAAACCCGCTGCTTCTTAGAGAAGTCGGGCTGATGTTTGTCCTGCTGGTGTTGTTGTTGAGGCGGCAGTCTTGTCCACCGTCTTGGCTTGTACTGGGCAGGCGGAGCAGAGAAACCCATCTTCTTGGCCGTTGTACGAGCCTTGTATATGGAGTTCAAGGTCTCGTCCGTCTTACCATTAAATAAGCCCTTGCCATCGAAAGGCATGTTCTCAATCCTGGCTTTGGTGTCGTGAGCCAGATTGGCGGAGCGTAGCCAAGCATGTCTCCTCAAAGACACGACCCCCACCATCGACTTGGAATGGCAGTCAACTTGGTGTCACACTGTCGACAATTGTTGCCTAGCTATGGCTGAAGCTTTACTTTGGAAGACTCGTGCCAGCTCTTTTTTGTCCTCTGGGAGATGTTCACATAGTGATCCTATTTTCTCCCAGAGGAAGAGCTGGTATCGTGCCATGGTAGCCTCGTAGGCTGATGCCCTGATGCCCAAAGAGGCAGAGGAGTAAATCCTCCTGCCCGTATAGTCCAACTTTCTGCCCTCTCTGTCCACAGGCGCAGGATGTGCCTTCTGTGAGTGGCCTTGAGCCGACTCCACTACGATTGAATTAGGTTTAGGATGTTGGACCAGAAACTGTACATCTTCCTCTTGGACTCGATAGAGGGTCTCTAGCCTTTTCAATGGGGCTTGAGTCATAGCCGGTGTTTTCCAAGATAATTGAGCCGTTTGCTTGAAAGCATGTGGAACAGAGATGACAAGTCGTTGGTTGTGGACTGGAAAAACGTCGTAGATTGGATCGACGACCGATTCATCCGTTTGCTGGATCCCCAAGTCCTAATGCCTGAGCCATTCTAAGCATATGGTCAGAAATCTGACCATATCGTCGGAAGGGGAAGAAGGGTCCTTGTCATGAACCTCATCTTCTGGTGAAGGCATCGATGGAGTAGCCAACACCCCCAACTCAGAATCCGATGGGTAATTATCCTCAGGCGAGGATACTGTAACCACCTGGAGATCTACATGCTCCATCGGTACCGTGGTAACCGCGGTGGCCAATGCCGATGGCTGCGTACGGTGTCGAGGCGTCGACACCGTGGACATTTGGTGGGCGGGCGGTGGAGGCAGCGGTAGATGACACACCCTCGATGTAGGCGGAGGGTGCGCATAATATTCTTCTTGAGGGTACTGTATTATTATTATTATTATTATTATTATTATTATTATTATTTATATAGCACCATCGATGTACATGGTGCTATACAGATAACACAGTAAATAGCAAGACCCTGCTGCATAGGCTTACAATCTAATAAAGTTGTAGTAAACAATAAGAAGGGAAGGAGAATGCAAACAGGCACAGGGAAGTGTAAACAGGCACCGGGAAGGGTGAAGCTAACAGTATAGAGTCAGAACAAACTCAAAGTTTAAAAGCTATAGGGAAAAGAAAAGTTTTTAGCTGTGTTTTAAAAGCTGTGATTGAGTTGGTAGTTCTCAGGTGTTCTGGAAGAGCATTCCAGGCATGAGGGGCAGCAGAGGAAAATGGACGAAGCTGAGCAAGGGAAGTAGAGACCCTTGGGCAGGCAAGAAGCATGGCATCAGAGGAGCGAAGAGCACGAGCGGGGCAATAGTGTGAGATGAGAGAGGAGAGATAGGCAGGAGCTAGACCGTGAAAAGCTTTGAAGGTCAACAGGAGAAGTTTATATTGGATTCTGGAATGAATTGGGAGCCAATGAAGAGATTTCAGAAGCGGAGTGACATGGTCAGAGCGGCGGGCCAGGAAGATGATCTTAGCGGCAGAGTGGTGGACAGAGACCAGCGGACTGATGTGAGATGAGGGGAGGCCAGAGAGGAGGAGGTTGCAGTAGTCCAACCGAGAGATAACCAGTGCGTGAACGAGAGTCTTGGCAGAAGAGACAGACAAAAATGGTCGAATCCTGGCAATATTATACAGGAAGAAACGACAAGATTTAGCTACTGCCTCGATATGAGGAATAAAGGAGAGCGAGGAATCAAATATAAAGCCAAGGCTACGAGTTTCCTTGACCGGAGTAAGCGTGACATCGTTGACAGTAAGAGAGAATGAGAGGTGAGGAGAAGGTTTAGGAGGAAAAACAAGCAGTTCAGTTTTTGCCATATTGAGTTTCAAACGGCGATGAAGCAGCCAGGCTGAGATATCTGAAAGACATGCTGAGATACGATCGTGGACATCAGGAGAAAGTTCCGGAGATGAGAGGTATAGTTGTGTGTCATCGGCATACAGGTGATATTGGAGGCCATGAGATTGAATAAGTTTACCCAAGGGCAGCATGTATAGAGAAAACAGCAGCGGGCCAAGCACCGAGCCTTGCGGAACCCCTACTGAAAGGGGAAAGGAGGAGGACGAGCTGCCGTTAGCCGACACGCTGAAAGAGCGACCCTCTAGATAGGAGGCGAACCAGTTATAGACAGAGCCACAGAGTCCAAGGTCATGGAGGGAATCTAAGAGAAGATCGTGACCAACCGTGTCAAAGGCTGCAGTTAGATCAAGGAGAATAAGGACGGAATAATGGCCCTTAGACTTGGCAGTGAGAAGATCATTGGTGATCTTGGTAAGGGCTGTTTCAGTGGAATGCAAAGGACGGAATCCAGATTGAAAGGGATCCAGAGCAGAGTTACTAGAGAGAAAGTCAAGACAGCGAGAGTAGACCACACGTTCCAGAATCTTTGAGACAAGGGGCAACAGAGAGACAGGTCGGTAGTTAGACAGAGAAAGTCGATCAAGAGTGGGTTTTTTGAGAATGGGAGAGACAGTAGCATGTTTAAAAGCAGAGGGAAATGAGCCAGAGGACAGAGAAGAATTAATGATGTGAAGCAAGGACGGGAGGATAGCGGGGATAAGATTAATAAAGACGCGAGAGGGAATTGGATCACGGGAACAAGTGGAAGGCTTCGACGAGTGCAGTATTTTAGACAGTTCATCAGCTGAGACTGAGGGGAACGCCGAGAGAGTTGCAGGAGGAACTGACAGGTGAGGCACAGGAGCTGGGAGCGGAGCAGAGCTGGCCAGATCGGAGCGAATAGTTTGGATTTTAGCATTGAAGAAAGAGGCAAAGTCATTGGCAGACAGAGAGGCGGGGAGAGATGGTGGATTAGGTTTCAGGAGAGAATTGAAGGACTTGAAGAGCAGCTGAGGGTGTCTAGCATTTGACTGGATCAGCGTTGAGTAGTGCTGCTGTTTGGCCAGTGAAATGGCAGAGGAGAAAGAGGAGAGAACAAATTTGTAGTGGACAAAGTCCGCCAAGTCCCTGGTCTTACACCACAGGCGTTCGGCTGCCCGGGAGCAAGAGCGAAGGTAGCGGAGGAAAGAGGTGAGCCACGGTTGGGGTTGAGAGGGGCGAATTATCCGAGTTGTAGATGGAGCAAGATTATCAAGAGTTGAAGACAATGTGGAGTTAAAGGAGGAGACGGCTGAGTCCAAGGAGACGGCTGTGAAGACAGAAGGAAGAGAGGAGGCTAGAGACTGAGAGAAAGCCTCATAGTTGATAGAATGCAGGTCACGACAAGGGCGTGAAGCAGGACGTGAAGGAGGGGGATTGTGAGTAATATTGAAAGAGACTAGATGATGATCTGACAGAGGAAAGTCAACAATAGAAAAGTCCAGGACAGAGCTGGTGGTCACCCTGGAAGTATCGTTGTGGGCGATATCGATCCCATTCATAATCGCCACATACTGATTGGGGATAAGAGTATTGAGAAGCTCCTTCCCATTGACGCCTTGGAATGTGCCTTGACTAAGGCGGTAGAGGGATTAGTCCCTGAATTTCTTGCGGCCTGGCAGGCTCCCGGAAAGAGGCCGCTGAAACCGAATCCCTCAACTCGCCCTCCGATAGACTGGGAGGGTGTGTCGGTACCGTAGCCGTCGGTATCGACTGGGATCTCGATATCGAGGGAGGCCTCGGTATCGAAGCGGTCGGTATGGCAGGAGGAGTAGAGTGACTCCTAGCCGGTTCCGCCGTGCGGGATGACCCTAACGAGGGTTTTTCCGCGTCTTTCTTCTTCTTCTTCTTCTTCTTTTTCTCCATTTCAGAAGAAGATTTGGGGGTCCGGGCCTTTTTGAAGATTTTCCTGGCTGCGGAACTCGCCAGTGACCGTCCAGGCATTAGGGGTATCTGAGCCCTATTAGCCGCTCTGGAATATTCAGGCACCTCAGTGCAACGGTCATCAATGGACTTTCTGGTTGCCGTTTTATCCATCGTTGTGGTGTTGGAGCCTTGTCCGTGGCCCTGAGGGCTTTTTCCCAGAGTATAGAGCGAAGGTGGTCAGCTCTATTTCTCCTGGTTTGTTTGGTGAAGGCCATGCAATGATGGCAAGCCTCTACCTTATGGCCCTCACCCAAGCACAAAACACACTATATAATATATATATATATATATATATATATATATATATATTAAGGATAAAATAGAAGAAAAGACGTTAAGAAGCAAGAAATGAGCGAAAAGAGAAAAGATTTGGAGTAAAAGAAGGATTTAAAAGAGAAAAACGCTAAGAGGTTTGGTTCTATGGTCTGAGCACAATGGCGGACGACGAAGAACTGAGGTAAGGGCGGGAACCCCATGGACGTGCGCGGTAGCGTGGGGGAGGGGTTCCCGCCAAAAACGTTCCACTCAGCTATAGAAGGTTCCGGTCTGGTCTCTGCGCAGGCGCAAAGCCCATATGTGTGATGCATAGAGACCACGAAGAAGAACTCACTACCACAAGATGTAGTGATGGCCACCTATTTTGATGGCTTTAAAAGGGGGTTGGTTAAATTCCTGGAAGCAAAGGCTATCCATGGCTACTATCCCTGATGTTTGTGTGCTATCTCCAGTATTCAAGGCAGTAAGTTTGTGTGCACCAGCTGCTGGGTGCTATTGCACCATGTCCTGCTTGTCCATCCCTGGCTGATGGCTGTTTGGCCACTGTGCGAACAGCGTGCTAGACTAGATAGACCCTTGGTCTGATCCAGCATCAGGGCACTACTTATGTTCTTATGATCTTGGATTTGTTGTAGATGACAAGCTGAATAGGAGACAACACTGTGATGTGGCTGCAAAAACAGCAAATGCTATTTTGGGCTGCATTAATAGAAGTATAGCTTCCAAATCAAGTGAAGTATTGGTTTCCCGCTTTTTGGCACTGGTTGGGGCTCCTCTTGAGTACTGTGTCCATTTCTGGGCACAACACCTTAAGAAGGACGCAGGAACACTAGAGGGGGTTCAGAAGAGGGCAACAAGGATGATCAGGAGTCTGAAAACAAAGCCCTATAAGGAGAGACTGAAAGAACTGGGCATGTTTTGCTTTGAGAAGAGAAGACTGAGGGGAGACATGATGGCACTCTTCAAGTACTTGAAAGGTTGTCACATGGACGAAGGTCAGGATGTATTCTCGATCATCCCAGAGCGCTGGACACAGAACAATGGGCTCAAGTTTCAGGAAGCCAGAAAACTTCCTGACTGTTAGAGCATTACGACAATGGAACCAGGGAGGTCATGGGCTCTGCCACGTGAGAGGCCTTCAAGATGCATCTGGACAGCCATCTGTCAGGAATGCTTTAAGGTGGATTCCTGCATTAAGCAGGGCGTTGAACTCGATGGCCTTATAGGCCCCTTCCAAATCTACTATTCTATGGTTCTATGAATTCCTTTAATCTGTCTTCATAGTAGAATATGTAGGATATATTTAAAATGATCATGGGGCTAGAGCAACTCCTCCTAGATCAGAAGAACATAAGAGCCCTACTGGATCAGACCAAGGGTCCATCTAGTCCTGCATTCTGTTTAGTGGCCAAACAACTGTTGACCAGGAAACCCAGAAGCAGGTTAAGAGCGCAATAGGACCCTCTCCCACCCTTGTCCCTCAGCCACTGGTGTACATAGGCATGCTGTCTCTGATACTAGAGATAGCATATAGTAGGGTGACCATATTTTTGAAACCAAAAAGGAGGACAACATGGTCGGCCCCCAAGGGGGCGTGTCCAGAACCTAGGGGGCTTGCCCACCCGAACATAGCCTTGGTCACATGTCTGATTTTACAGCACACATTTAAGACAAATCTGTTCTACATAACATCTTAATGTTAAAATCACTGAAATAAAGAACAAGTGAGAGATTCAATGTATCTGAAATTAACTTCACTCATTCCTACTTTTGTAGGTTTTGCTGTACTTTGAAGCTTTTGCTATACTCTGTGTGTTACATTCTCCCCTTCCCTCAAATAACTTTTCTGACTGTATCTTCACTCATTGCAAGCTGCTGTTGTTGTTAACAGGGCTTGCTACTGGCCCCAGATTTGTTTCAAATTTGGTATGGCTAAAGCTCTACATAAAAGCTATCATAGTGCCAACTTTCAGCTCTTTATCTTTAAAAATGACAGTTTAAAAATAATTTTAAAACCTCATTTTTTAAAAAAATCCTAAAAAATCAATGGATGAACGAATCTGTTTCAAATTTGGTGTGGCTAAAGGTCTACCTAAATCCTATCATGGTACAAAGTTTCATCTCTTTATCTTTAAAAATGACAATTTTAAAAATAATAATTTTAAAACCTCAATTTTAAAAAAATTCCTTAAAAAATCAATGGATGAACGGATCTGTTTCAAATTTGGTGTGGCTAAAGCTTTACCTAAATCCTATCATGGTACAAAGTTTCAGCTCTTTATCTTTAAAAACGACAATTTTAAAAATAATAATTTTAAAACCTCAATTTTAAAAAAAAATCCTAAAAAATCAATGGATGAACAGATCTGTTTCAAATTTGGTTTGACTAAAGCCCTTCCTATGAGCTACCATTGTGCCAAGTTTCATGTCTTTATCTTAAAAAATGATGGAGTTATAAGCATTTTTGTTAATTCCCATTAGAGCTGCTCTTTGGGGGGAAATCCAGATTTCCCCTCCCCCTCCCAGATTTGTCATCAAAACCCTGGGCAAATCCGGTCATATGGTCACCCTAGCATATAGCCATCAGGACCCTATGAGAAAAGGTTGTAAAATTTGAGACTGGTTAGCTTTGAATAAAGATGAGTAACAGGAAACATGACAGAGGTGTAAAAAATTATACATGATGTGGTGAAAGTGGATGGTGTGGGAGATAGTTTTCTCCCTCCCTCATAACACTAGAACCCGGAACCATCCCTTGAAACTGATTGCTGGAAGATTCAGAATAGATAAATAGAAGTACTTCTTCCCACAGCATATAGTTAAACAATGGAGTTCATTTCCCAAGATGTAGTGCTGGCCACCAATGGCTTTAAAGGAAGATTAGAGAAATACATGGAGGATAAGGCTGTCGATGGCGACTAGTCCTGATGGCTATACACTACCCTCAGTATCAGAGGCAGTACGTCCATGTACACCAGTTGCTGGGGAACATGGGTGGGAGGGTGCTGTTGCACCTGCGTCCTCCTTGTGGGTTTCCCATAGACAGCTGATTGGGCACTATGTGAACAGAATACTGAATAAGATGGACCCTTGGTCTGATCCAGCATGGCACTTCTTATGTTCTTATGGTTTGAACTGGGGAGACAACATGGAGAGAATGGGTTCCCTGCCCGCCCCTAATGCCTGATCAAATTTGCTACAAAACACCTCCCTGAAGTTTTTTTTAAAAAAATAATAAAAATAAATAAATCCTTGATCCAGAGCTCCAGCCCCGCCCAATCCAGCCAGGGTTTCTTCAAGTCTGAGCTCCTTGCGGATGGGAAAAGAGGCACTCGCAGCCTCCAGAGCCAAAATCCCAGGAGGAGGAAGCGGGAGGGTCCCAGTCAACACACCCCTCAGTGCCTCTCTCGGGGGTCTCCCTGGGAATGAAGCGCATCTGCTGCTGTCCTGGCAGTGCCCACAGCTTCTGCTGTGACCTGGTCTGCTGTGCTGCCTGGCTTGGCCCACTGCACAGACGAAGAATTCTAACACTACAGCGTCGCTAAAAGCCAGGCGTTGATTGACATCCAGAGCAGCCAACCTGAGAGCAGAAAATGCAGTTGCTAAGGAACAACCTAATTTATTTTAAAAACCAGTTCTTACAGCCAATGGAGAATGCAGATCTCCTGACAGGAGGTAATTGCTGGTGCCTCCTCGTGTCTTGGGCTTAAGGGGTCAGAATTCTCCACTCTGGTTCCAGGGGAAAAAAGCGAAACTCACAGCCACCTTCTAAGCCATTCAGTTTCATGCTGTGGCATGTCGTTGAGCTCTAGAAATTTGAGGCACTTGGGAAAAGATCTGGGGTGCATGCTCTGGTCTACCCAAAGAACACAATGGGTCCTACTTGTCACTGAATTGATTAATTTCAAAGGAATAAAAGCCAACCAGGGATTTTTGTCTCTTTACCTGCCACTTCAGGAGCATGGTCTTTTCTTTTCCTGCACTTCTGCAAAAAAACCAGAGACTGTGTTTGTTGGAATTCCTTCCTCTTAATAACGAAGTAATGACAAAGGCAACAGTGATACCAATATGAGCTAGGTGTGCTTATTCATTTTAAAATTAACCCCCACTTTCCACTGTCAATTCCCCAGAATATTACAGAACTGCAATACTTTTCTTACAGATTGGAGATACTTTTGAAAACAAAGATGAAGGATACTTATATGTTTTATTAAAGTTTGTCACTTAGTTTGAGCCAATTTTCTCTTTTTACTCCTCTCTTTAATGCTAATTTTCACCCAAACTTGAGAAATCCGGAGGTTCCTGACCAGCTATCCATTTCCAAGCCAGCCTTTGTAATTTGATTTTTTCCCTTTGTCACCTTTCCCAATTATGGTTGTTACTGAATCTTGAGGTCTGAGGAATAAAAGTACTGAACCTGACAAGTGGATTTTATGTATTCTCTTAAAGGTATTACCATGCCTTAGGATGTACTTTTAAAACTGGATTTTCAAAGCCATATGCAACAAAATCCAATATAGATTCCAAAATATTGCCCAATTTTGTTTCAATTCTAGTGTGGGAAGGGGAGGGGTATAAAGAGGATCGTACCTTATATGGACCTCTGCATGCTTGATACCTAGCATTTATAAAGTGATTTCAGATGTTCAAAATACTTTGCATACATCACCTTCTAACAGCCCTGAAATGAAGTTCTGTATTATCCCCATTGTGCAGGTTAGGAATTTGAGACTGACATAGGCATCCTAAGTGATTTAGTAGCAGAAGCAACATTTGCATTGGAGACTTCATAATTTATAAAATTCAAAACAACCCAATGCACTTTACTTGAAAGTAAATCCCACTGAGTTCAGTAATCCCTAGTAAGTGTTTTTACAATTGCAGCTGGAGGGGGGCGGAGCTTGGCAGCCATGGAACTGGTAAGAGTTTCTTGAAGTTCTAACCGGCCATGCCGAAAAAGTCAATTATCTCTTTTAAAAGGGCATAAATCTCAAAGGAGCTTGTTGGAAAAGGACTATGAATATTAAATGTCAGTGTTGTTGATATTTGCGAAAGTTGAAATGACATAAGGAGTGGGAAAATTGATGTGGTTATAGCTGGTAAAGCAGAGTCTCGGATTGAAGATTGAAAGCAAACTGCGTATGTGCTGGAACGGTGCACTGCAGTTAACTGTTCATTATTGTTAGAGACGCTGACTTGATTTATGGTATCTCACTCCTTACTGGAGAAGGAAGAGCTGTTAATCACCGGAATTACAGATAGATAAAAGCAGACTGTGTATTAATCCGGGACATTAAGAAAGAGATTTATAAGGAGGGAGAAAATCGATGAGGTTATAGTTAAAGCAGCATTTGGAGAGGGGAGAAAACTGTTTGCTACTGTTGGAATTTTTTGTTTACTATCGTTGGAACTCCCCCAGCGAATGCTGACTTGATTTATGGTGAAACTCCCCCCGTATTGGAGAAGAAAGAGTTGTTAACCATTATAGAGAGATAAAAATAGCCTGGGCAAGGAAGGAGAGCTGGGACATTAAGAAAGAGATTCATGCCCTATGTCGAATATATATAAAAAAATTAAAACCAAATTTGCAAAAGTTACGTGGTCAAGGAAATGAACCAGGAATCACAACCTCCCTCGCCTTGAAAGATTGGCTTTGGAAGAAGTGCAGGGAGAGACAGAGACAGCAGCAGCAGACCCTAAAATGGTGGAAGGTGGCAAGGCATCAGCTGGCAGGGAGCCAGCCACCATGGCTGAAATTAAAAGCTTCATAGTAGAAAATAATGAATTATATTTAAAAGAATGGATCAACAGGCTGAGAGATCAGATAAACGAATGACTGTGTTGGCTGATAAGATTGCCCAGAACGTTAAGAGTATAAAAAATTTGGAGGAAGGAGCAAATTTGATGGAGAAGGCGAGGTGGAGTGGGTTGGAGTAAGGGATTTAAAGGTGTTTTTATGGTGTTTGTGTTTTTATGTATGTGAATTTGAGTTACAGAGCACAAGAGATCGAAAAAGACATCAAAAGGGTGAATATGGATAAAAAATATAAAATTATCAACACTCAATGTTAAAGGTCTGGGGGCAGTCGTGAAAAGGAGGAGAATAGAACAAATGTTAAATAAAGAAGGATTTGGCATTATTATGCTGCAAGAAACACACCAAGGGTTCGAGAATGCAAATCAGATAAGGATAAAGTGGTCAGTTTACTATGAAAAATCATTGGGGACTTCAAAAAAAATGGAGTGGCTACTTTGATTTCAAAAAAAGTGGATTTATATTAGAAACTATAAAAAAGGATGATAAGGGTAGATACCTTATGATAAAAGGTCAAATTGAAGGTAAAGTATATACATTAGTTAATGTTTATGATCCAAATGAGACATAGAGAGTTTTTTATAAAATTATTTAAAGAAATAGAAGAGTTTAAGAAGGGGTGTGTTATTTTAGCAGGGGATTTTAATATGGTTATGGATAATAGATGGGACAGGTCAAACCCCACTAATGTTGAAAAGAGAAATAATATTACCATATTGAACAAATTAGTAAAAGAAAATGATTATGTGGATTGTTGGCGTTTACTTAATGGGGCTAAACCTGGGTATTCATACTATTCCCCAGTTCATTTTACTTACTCTAGGATAGATTATATATTTGTTTCGAAAGAGTTTGCAACTAAGGTTTGTAAAATGGAAATGGGGGTAATAAAAGTAACAGATCATGCATTGTTAAGTTTAGAGTTTACAGTTAAGAAGAATTATAAAGAAACGTATAGGTGGAAAATGAATACAAAAATATTGAAATATAATAAAGTGGCAGAAAAAATTCAGAGGGAACTGTCAGAGTCCTGGGAAATTAATGAAAAGGGAGGAACGGCAGGGTCAGTGGTTTGGGACACCATGAAGGCTGTAGCAAGAGGAATTTGTATTAGAGAAATGTGTAATTTAAGAAGACAACAGTATGCAGAGCAGGAGAAGTTGGAGATAGAGATTAGGAGGCTGGAAGAAGAATATTGGCAGGGTAAAAATAAATATAAGTTAATAGAAATACAAGCTAAGAAAAAGGAGTTAGAGAATATAAATATAGAACAGGTTCAGAAAAACATAATTTATATGAAAAGGGAGTATTTCGAAAACAGTAATAGAAATTCTAGATTGCTTGCCAGACTTACACAAAAGGAAAAAGCGAGAAATGGGATAGGAGCATTGAAGGATAAACAAGGGAATTACTGTCATACAATGAAAGACAAAATAAAAAAAAATCAGGAATTTTATCAGGAATTATATAAGGGAAAAGATATCCAGAAAAAGAAGTTGGAGGATTATATAGAAAGGTATATAAGGGTAAAGAAACTCAACAAGAAAAGGTGGAGGAGTATATTGGAAGGTTTATAAAGAACGGAATAAAACCAGAACATAAAGAGTTAATGGAGAAGGTAATAACTCAAAGAGAAGTTGAAGAGGTAATTGATAATTTGAAAGTGGGTAAATCACCGGGAGCAGATGGTTTAGGATCAGAATATTATAAGGGTTTCAAAGGGTTTTTAGTTCCGAAATTAATGAAACTTTATAACGCTATATTGCAAGGAGAGAAGATACCAGAATCATGGGAACACTCATTGATAATATTAATTCCAAAACCAGATAAAGATTTGACCGTCCCTGATTCATATAGACCTATTTCACTAATAAATCAAGACGCTAAATTTTTTTCATCTATTTTGGCGAAACGGTTAAATAAATTTATAGCAGAATATATAGAAGAAGACCAATGTGGATTTGTGGCGGGTAGACAGATGCATAGTTTAGTGGGAAGAGTTTTAAATGCAATACATGTGATAAAAAAATCTAAGATTAAGGCAGGAATTTTGGCATTGGATATCTTTAAGGCTTTTGATTGTGTGAGCTGGCAGGCACTAAAGATTATTCTAGATAAAATGGTATTTGGAAATAATTTTAAAACTATAATAGAACAGTTATACTCCCAAAACACAGCTGTAGTGGTGGTAAACGACGGACTCACCGATAAGATACGACAAGCCAGAGGTACAAGACAAGGATGTCTGCTCTCGCCGGTCCTGTTTGTAATGGTTATGGAAGTAATGGCGAATGCAATAAGAGATGATGGAGAGATAGAAGGAATTGGTGATGTAAAAAAAATAAAATTGAATATGTTTGCGGATGATACCCTTTTAACTATTAAGAATCCAATAAGAATCCAATAATAAAGATAGATAGAATTAAACAACAATTGAGAGAATTTGAAGAAGCTACTGGATTAAGAATAAATTGGTCCAAATCAGAGATGATTTTGTTTAATTATACTAAAAAGGAAGAAAAGGAATGGGAACGAAAGGGAATAGAAATGAGAGCTAAGGAACAGATTAGATATTTGGGAATTAAAATTACAAAAAAATTAGATAATTTAGAGAAGGAGAACTTAACTAGGTTAAAAAAAGAGGTTTTAGTAAAATTGGAAAAATATAAAAGATTAAATTTATCCTGGTTTGGAAGAATTGCATTAATAAAAACGAAGATTTTAGCAAAGATTAATTTTGTGTTTAGGATGTTACCAATAAAAATTTCAGAATTAGAGATAAAAAGTTGGCAAAATATTATAAATAAATATTGTAATGGAGATAAGAAAGCGAGGGTAAATAGGAATAATTGGTATTTAAGTCAAAAGAAGGGAGGAATGGGTCTCCCGAATATAAAATTATATTATGTAGCAAACAGGTTAAGACACATTGTAGAAGCAATTATAGGAGTAGGAGATTTAGATTGGATGGAGGATAAAATTACAGGTAATGTAGAGATGAGATTGGAAAATGTTTTTTTTAAGGAAGGAGGAAGAAAATGGGTTGAAAGTATAGGTAATCCGCTCCTGAGGTCTCAATGGGAAATTTGGACTAAATTTCCCCTTTGGCACCGGTAATAATGTTAAAGAATTTCCCGGAGGAACTGAAGGGTAGATTAAGTAAAATATTAAAAGAGAAAAACAAAATGAAATTAAAGGATTGGTTCAGAGAAATAAATACAAGAGAAGATATGGAAGAGCTTTTAAAAGGGGAAAAATTAATTTGGTTATATTATAGGCAATAGGGGGCGGAGCTTGGCAGCCATGGAGGCGGCAAGTTTCTTCTGAGGCTCTAACCAGCTTTGCCGGGAAAAGCAATTATCTCCTTTTTAATGGGCATAAATCTTTGAGCAAATGATGGAAAAGGACTATGAATGCTGCCGGTGTTGGAAAAAGCTGAAAAGATGAGGTGAGACAGAACGGAATGTTTTTAATAAGCTTCGGTTGGAAAACGAAACTAAACTAAACTGGCCTGCTTGCTGCAGTGACGCAGTTCGTTCAGAGAAAGTTTGTTTTTGTTAGATGCCGACCTGATTTATAGCGATTCTCACCTCTTATCTTCTATCTCAAAGTGGAAAAGACTGAAATACTGGCTTTATAAAGTGGAAGCTGTTTGTTGTAGTTATCGTTGGCTGGCGAGAAGGGGGGGTGCGCGGTGGTGGAGGAAAAGCAGCGTTTGGTGAGGGGGCGAAGTGAGACATTGATAGACTGTGTATGATTAGTTCTGGTCCCCTCTAGTGAATGCTGTTGTGAATCTGATATATCCCCCCCCCTTGGGAAGAAGGAAGAGTGTTTAACACACAGAAGATAAGCTAGTAAAAACTGCCAAGAAAGTGAGCTGGACTCTAAGATTTATGCCCTGTCCAGAAGTGTCCTATGTCCAACATTAAAAGGAGAATTAGGAAGGAGTGGAAAAGGTTAAATACACAAAAAAAGAAACCATCTAATCATAACCTCTCCTACCTGGAAAATACAGTCCCTGAAGCAGAACAGGAGGATGAAGATACAGGCCCAGTTTTCTTAGACACAGTACCAAAAAAAGAAAAAAACATGGCTGAAGGGGGAAAAGCAATTGGCAGTCAGCCACCCTCTTTAGTGGAGATAAAAGCTGCAATAGCGGAGAATAACACGGTTATTTTTTAAAAAATGGATCAGCAAATGGATGTTTTTAGACAACAAATGCGTGTCCTGGCTGATGAGACAGCTGATAACTCAAAAAAGATCAAAGATTTGGAGGCAAAAGCTGATTTGAACCAGAAGAAGCAAGAGGCTTTTGAAAAATCAACAAATATTCAATATAAAGATTATGAATTAAGACTGATAGCCTTGGAGGACCAATCTCGTCGATCATCTATTCGAATAAAACAGCTGAAGCAGATACAAGGAGAAGATCTAAGAGAAATCATTCTGAATTGGTTCAAAGAGCTGATGCCTGATTTACCAATAGATGGATCGGATTTAGATCGAGCTCACCGTGGGGGGGGGGGCAAAACTACAAAGGGACTAGAGACATTTTGGTGAAATTTGGTAAGGTAATTACTACAAAAAAGAGCAAGTTATGAAAGAATTGAGATCTATGGCCCAGTTGCAGTACAAAGGCAAAGCAGTGCAAATTTATAATGATCTCTCTCAACACACACTAAATTGGAGACGCAGTATTAAACCAATAACTGAAACACTAATGAAGAACAAAATCACTTATTCGTGGGGTTATCCTGTTTTTCTAAGATTTACATATGGGAGGGGGGAACACAGAGTAACCTCACTGGATCAAGGCAAAGAGTTGCTGAAGAGGCTGGGTCTGTATGGGGAAGCAAGTGGGACTGGAGTGGGTGGGGGGGGAATGAGGCTGGGACATCTGGGGAGTAATAGAACTGTTAATTATGTTTGGAGATAATTGCAGATAGAAATGCTAAACATATAAACTTTGCCGGCCAGGCGCAGCACTGCCTCCCCCCTCCCTTAAAAGTAGATGGCTGGAGTACTAGACTCACGGGGATGTGGGGGGGA
Source organism: Elgaria multicarinata webbii (assembly GCF_023053635.1). Classification (NCBI taxonomy): domain Eukaryota; kingdom Metazoa; phylum Chordata; class Lepidosauria; order Squamata; family Anguidae; genus Elgaria; species Elgaria multicarinata. The sequence goes on from NC_086175.1 coordinate 1,540,017, forward strand.
TTAGAGTGGGGGGGGTGGGGAGGGGGGAAGGTAGGAGGGAAGGGGTTTGTTGTATGGAGTTTGTGTTTTTATGTAAGTAAATTTGAGTTGCAGAGCACAAGGGATCGGAAGAGACTTCAAAAGGGTGAATATGGATAAAAAGATAAAAGTATCAACACTCAATGTTAAAGGTTTGGGGGCAGTCGTGAAAAGGACTGTGGGGAAGAAGAAGGACCGAGGGGACAGGAGCAGGCAGAAGTGACATCGGGACCTGCTCCTGCTGGACTCTTCCCCCCCCCCACAGGGCAAACTGCCATCTTGGCCCTGTGGGGAAGAAGAAGGACCGAGGGGACAGGAGCAGGCAGAAGTAACATCGGGGCCTGCTCCTGCTGGACTCTTCCCCACCCCCCCACAGGGCAAACTGCCATCTTGGCCCTGTGGGGAAGAAGAAGGACCGAGGGGACAGGAGCAGGCAGAAGTAACATCGGGGCCTGCTCCTGCTGGACTCTTCCCCACCCCCCCACAGGGCAAACTGCCATCTTGGCCCTGTGGGGAAGAAGAAGGACCGAGGGGACAGGAGCAGGCAGAAGTAACATCGGGGCCTGCTCCTGCTGGACTCTCTCTCTCTCTCTCTCTCTTTCTTTCTCTCTCCTCCCTCCCTCCCTCCTTGACTCCTTTTCCTTGTGTGTCATGTCTTTATTAGATTGTAAGCCTGAGGGCAGGGACTGTCTTTTTTCCTAAGTGTAAGCCGCTCTGAGAGCCTTTTTTGGCTGAGGAGCGGGGTATAAGTATGATAAATAAATAAATAAATAAATAAATAAATAAATAGAACAAATGTTTAATAAAGAAGGATCGGATATTATAATGGTCCAAGAAACACACCAAGGCTCCGAGAATTCGAATATGATAAAATTAAAGTGGTTAGCCTATTATGAAAAGTCATTAGGGACATCAAAAAAAAATGGAGTGGCCACTTTGATCTAAAAAAAAAGTGGGTTTATATTAGAAGAAACAAAAAAGGATGATAATGGCAGATATCTTATGTTAAAAGGTAAAACTGAAGGAAAGGTATATACGCTAATTAATGTGTATGCCCCAAATGAGAGACATAGAGAGTTTTTTATAAAGTTTTTTTAAAGAAATAGAAGAATTCAAGGAGGGGTATGTTATATTAGCTGGGGATTTTAATATGGTTATGGATAATAGATGGGACAGGTCAAATCCCACCAAAGTTGAAAAGAGGAATAATATAACTATATTGAATAAACTAGTAAAATAAAATGATTATTCAGATTCGTGGCATTTACTCAATGGGATTAAGCCTGGATTCTCATACTTTTCCCCAGTTCATCATACATACTCCAGGATAGATTATATATTTGTCTCAAAAGACTTTGCAACGAAGATTTGTAAAATGGAAATGGGGGTAATAAAAATAACTGATCATGCCTTGTTAACTTTAGAATTTACAGTCAAGAAGAATTATAAAGAGGCATATAGATGGAAGTTGAATACAAAAATATTGAAATATAATAAAGTGGTAGAGAAAATTCAGAAGGAATTGTCAGAGTCATGGGAAATTAATGAAAAGGGAGGAACAGCTGGGTCAGTCGTTTGGGACACCATGAAGGCTGTAGTAAGAGGAATCTGTATTAGAGAGACGTGTAGCTTAAAAAGACAACAACGTGCAGAGCAGGGAAAGTTAGAGATAGAAATTAGAAATTTGGAGGAAGAATATTGGCGAGGTAAAGATAAATATAAATTAGTAGAAATACAAGCTAAGAAGAAACAATTAGAAAATTTAAATATAGAGGAGGTTCAAAAGAATTTAATTTACATGAAAAGGGAATATTTCGAAAACAGTAACAAGAATTCTAGGTTGCTTGCCAGGCTCACACAAAAAGAAAAAGGGAGGAATGGGATAGAAGTATTGAAGGATAATCGAGGGAATTATTGTCATATAATGGAAGATAAAATAAAAAAATTTCAGGAATTTTATCAGGAACTATATAAGGGTAAAGAAACTCAACAAGAAAAGGTGGAGGAGTATATTGGAAGGTTTATAAAGAACGGAATAAAACCAGAATATAAAGAGTTAATGGAGAAGGTAATAACTCAAAGAGAAGTTGAAGATGTCATTGATAATTTAAAAGTTGGTAAATCACCGGGAGCAGATGGTTTAGGACCAGAATATTATAAGGTCTTCAAAGAATTTTTAGTTCCAAAGCTACTGGAACTTTATAATAGGATATTATTAGGAGAGAAGATACCTGAATCATGGGAACACTCATTGATAATTCTGATCCTAAAACCAGATAAAGACTTGACTAGTCCTGATTCTTATAGACCTATCTCGTTAATAAATCAGGATGCCAAAATTTTCTCATCTATTATGGCTAAACGGTTAAATAAATTTATATCAGAATATATAGGAGAAGATCAATGTGGGTTTGTGGTAGGAAGGCAGATGCATAATCTAGTGGGAAGAGTTTTAAATGTAATAAATGTAATAAAAAAATCAAATATCAAGGCAGGAATTATGGCATTGGATATTTTTAAGCCTTTTGATTGTGTGAGCTGGCAGGCATTAAAGATCATTGTAGATAAATTGGGATTTGGAAATAATTTTAAAAACATAATAGAACAGTTATATTCCCAAAATACAGCTGTAGTGGTGGTAAATGATGGACTCACTGAAAAGATACAACTAGCCAGAGGAACAAGACAAGGATGTCCGCTCTCGCCGGTCCTGTTTGTAATGGTTATGGAAGTATTGGCGAAGGCACTAAGCGAGGATGAAGAGTTAGAAGGAATTGGAGAGGTAAGGAAAATAAAGTTAAACATGTTTGCGGATGATACTTTATTGACCATTAAGAACCCAATAAGAAAAATAGAAAGAATTAAATATCAGTTGAGGGAATTTGTAGAAATTACAGGGTTAATTAATAAATTGGTCTAAATCAGAGATGATGTTGTTTAATTATACTAAGAAGGAAGAAAAGGATTGGGAACATAAGGGAATAGAAATGAAAGTTAAGGAGGAGATTAAATATTTGGGAATTAAAATTACAAAAAAATTAGAGAATCTTGAAAAGGAAAATTTAACAAGGTTAAAGAAAGAGGTATTAGAGAAATTGGAGAAATATAAAAGATTAAATTTATCTTGGTTTGGAAGAATAGCCTGAATAAAAATGAAGATATTAGCTAAAATTAATTTTGTGTTTAGGATGTTACCAATAAAAATATCAGAAACTGAGATAAAAAGTTGGCAAAATATTATTAATAAATATTGTAACGGAGAAAAGAGAGCAAAAGTGAATAAAAATAATTGGTATCTAAGCCAAAAAAAGGGTGGATTGGGTCTCCCAAATATAAAATTATACTACGTAGCAAATAGATTAAGACATATTGTATAAGCAATTATAGGAGTAGGAGATTTATATTGGATGGAAGAAAAAATTATAAGTAATGTAGAGATGAGTTTGGACAATGTCTTTTTTAAAGATGGAGGGAGAAAGTGGGTTGGAAGTATAGATAATCCACTCCTGAGGACTCAATGGGAAATTTGGAGTAAATTTAAAGGGAAGCTGCTTCCAAGCAACTCTCCCTTAGCACCGATAATAATGTTAAAGAATTTCCCAGAGGGTCTGAAGGGTAGATTATGTAAAATATTAAAAGAGAAAAGCAAAATGAAACTAAAGGATTGGTTAAGAGATATAAAAACAAGAGAGGATATGGAAAAATTGTTAAAGGAGAAAAAATTATCTTGGTTAGAATATGGGCAATTAGAACAATGGAATAAAAAGTGGATTAAAGATAATAGAGTTTGTAGAAAGATGACGAAGTTTGAAGAGTTAATAGTAAATAAGAAAAAAGGAAAAGGAGGTAGTATAGTTTTAAAAGGGTTAATGAGTGAAATATATAAAATATTGTTAGAAAAGGAGTTTAGAGAGAACTCAGAGAAAATGGTATGGGAGTCAGATTTGAAGGTACAAATAGGGCGACAGAGATGGGAGGGACTATGGAAACAAAGAGTGTTGAGAAGTTTATCAGTGAGAATAAAGGAGAACTATTTTAAAATTTTATGGAGGTGGTACCTAACCCCGATTAGATTGAATAAGATAAATGATCAGCATTCAGCAAATTGTTGGAGAGGTTGTGGGGAAAAAGGAACGTATTTACATATGTGGTGGCAATGCAAATATGTACAAAGATTATGGAAGATGGTGTTTTCAGAAATTGAAGAAATAGTGGGAATGAAAATAGAACAAACACCAAAGATTGCATTGCTGTCACTATTTGAAGATATAAAGTGTGGAAAAGAAACTATAGAGCTGATATCGAGTTTGCTGGTTGCAGCACGATTGATGGTAGCTAGGAACTGGAAGATTCAAGGGGAATATTCTATTGAAGAATGGTACAAAGAAGTATGGGATATAGCCATTAATGATAAATTGACATGTAATATTAAGTGGAGAAAAGGCGTAACTAAAATAAATGAGTTTGAAGGAATCTGGAAACAGTTCCTAATATTTGTGTTTACTAAGGGAAGTGGGAAACCGCCAGCAGAAGAAACGATCAGATTTTGGACTCAGGAATAGATCCCGAGGTGGGGGGTGCACTTTTATGTTAAGAATGATTATGTTGTAGTATGATAATGTATAGGTAATACTTAATCAACATATATGTACTCAACATTTATTCAATATGTATGTAGCAGTTGTTTGATGTTTCTTTTTTTATTAATATTATTATTGTAATGTTGTATGTTTATATAGTGTAGAAAATAAATAAAAATTATTAAAAAAAAGATTATAGGCAATAAAAAGTGGATTAGAGAAAATAGAGTTTGTAGAGAAATGATGAAGTTTGAGGAATTAATAATTAAAAAGGAAAAAAGTAAGGGAGGAAGTTTAGTTTTAAAAGGGTTAATGAGTGAAATATATAAAATATTGCTAGAGAAAGCGTTAATGGATAGTTCAGGAAAATTGGTATGGGAGACAGATTTGAAGGTACAAATAGGCTGGGAGGGACTTTGGAAACAAAGAGTGTTGAGAAGTATGTCAGTGAGAATAAAAGAGAACTACTTTAAAATTTTGTGGAGGTGGTACCTAACCCCGATTAGACTGAATAAGATAAATAATGAGCATTCAGCAAATTGTTGGAGAGGTTGTGGGGAAAAAGGAACATATTTACATATGTGGTGGTAATGCAAATATGTACAAAGATTATGGAAGATGGTGTTTTTGGAAATTGAAGAAATAGTGGGAATGAAAATAGAACAAACACCAAAAATTGCATTACTGTCACTATTTGAAGATTTAGAATGTGGAAAAGAAATTAAAGAACTGATATCGAGTTTGCTGACTGCAGCACGATTGATGGTAGCTAGGAACTGGAAGATTCGAGGGGAGTATTCTATTGAAGAATGGTACAAAGAAGTATGGGATATAGCTATTAATGATAAATTGACTTGTAATATTAAATGGAGGATAGGTATAACTAATATAAATGAGTTTGAAGGAATTTGGAAACAGTTCCTAATATTTGTGTTTTCGAAGGGAAGTGGGAAACCGCCAGCAGAAGAAAGTATGAGATTTTGGAAGCAGGAATAGATCCCGAGGTGGGGGGTGCACTTATATGTTAAGAATGATTATGATTTGTTATGATATGATATGCTATAGTTAATATTTACTCAATATATATGTATTCAACATTTACTCAACATGTATGTAGTATGTTGTTGTTGTTTTCTTTTCTGTAATGATGTATGTTTAATTATGTGGAAAAGCAATAAAAATTTAAATTAGAAAAAAAAAACAATTGCAGCTGGAGCAAGCAAGGCTATACCCAAGCAATGCTGGGGGCAGGGAGACACGCTGCTGCTATGCCAGTGCAACGGCTGCCAAGTCTGATACTTGCGGAGTGCAGGACAGGAGGGGGAAATATACTGTTCAGAAAAACCCAGAGTGAAGCAACAACGATGGCAACACTGCCAGCACCCACCAATCATAGGTTGGTGTGACAGTAATGTCCCCAAGCCACCCACATACAGATAGACCCAATATACTGCCTGCTGCCGGCCCCACTCCACAGAAAACCCAACAATGTCATTGTGCCATCCATTCCATGTATCCTGCGGCACACAATCAACAGAGTCCCCACTCATGCAAACTCTAAGGCATCTCTGCAGGTAGGGTTTCAGGACCCCACATATGTCACATTGCTCACAAGCACTGTTTCTGAACATAACACAAAGGGAAGGAGAAGAGGCCACACAGCACACTGAGGAGGCCTACAGAGAGGACCCTTAGCCTTTGTTGAGACAAAGATTTGAGAGCCACCAAGGGGAGAAAATAACCTTTTGCCAAGCAGGGGAAGGGAGGTACCACAACAGAACAGGCAAACAGGGAAGCCATTTCCTGTGGCTTACTGCATAGGACATAGCTTGAGAAGCAACAGCATGGGGAAGGGCCCAAGCGCTTTCCGAAGCCTAGCTAAAAACTCACATCTGGGACAAATGAGAGGGAGCTCCCAGGACTATGACCCCACTATGATTTTACAAGGCAGCAGTGGCTCTCATCATCTTCCACATGAGACATGCAGCGTGGGTGCAATCACCATTGTTGGAGAGTGGACATTCCATGCAACCCAGACATTTTCTTCAGGAGGGACAGAAAGCAAAAGTGGCTGGAGAGGTGAGACCATGGATGACCTTGCATCTGATCGAAAGGAACCTTTTATTTTCTTTATATGAATTAATACAAGTTTACTTTGCTCTTTCTCCAAGAAGCTCAAGGGGAAGGTTGGTCTCCCAACACCTATTTTATCCTCACAAATGACTTTGTGAGGCAAGTCCTGCTGAATAAGAATCAACATGGCTTCTGCAAAGGTAAGTACTATCTCGCTATTTATTTTTTTATTTTTTTATTTATTAAAACATTTGTATCACACTTTATATCATTATGATCTCATGGTGGTGTACAGATAAAATCAATTCAACAATATAAAACATTTGTATCACACTTTATATCATTACGATCTCATGGTGGTGTACAGATAAAATCAATTCAACAATATAAAACAATAAATAATATACACAGCTAAAAACATATTTTAGCAGAGGAGGGCTCCTCCAATAGACCTCAAATCTTGGGCAGGCATATATAGGGAGAGGTGCTCCCTCAAGTATTGAAGTCCCAAGCTGTTTAGGGCTTTAAATGTCATTGCTAGGGCTTTTCACGGATCCCCTGATTCACTTTTGGATCAATTCAGACCCAGTCCACCTCACATCACAGATCCAAATCAAGATTCGGATGTCCAAATTATTTGAATTTTCCATTTCCCCCTAGACTTGCATTGCGGGGAAAATAAATACCTATAACTTTTTTTAATTTTCAAAATAGAAACATGAAAATTGGTGACCTTACAAATGCCTTAGAGGTGCTCATGTGTGCCAGATTTCAGACAGATCTCCTCCAAACTCCTCCTCTCCCCTCCCTACTCTAACAAAAGAAATGTTGCAAGAACAGACAGGCTGCCTGCGCTTGAAAAAAGGTCCAAAACAATCCAAATCAATCTGAATTGTTTTAGATCATGCTGATTCACTTCGGATGAATTTGGACCTGTTTCAATTTGATTTAGATCTGTTTCAGAGCCCTCTGGATCACCCCGATTTGCCTCAGATTCAGGATTCGGATCCAAAGCGATGCACAGCCCTAGTCATTGCCAACACCTTGAATTCTGTTAAGAAGCGTATAGGCAGCCAATGCAATTCCTTTAATACTGGTGTTATATAGTCATAGAATCATAGAATAGCAGAGTTGGAAGGGGCCAACAAGGCCATCGAGTCCAACCCCCTGCTCAATGCAGGAATCCACCCTAAAGCATCCCTGACAGATGCTTGTCCAGCTGCCTCTTGAAGGCCTCTAGTGTGGGAGAGCCCACAACCTCCCTAGGTAACTGATTCCATTGTCGCACTGCTCTAACAGTCAAGAAGTTTTTCCTGATGTCCAGCTGGAATCTGGCTTCCTTTAACTTGAGCCCGTTATTTCGTGTCCTGCACACTGGGAGGATCGAGAAGAGATCCTGGCCCTCCTCTGTGTGACAACCTTTTAAGTATTTGAAGAGCGCTATCATGTCTCCCCTCAATCTTCTCTTCTCCAGGCTAAACATGCCCAGTTCTTTCAGTCTCTCTTCATAGGGCTTTGTTTCCAGAGCCCTGATCATCCTGGTTGCCCTCCTCTGAACACGCTCCAGCTTGTCTGCGTCCTTCTTAAATTGTGGAGCCCAGAACTGGACGCAAAACTCTAGATGAGGCCTAACCAGGGCCGAATAGAGAGGAACCAGTACCTCACGCGATTTGGAAGCTATACTTCTATTAATGCAGCCCAAAATAGCATTTGCCTTTCTTGCAGCCATATCACACTGTTGGCTCATATTCAGCTTGCGATCTACAACAATTCCAAGATCCTTCTCGTTTGTAGTATTGCTGAGCCAAGTATCCCCCATCTTGTAACTGTGCCTTTGGTTTCTATTTCCTAAATGTAGAACTTGGCATTTATCCCTATTAAATTTCATCCTGTTGTTTTCAGCCCAGCACTCCAGCCTATCAAGATCACTTTGATGTTTGTTTCTTCACGATATTCCAGTCAACACTTTAACTGCAGCATTTTGCAACAGCTGAAATGCCCAAGATATTTTCAGGGTCAGTCCCACAGACTGCATTGCAGTAGTCTAATTGGGAAGTTACCAGTGCATGCACTATTGTTGCTAGGTTATCCCTGTCCAGGAAAGGCTGTAGCTGGCAGATCAGTTGAAACTGGCCTCAAATTCTCCAGGCCATAGAGTCCACCTGGGCCTCCAATGACAAGGATGGATATAAGAGCACTCCCAAACTACGCACCTACTCCTTCAGAGGAAATGCAACCCCATCCACAACAATTCCCAGACCCAGGAACCACCAATCCTCAGAGCTTTCATCTTCTCAGGAATCAGCTTAAGTTTATTGGCCCTCATCTAGTCCATTATACCCTCCATGCACTGGTCCAACACCTTCACCGCCCCCGCTAACTCTGACAACAAGAAGAAACAGAGCTGAGTGTCATCAGCATACTGATGGCACACAACCCCAAAGCTCCTAATGACCTCACCCAACGACTTCACACAGGTGTTAAATAGCATGGGGGATAGAATAGATCCCTGTTGCATGCCACAGCTTAATAGCCATGGGGTGGAACAGGAATTCCCCAATACCATGCTCTGGAATTGGCCGTGCAAGTAGGAGCAGAACCACTTCTTCCATCTTGAAGAGGTGATACCATGATCAATGGTACCAAAAGTCAACAGGGTAGCACTCCCCCTGTCTTTCACCCAGAGTAGGTCGTTGATCAGAGCAACCAAAGTTGTTTCAGTGCTGTGCCCTGGCCTGAAACCAGACTAAAACTTTCAGTATCATACTACCTTTATACAAAACTATGGTGCAATCACACTTAGAATGCTGTGTACAGTTCTGGTCACCACACCTAAAAAAAAGATATTGTAGAGCTGAAGAAAGTGCAAAAAGGGGAACTAAAATGATCAAGGGACTGGAGCATCTCCCCCATGATGGAAGGTTACAATAGCTAGGATTGTTCAGCTTGGAAAAAGGGAAGCTAAGGGTAGACATGATGGAGATGTAAAAAATTATGCATGGTATGGAGAATGTGGATAAAGATACATTTTTCTCCCTCTCCCATAATACTAGAACCTGCAGTCATTCCATGAAACTGACTGGTGGGAGACTCAGGACAGATAAAGGGAAATACTTCTTCACACAATGCGTAGTTAAACTATGGAATTCACTTAGGGTGACCATATTTTGGAAACCAAAAAGGAGGACAACATGGTCAGGGGCCTCAAGGGGACATGCCCACCATTGTGTCCAGCCCCAGGGGGCATGTCCAGCACCAGGGGAGTGAGCCCACCCAAACATAGCCTTGGTCACGTATCTGATTTTACAGCATACAATTAAGACAAATCTGTCCTACGTAACATCTTAATGTTAAAATCACTGAAATAAAGAACAAGTGAGATATTCAACGCATCTGAAATTAACTTCACTTACTCCTACTTTTGTACTTTTTCTATACTTTGAAGCTTTTGCTATACTCTGTGTGATACATTCTCCCCTTCCCTCAAATATCTTTTCTGACTGTATCCTCACTCCACTGCAAGCTGCTGCTGCTGCTGTTAATGGGGTTTGCTGCTGGCCAGCTGGCTTTTTTATTTTAAAATGTTGATTTTTAAAAAATACTTGTGTATGATTGTCACAAGTTTCTCTGCTCTAACATTAGGGTGGGTGTTGTGGGTGGTGGACACTACTTCGACCATTCACACTTCTCACTTATATACATTTGCTTCTCAAGGCTTGTGCGTTGGCACCACTTCGCACATCCAGACTTTGAACCCTGTCTACTTCCTGCACAAACACTTGACTCTGAGACCCTCTTTCTAATGCCCTGTGTTGCATGCCAGCACCGTGGGGCTAAGTTACAACAGGTGTCTCTGGGTTGTCTGTGCAGCCTCTGTTGTCTCTCTCTCTAAAGTCTCCTGACTGTCCAGCCAGGCTGCGCACTTGTGGCCAGGGGTATTTTTTCAGGTTCTCAAGTTTTTATTGTTCATAGCCAATGGCCATCACAATACAAGCACAAAGCACACTAGTATAAAACAGAAAAACATTTGATACAATAATACAATAATATAATTTTGCTAAATGACGTTACTATCAACAATAGTATTTTTTTTCCAATACAATATTGTGGATTTGTGTATACGTGCTTTTAGAGAAGGGAGTCCTAGTTCAGTCCTTAATAATGCACCAGGTGTACTGCGTGCCAAGAGCATGCGCAGGAACTTGTTTTAGATTACATCAAGTTCATCTCTGCAGTGGCGACCCCAGATTGGTGCACCATATAGAAGATGGGACACAATCTTGGCTGCAAAGACCTTTAGGGTTGGTTCTACTAAATAGTGGCCCTCAGTATAGTGCGGTTTCTTTATAGGCCCCAATAGACTGGCAGCTGAAGATGTAATTGCCTCGGGATGGGTATGCCATTGGGTATTTTCAAAGAATTTAAGCCCTAAATATTTGAATGAAAGAAATTGTTCAATACAATGTCCATCCAGAATCTATTTCTGCTGCTCATTCCTTTTGGCAAACACGACCACTTTTGTTTTGCTGTAGTTAATGGATGGTATTGCTTATTGCTTGGTCATGTCCAGTGACTCTGCCACCAGCCGCCTCGACTGCCTCTACCTCCTCTCCTCCTGCCCAACTGCTTGACTCTGATGCACTCTTGGAACACTCTGGGAAGCAAGCAAGCCTCTCAGGGCCAAACTACAAGTGCATCTGGGTTGCCTTCAGCCTCTCTCTGCCTTATGCCAGCCAGCCAATGTCCCCAGCCTGAAATAATTCCCCATCTCTCTGCCACAGTCTCCAAATGGTCCAGCCAGACTGTGCACTTGTATCCTGTGGCTGGGGATAGGGTGCCAGCTGATAACTTGGTCTCATCCGGTGACTCTTGTTTTAAAAAAACCTCCATCACCAGCCACCGCTGCCTGCACCAACACTGGACTCTGAGATGCTCTTAAAAGGCTCTGTGTGGCATGCCAGCCTCTCAGGGCTAAGCTACAGCCATCTCTGAGTTGTGATTCTGTCTGAAACTGATGCCAGCCAAAGCCTCCAGCCAGCCAACACCTGTACAACACTTGATTCTGAGATGATCTTTTTTTTTTTTTAAAAAAAAAATGTTTTTATTGATTTTCTATAACTACATAATAACCATACTTCTAAATACAAACAATACGATATATAATAATAACCCCATAATACATAATACATAATAATACATACTTAAACAAACTAATAAACATACATTCTCTTCACTTAATTCTGCTTTGATCTAATCATTGATTAATATTAAAGTGCACCCCCAAACCCAGGGATCTTATTCTGATTTCCAAAATCTCATTGATTCTTCTGGAGGTGTTTTCCCTCTCCCCCTTAATAATACAAAGTCCAAAAACTGTTTCCATATTACTTCAAAATCATTCGTTTTTGTCATTCCTCTTCTAACTCGGATATTAGTTGTTAATTTATCATTAATAGCAATATCCCACATTTCTTTATTATTTATTTATTATTTATTTAGAATATTTATATACTGCTCCCCATTGAAAAATTTCGGAGCGGTGTACAAGGTAAAATGAAAATAAAAACAGAATAAAACAGTTAAAACAAAATTTAAAAAGAAGCAAAAATCAGAAATCCAAGGCTGCATGTTAAAGAAAGGCTTCTAGTTCCTGGATATCATTAATCTTGTGGCTGTTAACAAATTCGTTATCAATTCTTTTATCTCTTGATTACATTTCAATTCACCATACACTGATAACAATGCCACGATTGGTGTCTCCTCTATCTCCATTCCTATAATTTCTTTTATCTCATTGAACACCATTTTCCATAAATTTTGTACAAATATACATTCCCACCACATGTGTAAATACAATTCTGAGATGCTCTTGAAAGACTGTGTGGCACATCAGCTTCTCAGTGCTAAGCTACAGCTATCTCTGAGTTGTGTCTTCTAACTCTGTCTCAAAGAGCCAGACAGCCAAAGCCTCAAATCTATTTTTCTCGGACATGCACTTCAAACATTCTGCGTTGCATGCCAGCAGTGCAGACAGAGCCTAGCTCACAAGTGAACAAAATGAAGCGGAAGGAAAGGGGTACTGAAGCAAAACAATAACATGCCAGGTTCCAACATCCACAGCAACAGAGCATCTGCAAAGCATCTCTTAACTGGCACATCACTATTGGGCATGAGAGTTTTTCTCTAAGGATGACCCTTCATCACCCATAATGTGGAACTCTGAGAAAAAGACCTCTGGCCTGTTCTGTTTTGTCCTGTGGGATGCTTCGACTGACCTCTTCTTTCCCACATTTTGATCTGTGGATGCTTCACCTCTGTTCAGCTCCAGATTCCCAACTGCCCACAAAATTTGCAATAGGAAAGGTGCCCCTACCCGCCCAGCACTTCTGGAGATCTCCTTGAGGCCAAGGGCAGAAACTGCTCAAGGTGCAATTCCCCAAAGAGGAGGTTTGACAACCTGAGTTTGAAGGATATGGCTCCAGCAGTGGGGTTTTTTTTTTTAGTTTTTTAAAAATAATTTTAAAACCTCAAAGTTTAAAAAATTCCTAAAAATCAAAGGATGACCAGATATGCTTCAAACTTGGCATGACTAAAGCCCTACTTAAGAGCAATCATAGTGCCAAGTTTCATCTCTTTATCTTTAAAATGACTTTTATAGTAGTAAGAATAATAATATTAAAACCTCAAATGTAAAAAAAAATCTAAAACTCAATGGATGAACAGATCTGATTCAAATTTAGTATGGCTAAAGCTCTACATAAGAGCTATCATGGTGCCAAGTCTCATCTCTTTATCTTTAAAAATATTGGCTATGTAAGCATTTTTGTTAATTCCTATTGAAGTAGAGTTGCCCTTTGGGTGGAGAGGATGGGGGAAATCCCAATTTTTCTTCATATTTCATGGTCCCCTGGGAAAATGCCCCCTGGGAAAATGCCGCTCTGAACGCTCTTTGCAGATCTCCTGCAGGGAGTAACAAAACAGCTTCAAAACACAGCCTTGGGGGAACTCTGGTGGGGGGAAATTCTCCAGAAGATAAGAGGAATTCATCCAGAGATGCCAGATCTGATCTAAAATACTCAGATGTGAATTTTGCTGCCAAAAATAGACAGAAGATCTGCAAGAGGGTGAGATCAGGCTTTTTTCAACTTTCTCTGATAGCTGTTTATGGAGTTTGGATGCCAGGAACAAAGAGCAGACAATTCCCACTCCTAATTTAGGTTGGACTTTTATTAGTAACAGATTTTCAGCTGTCACATTATCAGATCTCTGAATTTGAAACCTATTAAGCAACCAGCTCTTTCAGAACTGTAATTAAGTATTAAGAATGGAAAGCACAGCAAGGAATCCCAAACTGATGTAAAAAAAAACCTACTGAAAAGCATTCTCTGTTATGTGTCTAACGGAGAGATATTTTTAAAGGAGACAGTTTATTTTATTTTATTTTATTTATTACATTTCTATACCGCCCAATAGCAGGAGCTACAGACAGTTGCCCGTGTCTATTTTTCTTCTATTCACTGCAGTGCTTGTATGGCTTCTCCATTTCTCTATTCTTCTTTTTTGTCTGCCCTGTCCGCCATTTCGCTGGGATCTAAGGAGAATGGTATTTTTGGAATGTAAACAACTGATAACCACTACAGAACCAGGCAGTTTCTATGCCAACCTCTGATGGCTGACGGGGGCAGGATGACTAGGAGCAGAACTGGATCTCTAGAGACACTTGCTGGATATTCTAAGAAAGGCACTGGGACAAGAAAACTCTACTGATTTAGAACAAAAGAAGCAGTGGATCCAGTGCAATACAAGAAAGATACATATACAGTGAAGATGGCCCTGCTTGATCAATCACAGAAAATCATTGAACAACTGAGTAAGAAGATGGATGAGATGGGAGCCAAGATGGAACCACGTATGGAAGAAACCAAGCAAGAGATCAGAGGAAAGCAAGAGGAACTGATGCAAGAAATTAAAAAGATGGACAATGCCTTGAAACAAATGATGGGGGAGATCCAGACAGTCACAAATAGAGTGGATATATGGTGAAACAAGGCAGAAGTTTTGTGCACAGAACTGGAGAAGGAACAGGACATTTTGGCAATGAGGGAAGTAAAGGACAAAGAACATTGTTTATGTTTAAGATCTGTTCTGGAATCTATCTCAAAAACTGAAAGTGATCTTAGAAATGATGTGATTAAAAATTTGTCAATATTTCTGGACAATGAGGACAGTATGGAAGTGGAAGTAGACTGTATTTATAGAATAAACTCCTCGTATGCACAAACAAGAGGAGTCCAAAGGGACATTATTGTTGACTTTGTAAGAAAAACAATAATGGACCAGAAGATGGAAGGCAAAGAAATAATTGTATTGAAAGAGATTCTGATAAGAATTCTATGAAGGAGGAAAGATTATACATTCCCGATGACTATATTGAAACAGAAAAAGATCATCTTCCATTGGGAGCTCCCAGAAGGGGTTGTCTTTACCTTTAAGGATTGCAGATACAAGCTGAATTCTGCATAGAAGGCAAGACAGTTCGTGGAGACCCACAAAAAAGAATGGGAAGAGACACAATTGCAAGAGCCAGAGTAACGCCATTAGCTCTAAGCGAGGAAGACACGTAGCAGAGAAGACACATACATAGAATAGATCCATTGTTCTTCAGAGAGGAAGGACAAGTCAGCAGCATAGACTAGAAACAAGGCATGTAGAAAAAGAAACATGCTGAGCTAGATAACAGAGTGACATGCGCAGTAAAAGTAGAAAAATACTGACCACCAGAGTTTTGTTTACTCTGAGGTATAAAAGGTGACCGCACCCTGCACCTATTGTCCAGTCTGCTACATGCTTCCCACACCATGCTTGCAAGCAGTTAATAAATCTATGTTTTGCCTCCACTTTTGCATGCTGGCTGATTCCTTGGGGCTTCAGTTGCTATTGCCCACAGGAGAAAGAACATGTTTTCTAACACAATCAAAATTGGAAGAAGACTTCAGCACCAGGGGTGCTACAAGTAGAGAATGAGACTGTCTCCCTTTTCCTATTGTTTCTTTTAATGTAGAGGGAAAGATGGATTATGAGTTTATAACATTAGTAGTAGTAGTAGTAGTAGTAATATTTATTTATATAGCACCATCAATTTTTATGGTGCTGTACAGAACTAATGTCAATGAGGCAAACGCTCCCCAGAAGAGAAAGAAAATATTTTTATTACTTAAAAAAGTTAAAGCAAGATATCATTTGCTTACAAGAGATGATTAGAAAAAAAGATGCAAAATATTAAATTGACAAAAAAATAGGTGAAGAATTCATCGCAGCAAGTGGAAAAAAGAAAAACAGAGTTGTCCTATATATTAAACTATATCTAAACCCAGAATTGATACTAAGAGATGAACAAGGCAGATGTGTGGGAGTTAAAATTGCCTTAAATGGAGTGTCAACATTGGTTTTGGGGGTTTATGCTCCCAATGATCACAAAGTCCAGTCTCTCTGACTTTTCTTATGATAATTGGTGTTTGATGGGAGACTGGAATGGAGTTATTTCTCCACAAATATATAGGACATCGGAGAAAAAGATCCAGAGTCATCAAGGCAAACTTCCTTTAAAAAATTTGATCTGATGCATAATCTGGCCTATATAACACTTATACCGAAAGAAGGACAGGACTTGACCTTGACTAAGAATTATAGACCAATATCACTACTGAACAATGATTATAAGCTATTTACGGCAATTTTGGTGGAAAGACTTAAGAAAGTCCTACAAGAATTTATACATGAGGATCAAAGTGGCTTTTTTCCTAAGAGGCAGTTGAGAGACAATGTATGAACAGTACTCGATCCAAAGGGAGAGGCGGGTAAGAATTATTATTATTATTATTATTATTATTATTATTATTATCATCATCATCATCATTATATGCTGTGGAATATTTGGAAAAACACCCAGAAAAACAGACTGCTTTGATTTTCCTGGATGCTGAGAAAGCGTTTGATAATCTTAATTGGCCCTTTTAACTTAGAACTCTAGAAGAACTGGACTTTGGAGTAAATTTTATAAAATGGGTGAAATCTATTTACACCTCTCAGAAAGTGCAAATAATTATCGATGGAGATGTGACCAAATCATGTGAAATTCAAAGGGGGACAAGACAGGGTTCTCCACTGTCACCGTTATTGTTTATCTTGGTGTTAGAACTGCTGAATCGAGATATAAGACAAGATGAACAAATTAGAGGAATAAAGGTAAAAAAAAGAGTCATATAAGTTGAAGGCATTTGCGGACGATTTGGACTTTACCTTGGAAGATCCCTTAAAGGGTATTGAAATCTTGATGAGAAAATTGAAAGAATTTGGGGCCGTAGCAGGCTTCAAAGTTAATAAACAGAAGATTAAGATGTTAACAAAGAACATGAATTCTCAAGAACAATTAAAATTGATAGAAAAGACAGGCTTCCGAATTGGAAAAAAGGTAAAATATTTGGGAATTGTACTGACAAATATGAACTGTATGTTATTTCATAATAACTAAGTTAAGGTGTGGAATGAAGTTAAAAAAGATATAGCAAGATGGGGAAAGGTTCAACTTTTTTGGGGGGGAGAATTGCAGCAATTAAAATGAATGTTCTCAAGAATGTTATTTTTGTTTCAAACAATACCCATTACAACATCGGACTTACCATTTAAGCAGTGGCAGAGAAATATTTCTAAGTTTATATGGCAAGCAAAAAAACAAATTAAAATATTGTAGGATGCAAAAGAAAGAAGAGGACTAGGTTTGCTAGACCTCAAGGCGTATTTCTCTGCCTGCTGCTTAGTGTGGATGAAAGATTGGATGTTGTTGAAAAATAGGAAACTGTTGGAACTGGAAAGACACAAATTGGGATATGGATAGCATGGTTATTTGTGGTATGACAAAGTTAGTTAATGTAGAATTTAACAATCACTATGTGAGACGTGCTATCCTAAGAGTATGGAATAAATATAAACTAAGGTTCTGCCAGAAAATACTTCTTTGGGTGTCTGCCCAGGAGGCTATTCATAGGAGGGAATTGTCATCTAGGCATAAATGGTTAACATATAACGATGTATTAGAAATGTCACAAGATAAATGTAAACTAAAACCAAGGGAGGAGTTGTTGAAAGAAGGTCATATATGACAATGGTTTTCATATGTATAAATTTGGAAAGGTTTAAAATAGACAAAAAGAACTGTGGGTTTGAGCAATCGAAATCTGAGTTTGAAATAGCACTGTGTACAAAAGATGAGCATGTGATCTCAAGGATGAGATTATTAAAGTATGAGACAGAGGATGAGCAAGTAAAAGATTGTATGATAAAATGGGCTCAAAACTTTGGATATAACATTTCAATGGAACAATGGGAGAATATGTGGAAAAAGGGTTTGAAATTTACATTATGTTCAAGACTGAAAGAGAATTTCTAAAAGATTATGTATAGATGGCATATGTCGCCTACAAAGCTGATTAAAATGTATAACAGAACTTCAAGTAAATGTTAGAAATGTGAGGAAGAAGGAACCTTCTATCTACCACCTTTAGTGGACCTGTAAAAAAGCTAAGGCATTCTGGATGCAAGTACACTCTATGATTCAGAAAATATGAGAGCTTTGGCTATGGGGCGGTATATAAATGTAACAAATAAATAAATAAATAAATAAATATACAAATGAAACCAGAAGCTTTTCTATTGGGGTTAATGGACAATCAACTGAAAGAGAGGGGGGAACTTTGTTTTTGTATATGTCAATGGCAGCAAGATTATTGTATGCACAGGAGTGGAAAGATGAAACAACGCCAACAATGCAAGAATACATATTGAAGATATTGGAGTTGGCAGAAATGGCAAAACTTACAGCAATGAGAGATAAATCAATTTCCATATTTACATCTGAATGGAAACCTCTAATATAATTTTTGCAAGGAACAGAGAAAAATTATGTATTTGTCTGTGGATTCAATGTATGAGATGTAGTTAACTTAGAAGAAAGATTGTGTTAAATGTATTAAACAAGGAGAGAATATAATTCACATTTTTGATGTGTAGAGAGCCGAAAATATACCTTAACCTCGATGTGTGTATTTTTTCTTTTCCTTTCTTTTCCTTGTTCTTTAACTTTCTTCTTTCATCTTCTTTTTATTTATTTATTTTTCTTTCTCTTCCTTCCTTTTTTAAAAAATAATGTAAGTAATGTATGTAATGCTTTTATGTATGTTCATGAAACAATAAAAAAAGAACTAAAAATAATAATTTCATAATTCCCCTCTTTCCAGATTTGTTACCAAAAATCCTGACAAATCCGGGTTTTTCCTGTCATATGGTCACCCTAAAAGATGAAGTTACAGTCTCCAATTTGGATGGCTTTAAAAAGTGGTTGGATAAATTCTTGGAGCAGAAGGCCATCAATGGCTACTAGTCCTGATGGCTATATGCTACCTCCAGTATCAGAGGCAGTAAACCTATATAAATCAGTTGCTGGGTAACATGTGTGGGAGGATGCTGTTGCACCATGTTCTGCATGTGAGTTCCTGGTTGAAAGTTGGTTGGCTACTGTGTGAAAAAAGTGCCGGGATAGATAGACCTTTGGTCTGATCCAGCATGGCTCTTATGTTCTTATGCAAATTGCTGCAGATTAAGATGTAACAATTTTTCCTCTGGGCAGTTGACAGTTTTAAATGGGGTGCCTGGATCAGAATAACATATTGAGAATGAGGCTACGTGAAGATGAGGCTCAGGTATAGTCAAATAAAGATTGATGCTCAATGTCCCCCACCCTATACCCACCCACAAGCCAGTGCTGTCCTAAGACATTTCGCTGCCTGAAGTGGGGCTCAAATGCCACCCTGTCCTCAAAGAGTTATGTCTGGTGCCCATATCACATTCTTTTAAGACATTTTTATTTTCCTGGGCATTTTAATTTGAAAAATGCCTTAGTCCAGTTTATGTTATTAGTTACTGGGTCATTTTACCCTTAATGTTATGGTTTATTGAATGTTTTAGCATTTTAATTAATCATTTGCTTTCTGGAATCCAATAGGTGGAGGACGACGATATACAAATGTTTTAAATAAATAAAAATAATAGCCTTAAAAATAAATAATGCCCTGAAAATTCTTGCTGCATTATTCAGAGACTAATTCCTGCCTCCATCCTCCCCACCCCCCCACCCCGCCCCCAGTGATGCACCGGAAACAATGCCTGCTGCATTCCAGGGCTAGCCCTGTCCCCCAGCTTGGTGTTGCTTGTGCTGGTGGGTGGCAGCTCTCCTGTCTGGCCTCCTGTTGTGTTGCCAGGGTTAGATACAGGGTGATGATCTCACAGATGTTGTGGGGCCTCCTGCAGAGCAGTCTGGTCTGATCTGCCCATCCTCTGCAATAGCCACACAGCAAAACTCTGCCAGATAAGGTGATCAGCCAGAGAACCTAGCAAACCTGTTCTGTTTCTGTTAACAGGAACTGCCAGTTTCCCAGGCCTGGGAAATGCAGCTGGGCGCTTCTCTGCTGCCTTTGAACTTGCATGTTGGAAACCGGACATATGCTAATGATCACCAAGGGCTTGGAATTTCCTGTTGCTTAGGAACAAAAGTTTCACAGGTGGCATCACAAGAGCTGACTAGAATATCACACAGACAGGGTAAGTCTGTCTCTTTCAAAGCTCATAACCATTATTTTAAATCCCAACTGGGTTTTTAGAATTTGTGAGTCTGTGAAATGCAGAGGGGAGAAAAGTTTCCTTTGCAGTCCAGAGTTTTACTTTCAGACACTGGCTAAACATGATCTATTGTTTGGAGATTAGGGGAAGAAATAGCTTGCTAACAGAAAAAGCTTGGGTGCCAGGTCCTCTCCGGTGGTGAAATGAGTGGTTTCTCCAGGTGCCATCTGATAAGACAGTCTCTGTTTATATATAGTCAATTTAGCAACCTCACAGAGTTTTTTTAAAAGACTCTTTGTTAATTCTCTTTTTTAAGTGTGGAATATCTTGTGTGGGTTGTTGTTACCAGGAGCTTTGTTTTAAAAACAAAAAAAGTGATTGTACCAGAGAGGCAGGACTGCTTGGGATCTGCAGGCTCTGTTTAATTTCAAGCAGTTTGTTATCAGAAAACAAAGCTATTGAAATAATAGTTTTATCCACTGGGGAAATAGCCACCAGGCGATCTAGAAAGGGTTGATGGAGGACTTCCTGACTGCAGGAACAGATTCATGCCTCCCTCGATCTAAGGGCAAACTAGGTGTGATTCTCAATGTGTCACTTGAAGTGTTGCTGCTGTGGTTGTTGTTTTTTATTAATAGCTGCCATGGAATGTTCCATTGGGACTGTGGTGTGAGGGCAGCAGGTGATTCACCTTGTCATCCCCCACGCTGGTCCTGACAATATCTGTCCCCATAACAAAGTGAGAGATTAGGCTGCCCCTAAAATTGTGGGGAAAACTGGGAGCTAAGCATGCCGGCACCTTCTCCGAATTTCGCAACTGTATACCAGGGAAATTGCATACAGTAATACACATATTTATTATTATTTATTTATTTAGAATATTTAAACATATAAAAATAGCATTAAAACACATAATACTAGGGAAATTGCTTTCACAAAATGTGTGTGTGTGTGTGTGTGTGTGTATAGTGAACTGCCCAGAGAGCTCCGGCTATTGGGCGGTATAGAAATGTAATAAATAAATAAATAAATAAATAAATTAGGCGAAATTGTGTTCAAAAATCACACAAAATGCACACAAAATTGCATATGAATTTTCATGCAAACTTTCCCCTCAAAATTTGGAATGAACTGAATTTAAGGTTGACGAAAGAGAAATGGAAAGAACACAACAATGGCAGGTTCACCCATCTGTATTTGGACCAAAAGAATTTGGAGGGGAAAGTGAATGGAAGACATTGCTCTGAATGTGCATTGGAGCAGGGAGCATGGGCTACGTTGTGAGTGAAGCTCTTTCTTATACTTACAGAGGATGTGCAACTCCCTAGTTGACATTTGACCTGCTGTGGAGTTTCAATACATAGCTTGTTGTGCCAATACAATGTCATAGGCAGGTGCAATCACCTGGAAGTCACCATTCAAATCTCAGCTGTCATGAACTTGCTTCAATAAACCCTCAGCCTCAGCCACTGTATATGTAAAATCCACTTTCCAAACTTCTGTTACACTGTATTGTGACCAAGACACAGAATCTAAAATGAATTAATTGCTGGGGTCACCAGAGGCAAGGAAGATTCAGACCCATCTCAGTGGTGCCCCTTAAGGGCTAAACAACACAGGTTAAACGCAGACCCCTCTGGAAGTGAAAAAGCAGCTCTCAAAGGAGGCAACCACGAGAGAGCTTTGGCTATGGGGAAGTATATAAATGTAATAAATAAATAAATGACCACGGCTGTGGCAAAGGAGGGGGGCACTCATCCTCATCCTCTGCCTCGTCTTGCCCCTATCCCAAGTGGTTTTCCCCTCCCATAAATTTCAAATATTAGGGAAAACAAATTTCAAATCCCAGGGGAGATTCTGCACTGATCTTTATACGCTTTACCTCCACACACACACACAGCACCTCTCATAATGACGAGTCTTTTCCTAACAGGATTAATGATACTGACAAAGCAATCCTAAGGAGTACTGTGATAATTTATGTGAAGCACTTTGCCAAAACAGATAATAAAAGTACTATATAGGCACAATGGTGTTCCAAATATGGATGGCAATTCATCAGTCCCATATATCTTGTTTTGCATTAACTATAGTAGGTTGCTCCTTAACTGCTATAATATGACTGGGATCTTTGTAGACACATGTAAATAAAAGGTGATGGGGACAGAGGAAGATGATGATGATGATGATGATGATGATGATTTGCATACCACCCCATAGCCGAAGCTCTCTGGTTCACATAAGATAAAAACACTTAAAAACAATATACAAAAAATAAAAACCACAAAAACATTTAAAATGCACATACATTTAAAACCACTATAACAACTTTACAAACGATGACCCAAAAAACAGACCCAGTCTCATTACATATTGCTAAATGCCTGGAAGAAGAGAAAAATGTTGACCTGGTGCCAAAAAGATGACAATGTCGGCGCCAAGTGGGCCTTGTCAGGGAGATTGTTTCACAGTTGGGGGGCCACCACAGAGAAGGCCTTCTCTCTCATTGCCACCCTCCGAGCTTCCCTCAGAGTAGACACCCGGAGGAAGACCTTAGATGTTAAAGGTAGTGTTCAGGTAGGTTCATGTTGGGAAAGGTGTTCTGTCAGGTATTGTGGTCCCAAACCGTGTAAGGCTTTATAAGTTAAAACCAGCACTTTGAATTGGGCTCAGAAACCTACAGGCAGCCAATGCAAGCAGGCTAGAGTGGGTCTTATATGCTCGAACCTTCTGGTCCCGGTTATCAATCTGGCCACTGCATTTTGCACAAGCTGCAGCTTCTGAACCGTCTTCAAAGGCAGCCCCACATAGAGTGCATTGCAGTAATCTAACTTGGAGCGTAGACAACAGTCGCCAGGTTATCCCTGTCCAGATAGGGCCGTAGCTGAGCCACCAACCGAAGTTGGTAGAAGGCACTCTGTGCCACTGAGGCCATCTGGGCCTCAAGTGACAGAGATGGTTCTAGGAGAACCCCCAAGCTACAAACCTGCTCCTTCAGGGTGAGTGCAACCCCATCCAGAACAGGTTGAACACCCTCCATCCGGTCAGAAGAACCACCCAATAACAGCATCTCAGTCTTGCCTGGATTGAGATTCAGTTTATTAGCTCTCATCCAGTCCATTGTCGCAGCCAGGTACCGCTTCAGCACATCCTCACCTGATGAAGATGAAAAGGAGAAGCAGAGCTGCGTGTCAAAGACCTAGCGCATTATCTTTTGCATTGCCCTCTGTACAAAGAAATCAGGGAGCTTTTTCTAAAGGAACTATTGTTAGCAAGAGCGGGTTGGCACACTAGAGACATTATCTGCGATCTGCTGGCGGACCATAATAAAGTAATCACAATCAAGGTAGCAAAGTTTGCGGCTGCAGCCAAAAAAATCAGAAATAACTTTCTAAACTAAGTCTGCGTAGATTGTAAGGGGGATTGGAAAATATTGATTTAATAGTATTGTATAAACAATAATCAGAGATCCTACCTATCTGATGGTGCCAGATATTGACTGCTAGTATTTTAGGTTATAATGTAATCACTGAAATTAACCTTGTGACTTAGGCATGTATGTTACTGTCGCGATAGCAAAGGGTGGGTGCTACAGATAAATGGAGCACCCCTAGAATGACCCACTGACTGACTCCTTGGTTGAGCAAGGATTGTAACTTGAATATTTTGAATATTTCAAATAATGTGTGTTGCTATATGTGAGCAATTCTGTATTTTGTAATGGTTGTTGTGCTACAAACAAATAAACTATTCATATAATAATGATGATGATGATGATGATGATGATGGTGGTGGTGGTGCCTGGATGCTCTTTCTTAGTTTTTCTAAGACAGTTTTTCCTTTGCTCATTCTATTTAAAGAAAACATTTACTATGA
Source organism: Elgaria multicarinata webbii (assembly GCF_023053635.1). Taxonomy (NCBI): domain Eukaryota; kingdom Metazoa; phylum Chordata; class Lepidosauria; order Squamata; family Anguidae; genus Elgaria; species Elgaria multicarinata. The sequence goes on from NC_086175.1 coordinate 1,564,235, forward strand.
TTTGAGCTAAATCCATTCTATCACTTGTGATATTTACTTGTTAGTTCATTCAACTGAATTTAATTGGGTTTACTCTGAAGTAAGAATAGATAGGATTGCAGGATTTAGCTAATTGTTCTAATCTCAGCCAATATGTCAAACAGTAGCTTTGGGGGGGGGGGGCATCCTTTAAGCCTCTCCCAGCTTTGCCCTCTGTTTCCATGTTGACATCAGCATTGACAATAGACAGGGGCCAGATCTACACTAAGCAGGATATGACACTTTGAAAATGGTTTGAAAACTGCCTATGGAGCTCTGTGTCTTGGGCCTGAACAATTGTCACTACAGTTATAAAACCATTTTGAAGCAGTCGTGTAGACACTGCCAGGGATGGGTTTTTTGCCATGATCCACTGAGAATCTGTCTCACTGACCAGGTGCCTTATCCAATATTCTACTAGATATGAGTCTTTCTATATTTTATTTTTATTGATTTATGATACTTATATACCACTAAATCTAGTAACATCCCCTAAACAGTTAATAAAATCCCCAGGCATATAGTGTTGGGTTCTTGACACAGGATGGTCTTCCTTTCTGAGCTGCTGGAGGTGATCTTGGAAGTGGTGCTGAAGACCCAGGATTTACATATAACCTTCAGGATGCCAAGACTCCTTATTAAGAATGCCTCAGTACTTCTCATCTCAAATTAGGGGAGGCATGAGTCCCTGTGGTGGGGAAATAAGATTTATGAGCTCTTGGAGAGGGAATTCTCCAAGTTTTATCCTTTTGATGGATTACATGAGGGAGAACTTGCCCTTCTCATTTTGGGTTCCACCATGACATAAATGATCCTAGCATTTGGAAGAACACAGAGATTAGAAAACAGAAGAGAATCTTTAAGTATTGATTTGCCAAATTTACTTCTTCTTGATATGGAAATATGTATTTTGGCAGCTTGCTTCAAATATAAGGTGAGCATTATCACTCCAAAAGCTCTCCTCTGGATCAGATTTTAATTAGAGCCAGACAGGGCCAGCCCTACCATTAGGCAGAGTGGGGCAGTTATTCAGGCTGCAGATGCAGGAAATGCAGGTTTCACAGGAAAGTGTTGGTGGAGAGAGCAGTGGGCCACATGGCTTTCCTAAGCTAGCCTTCAGGTGCAGTGGAGGAAGCTTCCCATTGCCAATATTGAATCAAGACTCATCTGCTAATCCAAGTTCTCTTTTGCACATGGAATGGGAAGAATAGAACACCTCAAGGATCAAAATGCCTTGGGCTGGCACTGGAGTCAGAGGACAACTGAAGTTCTCCCTGCCTCTCTTCTTTCCACCCACTTTCTGGGCTTGCTGCTCTAGCAGTGGTGGAAGAGGAATGGGAGAAGGCAGGGAGGCCTCTCCCCAATGCATGGCACCATGTTATGGAGGCCAACCAGGCACTTCCTGAAGAGCAATAACACACTTCCCAGTGCTCTTTACATAGTGACATGCTTGCAACTGTAGCAGCATGGGAGATGTGCTGTTAGAGCAGTATGACAATGGAACTAGTTACCTAGGGAAGTTGTGGGCTCTCCCACACTAGAGGCATTCAAGAGGCAGCTGGACAGCCATCTGTCAGGTATACTTTAAGGTGGATTCCTGCACTGAGCAGGGGGTTGGACTCGATGGCCTTGTAGGCCCCTTCCAACTCTACTATTCTACGATTCTATGATTCTACATCAGAGGGATAGGGAGAAAGTGCTACCACAGCAAGCCAGGAAAGCAAGTGGGAATGGGAGAGAGGGGGGCATTATAGAGAACGAGATGGGCAGGAAGGTGGGCTTGGGGGTTCACTCAGGGTGCAGGATTGGCCATACCATGAGGGAGCATGAGGCAGCTACATCTGGCAGTGGATGCTCAGAATGGTGGTGAGATTTTGGACAGTGTATCACACAGCCTGACCTGCCCCCCCTCAGGTGTGGTGGATAATTCTGTCTGATTGTCAGTGTTGAAGTAAGACTCAACTGTGAGTCCAGTCAGCTTCTGTAACTAGGAATGGGGGGCAGGCATCCTATTCTTTGCCTGAAGCAGAAAGAAGAGTTGTCAGCCCTGCTTGAGAGGAGATGGGGGAGGAATCCAATCTTGTTGCGCTCCTGCTGCCATAAACTGGAATAGGATGGAGTCTGATTTGGCTCAGGATATACTAAACTATTTTGCAAGTTAGTGGGGAAATAGTTTTCTGAGCCTACCCTGGATTCACCCATCGCTACCTTCCAAGCATATAGTCATCCTGCATTCAAGACAAGAAATTAAGTAATTCCTGTGGTCTCAGATTAAAAAAAATACACATGGTGCTGGATGGAATCAACCCCTTACCTCATAGTCCACTCCCTTGAGCCTCTAAATTAATATTAAAGTCTTGGATTGAAACACACCCCAAAAAGAGAAGTCGATTGAAAAGTGTTCATTGGCAAAACACTATAATAAATATATTATCTCAAAGAGCGACACAGTGATTTCAGTGGGAACCACCAGATGGCATGGTTGAGCACAATATGGCATACTTTTCCAAGTCTGAAATATAGTGTAAAATAATGGCAATTTTAACATTTAAATACCACTTTCATATATTCAAAGCATTTCATAAACATTATTCCAATAATCTTTATAACCCTGTAAGGCAGTGGAGAGATATTGAGCCTGTTCAGCCAACACGCTAAGCCGCCGCCGCCATCATCATCAATTTATTTTTTACCAGCCTCTCCATTCTGATTGAGGCAGGGAACAACAGTAAATATAAAATACATAAAACTGAATTAAAACATAATATACATTGTTAAAACATCCTAAAAACATTCTAAAAACATCCTAAAATTCCCCTGGATAGACCTGCCGGAAGAGATCAGTCTCGATAGCTTTCTTGAATGCTAATAGACTGTCAAGTTGATGCGTCTCCTCCAGCTGGCCATTTCACAGTCTGGGAGCAGCAGAAGAGAAGGTCCTCTGGGTAATACCCATCAGCCTAACTTTGAGTGACTGAAGTAGATTCTTCCCAGAGGACCTGAGTGTGCGGGGCGGATTGTACGGGAGAAGGCGATCCCGCAGGTAGCCTGGACCCAAACCATGTAGGGCTTTAAAGGTGATAACCAGACTTTAAAACTGTTGTAATGTGGTCACCTCTAGGTGTACCAGTGACCAGCCTGGCTGCCATATTTTGAACTAGCTGAAGTTTCCAGACTAAGCACAAAGGTAGCCCTATGTGGAGCGCATTGCAGAAGTCGACCCTCGAAGTTACCAGTGCGTGCACTAC